>NC_090450.1:347264580-347580473 GCF_031143425.1 Pleurodeles waltl | reverse complement strand
AATTATTGACATATGATCTAGAAAAAACAATCAATCAATACAATCCACACAATGAACTTGATAGTCTAAAAAGATACCTCTCTCTCACTTGCCACAGACGCTAGACTGAGGATCTACTGCACCTATCAGCACAGGCACAGCAAGCACCAAAAATATCCCACTTGAAGGAAAAGGAAACAAACTACATATAAAAAAACACAAGGGGTTGCTACCTGCACCAAAACACATCCATGGTGTTTAGTGGGTGCATTCCTGCAGCACGATTGTAGTCCCTGCCAAACAGCTTCCAGTGTGTTCTGACTCCTCATGATGACGTTGGTGCACCATACATGTGCTGACATCATCATCGTTCCAGGGGAGGAGGTGGCAACGGAAGCACTTCTGCTGCCATCCCTGATTAAGGCATGTGGTGGGGGTCCCTTGTGGAGAGTGCCAGCACTTCTCCTGTGGAAGGTGCTAGGACGTGCTGTACACGAGCACCACTGCTGAGGCCATGTCCAACACATCATTAACACCCAATAAGTTTAAATGAGCAAGGGACATCTTGTTTTTCTTTGAATCAGGGAGTGGAAGCAGGATTACAATCCATTTAACTTCTACCCCAAGAACTGGAACTGGTGGTCTATAAGATGGCCCAGACACGTGTTTATCAGGATCTTCTCTTGAACTTTGAGCAGACATGTATCATCAGCTTTAGAAACGGTATCTCCACAGTTGGTAGAGTTGCAATGTGTCACGTTGGATAGTTTGGTTCTGACCACTATATTGTTTTGCAGCAGCTTTTTTTTATGAGTTTCTGAGTCAGACGACTCTGCCTCCGCCACCTTCCTAGGGAGATCGAGACCTGGTAAATATACTGGAAAGCATCAGTCTAAAGTGCAACCATAGTTTACTGCTTTAAACAAATGTAATGCAATGCTGTCTAGACTTCCTACATATTATACAACCAACTCAGTACTGCATTCAGCACCTCAGCGGTCATGACTTGTTGAACATATCAATAAACTTGAGCGTTTAACCTATAGCTCCCTTGTAGTGCAAATAGATTGGTGATAAACACCCAGAGCCGACATAGCATCCTTTTAAGCTTTTAAGGTAAAAGCAGAATCATTGAATGAGAAGAATAAACTACTTAGGGCTTTAAGATACTGCAAGATCTCTGGGACTGCCTAAAGCATATCAGCTTTTCTATGTAGCGCAAACCCATAAGAACCTGGAGCAAGATCAACAGAAACCAATATAAAATATTAGTTTGCATCTGTGATTGGCACAGATCAGTGCAAAAGGGATACCAAAATAGTGTGGCGAGTCCTGCACTAGTGTTACAAAAATAATATGTGCCATTTATTGACAAAATACTGCATCGTCATACATGATTGTTTTTCCTCTAGTTTGTTTTATTGAGGATGCTACCTTAGCTGCCAAGTTTGGTGCGTTAGCTTTGACACTGCAGATTGTATGGCAGCATGTGCAGGCGCATTAAGGCCCTGGACTGCCCTGGTTAAATCTAACATAGCTCTCCCACTTAAGAGTATTTGTCTCTTTCGGGTCTGGTAGGAAAACGAATAGCATGTAATCAGAATTGAAGGTATAGGAATGGTTTGACGACTCCTCTTCTTTTAATGCTGCTTAAGTCACTGCCAAAATATCTGTGGTGATCGAAAGGTATGATCTGCTTTTGCAGCAAAGCTTGCTGCACAGTTCCCTTAAATGTGATTTATTTCACTTTTATGATCCATGATGTGCTTGGCATAGACCACTGGAAGCTTGTCTCTGAAATTACTGCCACCTTCTCCAGAATTCTTATTCTTTTATTGTCTTCCCTTCTGAATCGGTGTAGGCACTAATGTATTCAATGCATATTTTAGGCTTTAAAGGGCACTGTCATATTGTGGGAATTGAAGGGTCAGCTTTATATAATGAGAGTAACAGGGAATGGAAATTGCTGTGGCCTGTGCAGTGGAAACACCTAAAAGAATTTGATAGCGATTTGAGGTCACTTGCTTCAAACATTCCCTGAACTGCAAAACAAGCCAACCACCAGCTGTGGAGCCATTCACGTGGAACAGCTCTGTTGTACTTGCATGAGTAAAACATTTAGGAGTTGATTATGATGTGTAATGATTTATAAATATCAGCTTTGTAAATGAGATGAGATACAAACTTAGTACGGAACAGCTTTATAAAACAGAAACTTTCTGCTCCAAAGAATTCTTTCTGTGCAAGTGAAGCTTGATTTCGGCTGAATTTTGTACGACCTTCATTGTGAATTATGTTCAAGGAGCCTAGAATGTAGAGATAAAACCATTGCTATTTTCATTTTGTCTTGAACATGTCTGTTTTAATCCGATGTGAGATAACTGTATGCTGTATTTTAGAAAATGTGTGAAAAATAAATCATTACAAAGGATTCGCTTGCTCAACCTATCATAGCAAGTAAACTCTAAACGTTTTGAAATCCCCATCAGGGATTATATTTTCCTGGCTGTAGGAATAGACTTGAAATGATGACGTAGTCTGGTGCAGAATAAAATCACAGCTAAGTTAAATTACGTTCAAACGCACTAATATGCATTTTTAAGAGTTAATCTTGTAACTGCGTGTGGTCAGTAAAGTTACTACTCTATCTAACCTAGTCAGTTTTTTAGAAAAGCCAAATCATCATTTGTGATGTGAAAGTTTTTGAGGTGTGGATCTTCCTGTGGGATTGTCATTATTTTACTGCAAATAAATCAGAACTATTAAAAGTCCATAAACAATTTTGTTTAGGAATCTAAAAATACTGAAACCTATTTGGACAAGAAAACAGTTAGATACTGGCTTGTAAACAATATGGCCCTGATTACGACTTCAGTGGTCTTTTACAAAGATGCTGAAGCCACGGGTGCCGGAAGACCGCCATATTACGACTACTGAAGGATTTCCACCACAATTTGGGAGGAAATCCATCAGCGGTCGTGCTGGCGGTCAGCGGTGCAGAGGTGGTTCCACCGCCGTCACCACCACGCCAAAAGTACGAGCAGTAGTATGGCGTGGTGGTGTCGTGATGGCGGGGCGCTGCCAGGAGTGGAAGCTCCGGGTCCCGTTCCCTGGCGGACAACCTCCTCATTAGAGAAGGCAAGTCGATCGTCTGACGTTGGGTGGGGAGTGTGGTGTGTGCGTGTGTGAGTATATGTATTTCTGCGTGTGTGAATGTGTATGTGGTGGTTGAAGTGAGTGCGTGTGTGAGTATATGTATGTCTGCATGTGTGAATGTAAGTGTGTATGTGTGTGTGAATGTGTGTTTGATGGTTGAAGTGAGTGCGTGTTGGTATGTTTGTGTGAATGCGTGTCTGTTGGTGTGGGTGAATGAGTGTATGTATGCGTGCTGGTGAATGAGTGTATGTATGGGTGTTGGTGAATGCGTGTATGTAAGTGCCGGTGAATGTGTGTATGTAAGTGTTGGTGAATGCGTGTATGTATGTGTGTGGGTGTGTGTGTGCGCGTGTATGCGGGGAGGGTGGTGCTGTCATCGAAGAAGGTTTGGGGGAGTCGTCTGTTGGTGGCAGGAAAGGAATTTCCTGTCACCTGCAGCCGTTCCACCAGGGTTTTCATGGCGGTGCTACCGCTGTGGAAACCCAGGCGGAAAGGCGACTCATACTACCGCTGGCGGGCTTCAGAGGACTGCTGTCTTCTGGCCCGGCAGTCCTACCGCCCTGTAAGTACCAGTGGAGATGTGGCGGTTTGGCAGAGGCCAAACCGCCACACTCCTAATGTGGCGGTCTTCACTGCCGGCCCGTCAGCGGTGAGACCACCACGGCGGTCCTGGCAGTCTTCGCACCTCCAGGGTCGTAATGAGGGCCTATGTTTTAGCTGAAACCTTTTGAAAATGCCCAGGGTTATTTTAAATGTAGTTTTTTTATAAGGTTCATTTCTAATTCTGTGTTGTAAGTGTGCATGTATGCATGTCTAAATTATACTTTCTAAAACTATGTTATATGGTCTGTCAGGTTTATTTAAACCAGAAAAAAAGAGGAGTGTTCATTGTAGAAGTGCCAGGCACTATAATGCCTTGATATAATAGCCAGTTGAAAATAGCTTTTATGCAATATTTACCTTCTGGCCTCAGAGGATATTGAGCCTTAACTTGGGGCTCACTCCTTAAGGGAATGACGTGGAATACAATTTTGTATCCAAATCCGCTTGATTTATGCACAGGGCTGGAGCGTGTTTTGAAAGGCCAGTGGGTGCTATGTGATTAAAAGGTAGGACATGTACTTTTGAGTTTTACATGTCCTGGTAAGGAAGAACTCCCAAAGTAATTTTTCATTACTGTGAGACCTGCTTCTCTCATAGGCCAGCATTGGTAAATCCTTAAAATACTTTTAGGCCTGGCTTGTAGTGGGTACCAATGGTACTTACACCTTATACCAGGTCCAGTTATCCCTTATTAGTAGAGTGTAGTAGTGTTCTAGCAGCTTAGGCTTATAGAGGTAGCTATAGCAGAGCAGCCAACGCTGGACTACGAGACATGCAAAGCTCATGCAATACCACTTATATCATATAGGTACTATGGCGGTCATAATGAACACGGTGGTGTGGGACGCCATGCCAGCGGTGGTGGGAAATCCCGCCAGCCGGCATGGCGGCCCACACCGCCACATAATGAACCCATGGAGGACCGCCATAGGCGGCTCTCACTCACCGCCAGGCTGCCTCCGTCAGGCAGCCTAGCAGTGGTCGTCATCATCATCCTCAGCCTCCAGCCTCCAGCCTTTCAGCCTCCAGCCTGTCTGGGGAGGGAGGCAAGGACTTACCTCCTCCAAATTCGGACAGTTGGACCTCCGGACAGTTTGGGTCACTTGGGTCCACCACCTGTGTTCCAGGGGCTACACTCATCAGGATAAGAGGGGACCCAGAGTACCGGTGAGGCTGTAGTTTGGTGTCTGCTGAAGAAGGGGGAAGACTTCGTCAACCCACTGGAGATTTCTTTGTGGCTTCCAGTGCAGGGTGAGGGCAGGCAGCCCCCAGATCATGAACCACCAGGAAACAGTAAAAACTACCGGCAGGATTAGCTGCTACAATGTCGCTGGTAGTCTTCTGGCTACTTTGTTGCAGTTTTGCAGGCGTCCTGGAGCAGTCAGTGGTCGATCCTTGGCAGAAGTCGAAGAGCGAAGTGCAGAGGAGTCCTGGTGGATTCTTGTAAGTCGTAATCTGAAGAGAAGCCCACAAGAGAGACCCTAAATAGCCCTCAGAGGAGGATTGGCTACCTACCAAGGTATGCACCTATCAGGAGGGGTCTCTGACGTCACCTTTTTGCACTGCCCGCTCAGAGGCCTCCAGAGTGTCCCCACACCTCTGACAACAAGATGGCAGTGGTCTGAGACACACTGGAGGAGCTCTGGGCACCACCCCTGGGGTGGTGATGGACAGGGGAGTGGTCACTCCCCTTTCCTTTGTCCAGTTTCGCGCCAGAGCAGGGACTGGGGTTCCCTAAACCGGTGTAGACTGGCTTATGCAAGGAGGGCACCATCTGTGCCCTTCAAAGCATTTCCAGAGGCTGGGGGAGGCTACCCCTACCCAGCCTGTAACACCTATTTCCAAAGGGAGAGGGTGTAACACCCTGCTCTTAGAGGAAATGCTTTGTTCTGCCTTCCTGGGACTGGGCTTCCCAGACCCCAGGAGGGCAGAACCCTGTCTGTGAGGTTGCAGCACCTGTAACTGCAGTGCAAGCCTCTGAGAGCTGGTTTGGCAGTACTGAGGGTCCATAGTGGAGCCCCCAGGATGCATGGAATTGGCTCCCCAATACCAGATTTGGAATGGGGGGACAATTCCATGATCTTAGACATGTTACATGGCCAGTTTCGGAGTTACCATTGTGAAACTACATATAGGTATTGCCCTATATGTAGTGCACGCGTGTAATGGTGTCCCCGCACCCACAAAGTCAGTGGAAATGGCCCTGAACTATGTGGGGGCACCTTTGCTAGTGCAGAGGTGCCCTCACACATAGTAACGTTGCACCTAACCTTCAGCAAGTGAAGGTTAGACATATAGGTGACTTATAAGTTACATTAGTGCAGTGAAAATGGCTGTGAAATAACGTGTGCGTTATTTCACGCAGGCTGCAATGGCAGTCCTGTGTGAGGGTTTGTCTGAGCTCCCTATGGATGGCAAAAGAAATGCTACAGCCCATATGGATCTCCTGGAACCCCAATGCCCTCGGTACCTAGGTACCATATACTAGGGACTTTTAAGGGGGGTCCAGTATGCAATTAGAATTTGTAAATGTAGTCACTAGCCTATAGTGACAAATTTAAAGGCAGAGAGAGCAAGCACACTGAGGTTCTGATTAGCAGAGCCTCAGTGACACAGTTAGGCACTACACAGGCATACACATTAGGTCACAAACTATGAGCACTGGGGTCCTGGCTAGCAGGATCCCAGTGAGACAGGCAAAAACATACTGACGTACATGTAAAATTGGGGGTAACATGCCAAGAAAGATGGTACTTTCCTACAGGCTGTAATTCCTTATCAACAATGAGTAGCCACACCATGGCCCTCATTCTGACCTTGGCGGTCGGCGGAGAGGCGGCGGTCGGACCGCGAACAGACCGGCGGTATTAAAAATGGCATTCTGACCGCGGCGGTCACCGCCGCGACCGACCGCCACTTCCCCACTCCGACAGCCACGGCGGTCATGACCGACGGGCTGGAGTCTGCGCACTCCGGTCCGGCGGTCGACCCAAGACCGCCAACGCTATCATGACCCTGCTTACCGCCGCGGTTTCTTGCGTTCGGGAACCGCCATGCGAACCATGGCGGTAGGCACTATCGGGGCCAGGGAATTCCTTCCCTGGCACTGATAGGGGTCTCCCCCACCCCCCACTGCCCCCCCGAGTCCTCCCCCCACACCCTCCACCCCCCTGCCACCCCCCAGAGGTGGTACGAACCCCCTCCCCACCCCCACCCCGACATGCACATACATGCACCCCGACATGCACACACCCCCAACATGCACATATACACACCCCCTACACACACACATACACAACGGGGACACATACCCGCACACATACATGCCGACATGCGCACCCGCCGAACTACACACATTGCCCATAGGCACAGCAGCAATCCCCGCCCGCATGCACGCACTCACACACCCCCTCTACACACTCACACGCACACCCCCATGCACGCACACATCACACAACACCCCCCCACCCCCTCCCCTCACGGACGATCAACTTACCTTGTGCGTTGGTCCTCCGGGAGGCGACGGGAGCCATAGGGACGTGACCGCCAACAGAAGACCGCCAACAGAAGACCGCCACACAGAAATGTGGGTCGTAATTCTGGGGGCGGTGTTCTGCTGGCGTGGCGGTGGAGGTTGACCAGTCTCCACTTTCCCACCGACCGCCAGTGTGGCTGCTGGCGGTATTCCGGCGGAACGCTCCCAGCGGGCGGAATACGCGCAGCGGCATACCGCCGCGGTCGGCGGTCTTTACCGCGGCGGTAACTCGGCGGTCTTGCGAAAAGACCGCCAAGGTCAGAATGAGGGCCCATGTTTAGTATTACTGGAATGGTAATGATAAATACTCTTTACCAGTAAGGTCAGATTTATTATTACTACTTTAGAAATGCCACTTTTAGAAAGTCGTGATTTCTCTGCCCTCACTGGCCTGTGTACCTACAGGCAGTCTCCAATACACATCGGGCCTAGGCTCGGTGACAGCTACACTTATGCATTCCCATCAGACACCCACAACACAGGATACTCAACTGCATGTGCATTCATCCGCATACTGATTGGTCTCCCTGGGGAGTAGGTTGGGAAGGGCTCCCACTTACATTTCAAAGGGTAGTGGCAAGAGCCCACGCAAATGGTCTGATCACCTCACACTGATAGTCTAGAGCTGGGGCTGGGCTGAAAGCGGAACCTTTTTTTGAAGACATCCCCCACATCAAAGGCACTCTTTGATATGCGTACTGGATATCTGACCACCTAAGATCAGATCACTCCTGGACCTGCAAGAAGCTCTGCTGCAGCTGCTATGCTGAAAGGATTTAACCCCCGCACTTGTCCCACTCCAATTTCCCATTGCTGTGACTGACTGCTCCCAGAAACTGCTGCCCCGCTTTACTCCACTGCCCTGATACCTGCAGACCAAAAAGGGCTATAGACTGCACCCAGAGTGACTCCAGGGGCATGCTGGCTTGCCCCTGCTCTCCCCGAGTTCTCAAGGACATCAAAAACCTTGTGAAAGAATCTGTGAAGCTACTGCACCATTTGCAACCATCCCTGGAGCGGCTTCATCCGAGCCTTCTGCCTCCATTCATCAACAACTCAGAGCGTGGCTTTGTTTCAGCCTGCCGTCTCGACCAACAAAGACCTGTGAGCTGCCTCGCCTCAACCAGCCACACTGCTTTCCAACGGCTAAGCCAGCGGCCCCGCTGACACTCTCCATATCGGCCAAAATCTGCTCTTGACTAGAGGAGAGCTTTCGTGGGAGCCCAGCCAGAGTGCGGCGCCTGCGTGGCTTGCGTGTCCCATGCTGAGGATTCCTCCTAGAGCGTGGCGCCGTTGTTGCTGTTTCTGGCACTGCAGTCCATGGTGCCCCGACTAGATGCCTACGTAACAGTGACGCACTGTTCACGTCCACACTTCTTCAGTTGTCGGGCCGCACTTCTGCATAACTCTGCTACCTGCCACATACTGGCCATAGGTATTCCCGTGTTCATGGGCTACGGTTATGATGGTGCTTTCTCTGGCAGATTAGAGTGGAGCGGTTTTAGAGAGATTACCACAGTTGTACTTCTTACTTGAATGCAGGACCTGATCCGAACAGCCTCAACCCAACATCCCGACGCTTCTCACAGCAGAATAAGCATGTTTCCAAAAGTACCGTATATACCTTAAAATGACCATCATATAAGGAGGTCCCGGGGGGATCACCGAGGGAGGCTGTATCCCCCCCGGGAGGTTTGGGGAAGTGGAATAGCCCACGGGCGCCGTTGGGCGCCTTTTGGGCTATTTGAGATCAGGTATTTATACCTGCCATTTTGTAGGGTCGCCACCATTTTGTTGGTGACGACGAGAGTAGGCGGTGGGGCGGTTTTTGCTCTGGTAGTTTGCAGTGGTGGTTTTAGCGGGTGGTGTTTTTTGTTAAAAAAAAAAACGTTTACTGCAGGGAAACGACTATAGCGTTAGAAGGAGGTTTTTTAGTAAGTTTTTCACTTACCAAGGTCCTTCTGTCCTCGATGGGGGTTCCGTTGGCCGACGCCAGGGTGCAGGAGGCATTTCGTCTGTTGAGGGAGGCGGGGCGCCTTGACCTCATTCAGGGCGAATTGGGGGCCCCGTCGCGGCCTCCGCGACGGGCATCCGGCGGTGTAGCGGCGGCGGTTCTGGCCTGCTCGGAGTCCTGAGGTGCGGCCAGCCGCCAACTGGTGAGTAGAAGGGGCGGGGGGAGGTTGCGGGCGCGGGGAGAGGGACGGCGCGCTGGTGCACGGTCTCTGGGGGATCGCTGGGTAGTTGCCCGGGGTTCCCCGAAGCGTCGCAGCGCCGCGGGGCGCGCACAACCCTCGGGGGAGGGCGCACCCGCGGCGGCCGTTAATAGGCTGCGTGGCCGGGTCCTCTCGGGGAGAGGCCCGGCTCTTTTGATAGCAGCGCGAACCGCTGCAGCTGGGGGCAGGACGGTCGCGCCGCGTGTGCGCGTGTCGGCGCCCATGAGTCCTAGTGACAGGCAGGGGGGGGGGCGACAGGTGTGAGGACCGGGAGCGAGGTTTTGGGGCGGGCCCCTGCCCATGGCCAGGAGCAGGTCATTTCTATGTCAGGGGAGGCGGCATCAAGGGGAAAAGGAATGGCAGGAGAGGAGCAGGTAAGGTCGGTGGGGGGTGTTGGAAGGGGGGTGGGGCTGGGGAGCTTAGAATGGAGTGAGGGGGAGGGTGATGAGAGGGAAGAGGGGATGAAGGGGTGGGAGGGAGATGAGGTAGAGGAGGATTGGGGGGAGGGTGAAGGGGGATGGGGGGAGGGGGAAGAAGGTTGGGGAGTGGAGGAGGATGGGATCATGCTTCGCGTCCTTCCCCCTCGCCGCACATATGGGAAAAGAGGCAGGGCATTTCAGGCTGAGCAGGAAGGAGGGTCCGAGTCTACTGTGTGGGTTTGGAGGGGGGAACAGGTAGAGGAGGAAGGACCAGAGGAGGCCAGGGACAGGGAGGCTGGCCAGGTTTTAGGAGTGGGGCAAGAGGATTTCACCAGCGTTCCGTTTTTCCCGCGGCAGGGCGAGGAAGAGATACGGCAGGACCTGGGCAGGTCACGGGCGGCCCGAATACCCCGGGAGGAAGCGAAGGCTGGGCCAAGTGCGGCCGGCCGGTGGTCAAACGTCGAAGGGAAGTATGGTGCGACCAAGGGGGTTCCTGCAGGCAGCGGTGGCGGAGCGGGTTTTGCGCCCCACGCCATGGGTGGCCTGCGGGAGCGACAACCTGGTGCGGCGGCTACTGCAAGGGAGCAGCGGGTGGGTTTAGGGGTGCGGGGACGGGGGAGGGGCTTGGGGACTTTCATGAAATCTTAGACGAGGAGATGGAGATGCTCGGTGAGCTGGACTACGACGAGGACAGCCTGGAGGAAGGCGAGTTACGAGACGGGGAGGAGGGGGCGTGGTGGAAAGCGAGGGGGGGTGGAGTCTTACGATGTTTTTCAGTCGTTTCAGGTTCCGGTGCAGGAGCGACGGTCGCAGGTCCCCCTGCGCAGGGGTATTCGAGAGAGGTAGCAGGTTTTGGTTCCAGGTAAGGAGCGAATGGGGGCAGTTTCGGTAGCAGTGGAGGCGAAGGGGGGGGAAGGGCAGGAGCGGCTTTATAAAGGGGTATACGTAAGCGATATCGGGGTCGGGCCTGACCCAGAGATTGGTAAAGGGGAGCAGGCGATGCAGGCGGCTCAGGCTGAGGCGAAAGAGGAGAAGGCGTCGGGTGAGAGGTCAGAGAAGCGGGAAGGAGAGAAGGCTAAGAAATTGCCTTATATGGGGACGGCAAAGCCTTTGGGCGCCCACTTAATGCAGGCGACGAAGGAAAAAATTTGGAAGGGCGAGTACATAGAAATTTTGAAGTTACTACACAGGGAGATTAGAGCTAAGGAGGGTTCAAAAGAAGAGGAAAATGAATTGGCAAAACGGCCCAGGGTACCGGTTACGATCGAGAATTGGACGGCCGCCTTTCTAATTTATGCCAGTGTTTATTATGAGCGCTTTCCCGAAAGGGCGGTGGCGCTTTTTAAGTACATGGACGTGATTCGGAAGGCGTACCTTAACTACAGAGGGTACACATGGGTCCAATATGACGAGGAGTTTCGGGCCCGATTGGCGGTAGATGAGGAGGTGAAGTGGGGAGAAATTGATGCGGACCTGTGGCAGCACACCATGGGGCCCGCAAAATTTGGTAAGACTGTGTATACAGCCAGCGGACTACCGATTACTTGTCGGCCCTTTCGGGACCGCCCCACGCAGGGTGGGGCAAGCGGTACGTCTAAGGGAGGGTACCCAGCTGGGACCTTGCCCTCAAAAACAGTGGCTTGTTGGGACTACAATAAAGGGTTATGCACCTGCGAATATTGTAAGTTTCGACATGAGTGCTCCCGCTGCGCGGGACGCCACGGGGTCGTGCATTGTAATGTCTCTGCTGCCCAAGGAGTCGGGGCAGCTACCCAGGGGCAGCAAGCCGGCGGAGGGGCTACGCAACAGATCGGTCGGTACAGGGGAGGACAAGGGCCATTGGGAAAAAGCTTGTACGCCAGTTAAGTTGGTCAAGTTGGTTCCATGGTTGTGCCTTTATGATGACAGGGATGCGGCTGCGACGTTGTACCACGGTTTTTCAGACGGGTTTTCTTTGGGTTACGAGGGGCCTCGGGAGCGACGTTGGGCAGAGAACTTGCGGTCAGTGCGGGGGAAAGAGGCCATTGTTCAAGAAAAGCTATGGAAGGAATTGGATGAGGGCCGCATGGAAGGTCCTTTCCGGGAGTGGCCAATTGACAATCTTATGGTTTCGCCTATCGGCGTAGTGCCCAAGAAGGAACCGGGTCAGTATCGGCTGATACATCATTTATCTTGGCCTGAGGGCTCGTCCGTAAATGATTTCATACCGGTGGAGCGGACCAAGGTGTCCTATGCTTCGGTTGACGTGGCCATAGAGTTGATACAAGGTATCGGGCCGGGAGCAGTGATGGCAAAAACTGACATTAAGTCAGCTTTTCGGCTATTACCAGTCTATCCTGACGATTTCTGTTTGCTGGGTATTCAGTTTGGCGGCCACTGGTATGTGGACAAAGCGCTGCCGATGGGATGCTCCACATCATGCGCCCTGTTCAAGTGTTTCAGCACCTTCCTTCAGTGGATTTTTGTGCGGGTGTCGGGGCACAGGGCTGTGACGCATTACCTGGATGATTTTTTCTTTGTTGGGCCGCAAGACACGGACCTATGCGCGGTCGCGCTGCGGCGTTTTCAAGAGCTCATGGCGGACCTGGGTGTGCCCCTGGCCCCTGAGAAAACGGTTGGGCCCTGCGCGGCGCTAACCTTCTTAGGCATTGAATTGGACACCATAACGGCGAGGCTACCCGTTGAAAAGAAAGAGGTCATGCTAAGAACCTTGATGGCGATTTTACGGTGTAAAAAGGCAACAGTGAGAAACATTCAAGTTTTGCTGGGCCACCTCAACTTTGCGTGTCGGGTGGTCAGAGCCGGGCGGACTTTTTGTAGAAGGCTGGGTTTCGCTCTGGCAGGAGGTAAGCTCCCACACCATCATGTGCGGTTGAGTGCGGGAGTAAAAGCGGATTTAAGGATGTGGGCGGTCTTTTTGGAACACTTTAATGGCATCCCCTTGCAGTCTTGGCAGGTGGTGGATTGGGACGTTCAAATTTTTTCTGACGCAGCTGAGGGGTTGGGGTTTGGTTTGTACTGGGACGATAAGTACTGTGCGGAGTCTTGGCCGGTGGCTTGGAGGGGGGGCGGGCGCAGCATCGCGTTTCTAGAATTTTTTCCCCTTGTTGTGGCATCTTGTGTGTGGGGGAGATTTTTGACCCATCAGCGGGTTCTCTTTCGAGTTGACAATTTAGCCGTCGTGCATATTGTGAATAAGCAGTCCGCGCGGGTTGTGCAGGTTCTTCGACTGCTGCACCTTTTTGTTTTACATTGCCTGCGACATGATATTCATTTTACCGCGCGACACGTGCCGGGAGTGAACAATGACATTGCGGATGCGTTGTCTCATTCACAGTGGGAGAGGTTCCATGGGCTGGTTGCGGGCGAAGACTTATGCAGGACGTGGATGCCCGACGTGCTTTGGGCTGCGGGCGACACAGAATGCTTCAGCTGCTGTTGAATTCCCTGGCGCCATCTACTCAGCGGGCGTATCTGCGGGCATGGCGAGAATTCACGAGGTTGGGAGCATGCCGTCGGATCGACAAGAGGGATAGAGTGGAAGACGTGGTATGCTTTATTATGGACTTGGTCGAAAGACGTCAGTCCAGGGTCACCATTGCGGGAAAATTGGCAGGTATTGCTTTCATGGGCAAGTTGCTCTGGGGTTACCCACCTTCGGCTGGGGAGTTGGGTCAGCGCATTTTGGAAGGGTGGGAGCGGGAGGGGGGTAGACAAGGGCTGAGGAGACAACCTTTAACGTTGTCATTATTGAAGGAGGTGACTGGGGTTTTGTCGGAGATTTGTTACGATGAATGGGAATGCCTTTTATTCCACACCTTGATGACCTGGATGTTTTTCAGGGCTTTTCGAGTATCGGAGTTTCTGGGGGCCCGTGGGTCTGGTGGGGTGCTATGGGACGACGTGTTGTTCAGGGGGGATCACCTGGTTCTACAGCTCGGGAGGACAAAAGCGGACCAGAGGAGTTCTGGGTCGAGGATTATTTTGGCGTCTTATCCGGATCAAGCGGTGTGTCCCTTAAGATGGGCACGGGAATGGCGCGCGGTTTCTTATGAAGCAGGGCAGCCCGTTTTCCGACATTTTTCGAAGGAGGGGGTGACGACCTACCAGTTGCTTCGAGTGCTGCGCGCCGGTTTGAGAAGAGTAGGTCAGAGTGAGGGGCTATTCGGCACCCATTCTTTTCGGATCGGGGTGGCTACAGAGGCTGGGTGCAGAGGATGGTCGGATGCGCGTATAATGGCTTTAGGGCGATGGCAATCGGATGCGTACAAGCGCTACGTGCGGCAAGCGGGACCGGGTTTGGGCGGCGCGCATTAACAAGTTTTACTTTTGTTTTGCCACAGGTTCTGTCCCGGGTCCTGCGGTGCAGTTTCTCCAGATATGGGTTGTGGGCCATTCTTTCGTGAAGTGGGCACAGCGTCAAGCTCGGGCAACAGTTTTGGGTGACAATTTAGGTTTCGACAGGGACAGATATAGGGTGAGGTGGCAAGGAAAGGGGGGCATGCAGTGGGGTCAGTTATTAGGGACTTTGAAGGAGATGAAAGGCCAACGGTTTTGTCCTGATGTCTTGTTGTTGCATGTAGGGGAAAATGGCCTGGTGAGGAGGACGGGGTTGGACTTAATTAAGGTTATGGAGGGCAACTTGTTACAGATACGGAGGTTTTGGCATGGTTGCCATATTGTGTGGACAGCTTTTGTGCCACGTAGGGTTTGGAGAGGGGCCAGGAAGCCGGCAGCGATCGAAAAGGCAAGACGGAAAGTGAATAAGGAAATGAAACTGTTTTGTACTTCGCAGGGCATCACGTGTATTGAACATAGAGATTTGAGATTTGAGGACAAAGAATTTTTTCGAGATGACGGAGTGCACCTGCCGTTTATAGGCATGGAGCTACACCTTTTGCAACTAAAAGAGGTTTTGAGGTTGCTTTTCAGGGAGACTTAGGTGGGGGGTGGGGGGGCCGATAAAGGCGGTGCGTGCCTTTTTCTGGTGGCGGGGGGTTGGGACGGATAAGGAATGTGACAACAGAGAAGGGAGACAGGGCCGACAACATACTCGCGGGAAAAAGGGAGTAAAGAACAGGACAGATAGGTCGACTTTAAGAATAGTAACGTGGACTTTCGTTGATGACAAGAGGGTTTACAGTCAAAGGTTTACAGGACATGCGGTTAAAATGGGGGTGAGGGGGTGGGATGGGTAGGGGTGGGGGTGAGAGGTTACAGGAAGTTTTATGTATAGTGAGGTTTTTAGTTTTGTGAGGCGTAAGGCCTAGGGTATGTAAATTGTGAGTGCACCTGTTTCCAATAAAGCGGCCTTTTTCACACAACAACAAGCCGGTGTGGTATCCTTCTTCCCCAAGGAGGTCCCGGGGGGGATCACCGAGGGAGGCTGTATCTCCCCCGGGAGGTTTGGGGAAGTGGAATAGCCCACGGGCGCCTTTGGGCGCCTTTTGGGCTATTTGAGATCAGGTATTTATACCTGCCATTTTGTAGGGTCGCCACCATTTTGTTGGTGATGACGAGAGTAGGCGGTGGGGAGGTTTTTGCTCTCCCTCCCACCCTCCCTAATTTATTGGGCGGCAGTTAGTTACGGGGTTTTTTTCCTTTTAGGGGGTTTGGGTCAGTTATGAGCATTTGTAGGCTGGGCTTGGTTGGAAACGGGTGCACAAATAAGGGGACGGTTGTAGTTGTAATTGTCGCTGAGGAACAGGTGCAGCAGGGGGTTGGGACGGATCAGGAATGTGACAACAGAGAAGGGAGACAGGGCCGACAACATACTCGCGGGAAAAAGGGAGTAAAGAACAGGACAAATAAGGACAGATAGGTCGACTTTAAGAATAGTAACGTTGACTTTCGTTGATGACAAGAGGGTTTACAGTCAAAGGTTTACAGGACATGCGGTTAAAATGGGGGGGAGGGGGTGGGATGGGTAGGGGTGGGGGTGAGAGGTTACAGGAAGTTTTATGTATAGTGAGGTTTTTAGTTTTGTGAGGCGTAAGGCCTAGGGTATGTAAATTGTGAGTGCACCTGTTTCCAATAAAGCGGCCTTTTTCACACAACAACAAGCCGGTGTGGTATCCTTCTTCCCCAAAGTGCTCTTGTTTTGATAAATTTTATAGTACATTTCTCTTGAAGTCTTTATTGGATTTTTGTCATTTTGTTTTGGATAAATAATCAGTTTTTTTAAAAGTCTTTTCGTGGTGTTTTCACTGTGATTGATGTGTGTGTGTGTTAAATAAATACTTTACCCATTGCCTTATAAGTTAAACCTGCCTCCTCTGTGCCAGGCTACCAGAGGGCGAGCACAGGTTAATTTAGGTTGTGTAATTGACTTACTCTGACTAGGATTGTGGTCCCCGCTTGGACAGGGTGCATACCTCTGCCAACTAGACACCCACTTTCTAACACCCACTTGCCTGAATATTTTTCCCTGAGTTCTTATTACCTCCTCACTTTGAGGTACATCCCTCAGGCGCAGCTCCTCCACTAGGGCGGAGGAGCGTCGCCCCCTGCCAGCAGCAGCAGCTGCAAACCTTTTACCAAAAAACGATAATAAACTATGTTTATTATTGTTTTTTGGTAAAAGGGGTGGGGCCACAGGCTGTGACTTGCACAGCACTTCCCCTCACTGCACATGTATGTTTGTGTTTGGCTGGCTGTCTCGGGCTGGCCAACCACACACGTGCAGTAGGCTTTCTCCAGCCCGGCACTGTGTTGCCAGGCTGGAGAGAGCAGGCACAAGCTCCCAGTCTGCCTGGGAGCACCCTGGCTGGGCACTCCCAGCCAATCCTGATGCTGCTGTGAGCAGCGTCAGGATGGGCAAGCTGGAAGTCTGTGCCTGCAACCTGTCTGCGCAGGAGAGAAGCAGCGCTGAGGTGACGGCAGTGGCGACGATTCAGGTAAGGTTTTTTAAAAATTATTATTAATTCCCCAACACTCCCCCACCTCCGAACCCCTGCACGTGTGCCGCACTGCCCCTAATTAGGACCGTAAGCCACTCCTGAAATCCCTTGATAAAGACTTGAGATAAGCCAACATCTGCAAAAATGATGTCACAAACTTCAAAATATTGCTTTTATTTTATGTGGTATGCCCACTTCAATCTGTGTATGGTCAAGTTAAATTTGTCACCAGATGATCTCTTGAGATTCTAGTGAACTGTTGTCAATTCTGCTGCGCTAGCCTAAAGCGCTATTTATGGATTAATTACATATATCACATGTATTGCACATGTATTGAGCAGGGCAAGAAGGAACTAGTCCTGTAAAAGGGATTTGTAGGACCTATTGTTGCTTATACTTTTTTTAAACATGCTTATTGTAATCGGCACAAAATCAAGGCACAATATGACAGTACGACTTCAGTGAAGTGTTGTCCATTCTCCCTTGAGAACCAAGGCAATAATTGTCAAACTGGCCCAGTTACCTGAAATAAGCAGTGAATAAAAAACAGTTTAAACAACAAAAGAAAACATAATAGCGAGCAGCAGGTAACCATATCAACCTTACCCTGTTGTTTGAGAACCCCCTCATTTACACACATCACGCCAAGGTGGGATCGGGGAGGATGCATCATGTAGTGGCTGCAAAGAAGACAGGGGGAAGGGGAGGATCCATTATAGTTATTCCAGTGTGCCGTTGGTGCAATGCAAAGACCCACCCAGGAACACACATCGATCGAGATCCAGTTGTTGAGCTAGCACCCCAAATTCTCCTTAGGGAGGGCCCCAGGTTCTGTCAAGCATGTCCTCCCAGATTTCCAGATTTGACTGAGCATTATCGTCTGTGCGTACTGCACATAGTCGCCGCTCATCTGCAGTGCCCCATTCATGCATGTCCTCCATCCATTTCTGAACCTCAGGCCCAGTGAGCTGCATCCAGTAGATAGCCACCCACCACTTTGCGAGCACCAAGCCCAGGAGAACGAACCGGTGATTCATCTTAGCACCGCGCTTAGGCATCGGTAGTGCCTCAAGTAGGCAGTGACCGACATAGGTTTCCATAGGCATCTGTGTGACCTTCCATAGAAACCGTAGGGCCTTTACCCAGAACCCTTGTAGTTTGCTACATTCCCATGTCATAGAGAAAGGCCGCCAGAGTGTAACTACACTTAGGACATGCATCCAACCAAGCTTGATTGATTCTATGTGAACACTCTGGGGTCATATGAGTTTGGTGCAAGTAATAGAACAGGGTGAGCTTGAACCTCGTGTTGCTAGCCTTCTCCTTGACTTGAGCAAATGCCCTCTTACAGACACTCTCAGAGAGCGGCACAGGCAGGTCACCAACCCATCTGTTTCACACTCCAGTCATGTCAGCTGGGTAATCTCCTTTGAGAGCCTTGTAAATGCGAGAGATAAGGCCCAGATTTGATCCTGGGTCCAGTATTACCTGTAATGTCTGGGATTCTGGAGGTTCAGTGGTAAAGTCTGTTCAAATCTTGCTGAGTGTGTGGGACGTTTAGTATATTGCAGAAATTGGCCTTGATGTAGGCCAAATGAATCCTGTGCCTCTCCTGCAATAAAGTATGTGCCACTGAGGTAGAGGTCACCAGCTATGTGCCAGAACCCCCCCCCCCACAAACCACTGTGTCATATCCATCCTGGACTAAATATCTCAGACAGACTTGAGCCATCAGAGGGGCAACAGTTCGGCATTGGGAGCCAAAAGCAAAACCCGCGCCACTATGTGCTCCCAGGCCACTGCCACCTGTCTGACTACAAAAGGGTGGTCTTTCAGAATTCCTGCCCCCAGCATGAGGCAGTGTGGGAGATCCGTGTTTGCTCCCCACTCTCCCAGAAGGTCTTTCTCCTCGCTGAGGCCATCTGCACACCACTGTGCTGCATACTGCAGGAGGGCTGCAAGATAGTATAAATGTAAGTCCGGCAGACCCAGGCCCCCCAACTCATTATCAAATTTTAGAGTATCCAATTTAACCCCAGTCTTCTTGCCAGCCCACACTAGGGACACCAGGAGGCTATTTAATTTAGTGAATATGGATTTTGGAACGCTGTACATGGCATTCTGTAGAGTGTATAAACAGCGGGGCAATAGTAGCATTTTGCTCAGTGCAACTCTGCCTATCACAGACAGAGGCAGGTGCACCTAAAAGCGAATCATCTCCTCTAGACCTGCAGTGACTCGACCCATATTGAGGTGGTAGTGGGCCCCAGGGGAGTGCCCCACCTGAATTCAAAAGGTAGCGTAAGTTATTTCTTTCCCACCTAAGCTCAGTCGCTGGGAGTTCAGCTGGTTGTGCATGCACCAGCGCGGCCAGGAGAAACAGTACAGTTTTCTGTTTGGCGACCCATTGGCCAGGCATTGCATCAAATTTAGTCATGACCCATAGCAACACCCTAACTGATCGCTCCAGATGCGTGACGTAGATGAGGACGCCATCTGCATAAAGCGAGACAACATCAGTGACACCACCCACCTAAATGCCCCTCTCGACCAGGTTGCAGCAGATTTGAATTGCCAATGACTCCATCGCTAAGGCGAAGAGGAGCGGTGATGGGGGCATCCTAGTCTTGTGGCTCTCTCAGTAGGGTCTTTACCTTGTTTGGGGAGCATAGCTATTTGGGCTTCTCGTATAGTTGGTGGTAGGATCTGGCATCGTCCCGCTTCTTGAAGTGTTTCCAGCAGGCGAGGGAGCAGCAGTCCCGAATACTTCTGGTAGTATTCCACCAGAAGCCCATCTGAGCCTGGCACCCTACAGTGTACCATCTACCAGACTGTCTCCTGCAACTCCTTCACTAGGTTCTCCTCCTCTAGAACCTCCCCCTGCTCCGCTATGAGTCAAAGGAGTGTCAGGTGATCTAAGAACTTGCAGGCCTCTGCCAGTCGGCTTACACCTATCTCTTGATAAACTCTTCTCAGATGGTCTTGCAGGAGGAGATTGACTCCGCCCTGTGACCCAACAATGGTGCCATCTTGGCGCATCAACGAGAGAAGCAGTGGGGGAGGTCAATCCCTTTCAAGGCATCCTGATCTGTCACCTTCTTTATGTTGGTAACAATCATGCCTAACTAGTCAGTCAAGCCTATCCCAGGTCTCCCCGACTGCTCTTTGGGCATCAGCAATGTGTCTTGCCATTCCTCCACTGTAGGGGCATCCTGCTGTAGGGTCACCAACCGCCACTCCTCCTCCCCCAGCTGCACCTCCAAGCTACATCTAGTGACGCTAATATGGAACAGACACTCCCATTGGGTCACCGATTTCAGAACATCCCACTCTACTCCACTGTGTGTCACTGCAGACCAATTGGTTTCAAAATAGCTGGCATTACTGCTCTAAATTCCTCAAGGAACTGGCATCTCAGAGCACTTCAGGGCGTAGGCGTCAAAGTGGCACTCTGGGTCTGTCTCTGCATACTCCTCAATCCAAAAGCAGTGGGGCATGGTATTTATTGCAGGAGATTCTGCCCAATATTTAAAGATCCACTATTTAGATGGCGAGGTCCTCTGGCACCAAGAACTTATCAAGGTGACTATATGTGTCATAAGCTGGGGTATATCATGTGCATTTTTTGGTCTCAGGGTGTGTTGTGCACCACACATCCAGGCAGCCCATGCATTCCGAACACCCCTCAACGTGACCACGATGAAGGGTTTTATACCATGCCTCATGGGGGTGGTGATCTCGGTTGCCATCAAGCACACAATTGAAATCATCCACCCACATAAGGGATTCCATCTATGGGAGTTGTTGTCTCGATATGTCCAGATAGAATGTACCGTCATCTCTGTTGGGTACGTTCACATTCAGTAGGCACATCTCTCGTCCATCTAACAAACCATGCACTAACAGAAATCTACACTCGACAGCTGCTGTAAAGCTCTGAACCTGGAAAGGGACCTGAAGGGCGACCCATATTAAAACTCGGTATGCATAATTAGAACACGTATTGGAGTATAATTGCCCCTTTTACTTCTTTTGCCTCACTTTCCATTAGGTGAGTCGCCTGTAACAGTGCGATGTGTATGCCCTGCCGCCGGAGATATGTTTGTACCCTATGCCGCTTAACAAAGTTGAGCCCACATACATTTCATGTCACCACCTTAAAACAGGGAACCATTGCATCGTGTGAACCTCAGTGTCCGATCCAATCCTGCCCACCCCCACAGCCATGCTCCCCACCACATACCGCACCGCTGCACAACATAACACAGCAAACAAGAATCATCCCATCCCTCCCACCCGGTACACACAACTGAACAACATGTATCTCCCCAAATATCGCAGTCCTTCTACTCCCACCCCATTAAAAGTTTTTAATCCATGCTAAGGTAATAATCCCCCTGATACACCCACAATCTGCAATCAATGCACAAACCAAACATTATTCGGGGAAGTTGCTTCTAGTGACCTCAACTGCAGTTGCTGCCCCTGAGCACATCCTGTCCCTGCACACACACTCTCACCACCCCAGTCGCACTCCTGTACTGCCAACACCTACAATCGCTCACTTCTACACACACCTGAGTCAATCACCACACTCCTCAAAACCCACACTAAAAGCAAAAAGACTATCAGCACATGCCACCCATTCACCCTCACTCACATGGGTCCTCTCAGAACATGGAAGGCATGATGGGCCTTCTCTACTACAAAGATTGGGGACAGTTGTGCAGATAGGATCATGCTCACTATCCAGCGTTCAAGAAACAGCTCCGAGTTCTGTCCCTCTGCATCTTCTGGGAAGCCAACAAAGTCTAGACTGCAGCGGTAAGAGCGCCCCTCTGCATCTTCAGCTCTAGCTTCAAAAGTGGCTCTACAGGCTGATAGGGCTCCCTGTTCAGCTTGCAAAGAGGCAACTTCCCCCTGAGGTTTTGGTGACATTCTGCTCTGTGGCAAGGAATGTTCTGCCACCTTATGGAGGTTCACACTCAGTAAACTGACATCCTGTGAAACAGACTCAATTTTATCCAGTGGTGGGGGATTCCATAGGATCATGAAATGGTCCATCTTGTTTGTTGGCCCCCCCCTCTCTGGTCTGTCTTTTCCCATGATGAGTACCATCTGGCAGGGGGAGCTGGCCACATCTCCCCTAGGTGGCCACTGCTTCTTACTTAAGTGCTTGCAGGACCAAATAACAAATCACCATCCTAGGGGGCCAGAGTGCAATTCACGGAGCAGGACAGTGGGATTTCTCACATTCTCCAGCAGCTGGAGGCCAAGTCCCAAAGATAAATGCCCCCAGGGTAGACCTTTGAGGGCAGGGCCCAAGCCGCTGTCCCCCCACCAACATGGTGCAACAAGGCCAGGTCCATCCCCTAAGGGAGGCACAGGCCAAGGTCTAGGTTAAGTAAAGGTGCTGATTTCACCTTGCTAAGGCTCGGTTCCACAGTCGCTGAGGAAGAAATCACTCCAGTGTGACGAGGACCGATCAGTCTCTTAGGAGGAGTCCTCTGGTACGGCAGGGGGGTCTTAGGCAATTCTCAGGTCCCCAGTGACCGGTCCCCTTGCTTACAGTGCCTGGATACAGGCTTATAGTAGCCAGTCACCATCAATCACCAGTTTAGCAGTACCCCCAGAGGCATTTGGAGAAGGTTCACAGCCTAGTTACCACCCAGGCCTGCTCTGGTACCACGTCTCACGACTTGGAGACTGTGCAGTTGTTGCAATTGCCAGTGTCATAGAGGCCCACATGTGTGGGCCCAGGTCCGCCGGTCCTAAGTGGTATCACAGCTTTGGGGCCCGCAACCCCCATGGCAGGACAGTGCGCCGGGCACTCCAGGGCCACTGCATCTGCCAAATCGGAGATCGCCCAGCAGCTGCAATGTAAAAGACCCGCAGGAAGGTAAGGGATCAAAGTCCAGGTGCACCAGCCTCTAAGGCAAGTGCTTGTTGTAAAAGCAGAACATTCACGCTCTTCATTCCAGCTGCAACCGGGTGGTGTGGTAATAGTGCGTCTCTCGATCCAGAGACCGGGCGGCCTCCTGACTCGTAGCAGTCCCCAGCATCTATGCAGGCGATGTGGCCTGGGCTCACTGGCCCCAAGTGAGCGTCCCGGTGAGCACTTACCTCATGCACTCAGCGCACCTTGGCTGGCCGCACAGTCTTGATGCATCTGCCTGCTTGGAGCCCGATATACGGCCTCTCAAGATGCACTAGGGAGAAGGTGCAGGTCTGCAGGACTCACAAATATGTCCCTGTCAGAGATGCCAGGCTCCTCACACACCCTCCCATTCACTCTGCACTACCAGCACCGTTGCAACACAAATCTGCCAGGCCTCTCGATCTAAGGCCATGCTGCCCCCTGGTTTTGGGCACATCTGGCATCAAAATGTGCATCTGGCTCTCCATCAGGAAAAGGGTTGGAGGGATCCCCCATAAGTTAAGTGCACCAGCACATCCCAGGCCCCAAAAGCCACGCTCCCAGGCTTGGAACGTTATGAGGCCTGCTCCTGGTCCTTGCCTACGCTCATCTGGATGGAGCCCCCAGCTTCTCATCTCTGCCAAGTACCACAGGTTTTCAGGAGCCCTGTGGCGATGGTGATGCACACTGCGGCTCCATGGGTTTCAAACTGTTCAGATTAGGCAGGATATTAACAGGCCAGGATGGGAGATCAGAAAGCTACCTCATGACAGCCATCTTCCTTGGCCCTCCCAAGTTGCCTATACTTAATTCAGGAAGCATGCTACTTTTGGAGTGTGAAATATGTATGGCAGCACATGGTATAAACCCAGCCAACACAGGACAAGTAGCGCTGTAATTATGTAGCAGACCCCTACTAACACTGTGTGGTGTATGATATAATGGACCACCATGCCATGTCTAGTGTTCTTGATTTCTAAAAGAGAGGTCTATGCCCCAGTAGAGTAGATATTTAACTGCACCCGGTGTAGGTCTGTTTGTGTAAAACCTCTTAGGGTTCAGATGTATTTAATCAAACTCCACCCATAAGTGAAATATTTGAAAGAGCAAAGGAGCATGTGCATTTACAAATATTTGAAAGCAATATACATCATGGCCATTCACCCTCTCTTCCTGTTAGGAAAAGAGATATGGGTGTGTGCCCTGAAAATAACTCTTATTGCAATAGAAGTTATTTGCGCCATGTAAACAAACAGATTAAATAAACGTGAGATTTAAACTCAGAAGTCAAATGGAATATAACCACTTATCAGTCAAGGTCTTGAGAAACCTGTGGCAAATGGGGTTTCCTGTTTAACCAGTAGGGGGCTTCCAATATTATGATAGTGTAGGAAGTTGGCTCTGTATGTGCTATTTCAAAGTAAGGAATAGCATGCACAGAGTCCAAGGGTTCCCCTTAGAGGTAAAATAGTGGTAAAAATAGATAATACTAATGCTCTATTTTGTGGTAGTGTGGTCGAGCAGTAGGCTTATCCAAGGAGTAGTGTTAAGCATTTGTTGTACATACACACAGACAATAAATGAGGTACACACACTCAGAGACAAATCCAGCCAATAGGTTTTTATATAGAAAAATATCTTTTCTTAGTTTATTTTAAGAACCACAGGTTCAAATTCTACATGTAATATCTCATTCGAAAGGTATTGCAGGTAAGTACTTTAGGAACTTCAAATCATCAAAATTGCATGTATACTTTTCAAGTTATTGACAAATAGCTGTTTTAAAAGTGGACACTTAGTGCAATTTTCACAGTTCCTAGGGGAGGTAAGTTTTGATTAGTTTTACCAGGTAAGTAAGACACTTACAGGGTTCAGTTCTTGGTCCAAGGTAGCCCACCGTTGGGGGTTCAGAGCAACCCCAAAGTCACCACACCAGCAGCTCAGGGCCGGTCAGGTGCAGAGTTCAAAGTGGTGCCCAAAACACATAGGCTAGAATGGAGAGAAGGGGGTGCCCCGGTTCCGGTCTGCTTGCAGGTGAGTACCCGCGTCTTCGGAGGGCAGACCAGGGGGGGTTTTGTGGGGCACCGGGGGGGACACCAGTCCACACAGAAATTTCACCCTCAGCGGCGCGGGGGCGGCCGGGTGCAGTGTAGAAACAAGCGTCGGGTTCGCAATGTTAGTCTATGAGAGATCTCGGGATCTCTTCAGCGCTGCAGGCAGGCAAGGGGGGGGGGTTCCTCGGGGAAACCTCCACTTGGGCAAGGGAGAGGGACTCCTGGGGGTCACTTCTCCGGTGAAAGTCCGGTCCTTCAGGTCCTGGGGGCTGCGGGTGCAGGGTCTCTCCCAGGCGTCGGGACTTTAGATTCCAAGAGTCGCGGTCAGGGGAAGCCTCGGGATTTCCTCTGCAGGCGGCGCTGTGGGGGCTCAGGGGGGACAGGTTTTGGTACTCACAGTATCAGAGTAGTCCTGGGGTCCCTCCTGAGGTGTTGGATCGCCACCAGCCGAGTCGGGGTCGCCGGGTGCAGTGTTGCAAGTCTCACGCTTCTTGCGGGGAGCTTGCAGGGTTCTTTAAAGCTGCTGGAAACAAAGTTGCAGCTTTTCTTGGAGCAGGTCCGCTGTCCTCGGGAGTTTCTTGTCTTTTCGAAGCAGGGGCAGTCCTCAGAGGATGTCGAGGTCGCTGGTCCCTTCGGAAGGCGTCGCTGGAGCAGGATCTTTGGAAGGCAGGAGACAGGCCGGTGAGTTTCTGGAGCCAAGGCAGTTGTCGTCTTCTGGTCTTCCGCTGCAGGGG
The DNA here is from genome assembly GCF_031143425.1 of Pleurodeles waltl. Classification (NCBI taxonomy): domain Eukaryota; kingdom Metazoa; phylum Chordata; class Amphibia; order Caudata; family Salamandridae; genus Pleurodeles; species Pleurodeles waltl. The sequence goes on along the minus strand of NC_090450.1, from coordinate 347,554,964 downwards.
TTTTCAGCTGGGCAGTCCTTCTTCTTGTTGCAGGAATCTGATTTTCTAGGGTTCAGGGTAGCCCTTAAATACTAAATTTAAGGGCGTGTTTAGGTCTGGGGGGTTAGTAGCCAATGGCTACTTGCCCTGAGGGTGGGTACACCCTCTTTGTGCCTCCTCCCAAGGGGAGGGGGTCACAATCCTAACCCTATTGGGGGAATCCTCCATCTGCAAGATGGAGGATTTCTAAAAGTTAGAGTCACTTCAGCTCAGGACACCTTAGGGGCTGTCCTGACTGGCCAGTGACTCCTCCTTGTTTTTCTCATTATTTTCTCCGGCCTTGCCGCCAAAAGTGGGGCCTGGCCGGAGGGGGCGGGCAACTCCACTAGCTGGAGTGTCCTGCTGGGTTGGCACAAAGGAGGTGAGCCTTTGAGGCTCACCGCCAGGTGTGACAATTCCTGCCTGGGGGAGGTGTTAGCATCTCCACCCAGTGCAGGCTTTGTTACTGGCCTCAGAGTGACAAAGGCACTCTCCCCATGGGGCCAGCAACATGTCTCGGTTTGTGGCAGGCTGCTAAAACTAGTCAGCCTACACAGATAGTCGGTTAAGTTTCAGGGGGCACCTCTAAGGTGCCCTCTGGGGTGTATTTTACAATAAAATGTACACTGGCATCAGTGTGCATTTATTGTGCTGAGAAGTTTGATACCAAACTTCCCAGTTTTCAGTGTAGCCATTATGGTGCTGTGGAGTTCGTGTAAAACAGACTCCCAGACCATATACTCTTATGGCTACCCTGCACTTACAATGTCTAAGGTTTTGTTTAGACACTGTAGGGGCACAGTGCTCATGCACTGGTACCCTCACCTATGGTATAGTGCACCCTGCCTTAGGGCTGTAAGGCCTGCTAGAGGGGTGTCTTACCTATACTGCATAGGCAGTGAGAGGCTGGCATGGCACCCTGAGGGGAGTGCCATGTCGACTTACTCATTTTGTTCTCACTAGCACACACAGGCTTGTAAGCAGTGTGTCTGTGCTGAGTGAGGGGTCTCTAGGGTGGCATAAGACATGCTGCAGCCCTTAGAGACCTTCCTTGGCATCAGGGCCCTTGGTACTAGAAGTACCAGTTACAAGGGACTTATCTGAATGCCAGGGTGTGCCAATTGTGGATACAATGGTACATTTTAGGTGAAGGAACACTGGTGCTGGGGCCTGGTTAGCAGGGTCCCAGCACACTTCTCAGTCAAGTCAGCATCAGTATCAGGCAAAAAGTGGGGGGTAACTGCAACAGGGAGCCATTTCTTTACACAAGCCCCCCCCAGCCCACAGGCCAGGAGACTCAGCCAACGCTGGAAGAGTCTTCCTAGTCTGTCAGGCGAGGAAGAGTAGAGGAAATGGCTGGTTTGTTGCAGGGCCTACTCTGCCTTACATCCTCCTGTTCAGGTCATTCCCTCTGGGGAACTGACCCACTTCCACAGTGATAGGACCTAGTCTGAACTGCCTCTTGTCTGTGCTTTTTATGTCTTCACCCATTCTCTCTATTTTGAGGTCAGAGGTATCCACCTCTGCTAATCTTATCTTAGCCAGGGTCACCCCTAGCTTACCCAAAGAGGTTACCCAGAGCTGGAGTAACCCCACCATGACCAACAGGGTCAGGGGGCCTAACTTGTTATTTGGCATGGGGTCAGACCACCATGCCAAGGATAGTGCAGCCATAAAGGCTAACACCCAGCAGAGGCCACTGACAGCTGTCAGTGCCCAGAACCACACCTTTAGCTCTTCACCTAAAAGGGAAGGGGCTAAGTTACAGGCTTCTTTGGGTTCAGGTTGCCTGTCTGCTGTATTAGAGTGGGGGGTTACCACATCTTGTAGTAAACACCCTTCTTCCACTCTTTCTTCTGTTAGCTGAGGAGCCACCCACTCAGGTTTAACAGTTGCCTGACTAGCCAGGACTTCTTGTGGGTCAGGTTGGACTTTATCAGGGCCATTTTTGGAGTTCTCCCCTACTGGAGCAGAATCTCCTTGGCTTGCTGTAACCTTGGCTAAAGGTTGTCCACCCTTCCTACTCTGTTTTCTTTTCTTCTTCTTCTGGGGTCTGCTTGCATTTACTGCAGAGGCAGGCACCCCAGAATCCTTGGGAGAGGACTGGCCCTGGACCAGTTCTTCTCTTAGGCTCTGACTAACCTCTGGGTAGTCATTTCCAAGGAGACAATCAAGGGGGAGGTCTGTACTGACTACTACCCTTCTCCAGCTAAGAGTGCCACCCACTTCTATGGGCACTAAAGCCACAGGCCTCTTAGTGACCCTGTCTAGGCTAACTCTTACCCTGGCAGTCTCACCTGGGATGTACTGGTTTGAGAGCACCAGCCTGTCATGCACAATAGTGTGACTGGCACAAGTGTCTCTCAGGGCAGTGGTTGGGATTCCATTCACCAGTAGGTGGTGGAAGTGTCTACTTCCCTCTGGAATCTCCAACTCACCTGTTGGGCCCTGTTTCCAGTTGAAGGCTAGGAAGACCTCCTCATCTGAGGAGTCATCTCCCATGGCTACACTGGTTACCCCTGGAATTTTGTTCTGGGGTTTGTTTTTGGGACAAGAAGTGTCCTTGGTGTGGTGCCCAGACTGTTTACAGTTGTGGCACCATGCCTTAGTGGCATCCCAGTTCTTACCCTGGTACCCACCTTTGTTTTGGGTTGTGTCTTGGGGCCCACCCACCTGTTCTGGTTTTTGGGGGCCTACAGAGGACTCTTTTTCTTTGTTTCTAGTGTCACCCACTTTCTCCTGGGGAGTTTTTGTAACCCCTTTCTTTTGGTCACCCCCAGTGGAAGTTTTGGTTACCCTAGTCTTGACCCAGTGGTCTGCCTTCTTTCCCAATTCTTGGGGAGAAATTGGACCTAGGTCTACCAGATACTGATGCAACTTTTCATTGAAGCAGTTACTTAAAATGTGTTCTTTCATAAACAAATTATAAAGCCCAACATAGTCACACACTTCATTTCCAGTTAACCAACCATCTAGTGTTTTTACTGAGTAGTCTACAAAATCAACCCAGGTCTGGCTCGAGGATTTTTGAGCCCCCCTGAATCTAATTCTATACTCCTCAGTGGAGAATCCAAAGCCCTCAATCAGGGTACCCTTCATGAGGTCATAAGATTCTGCATCTTTTCCAGAGAGTGTGAGGAGTCTATCCCTACACTTTCCAGTGAACATTTCCCAAAGGAGAGCACCCCAGTGAGATCTGTTTACTTTTCTGGTTACACAAGCTCTCTCAAAAGCTGTGAACCATTTGGTGATGTCATCACCATCTTCATATTTTGTTACAATCCCTTTGGGGATTTTTAGGATGTCAGGAGAATCTCTGACCCTATTTAAGTTGCTGCCACCATCGATGGGACCTAGGCCCATCTCTTTTCTTTCCCTTTCTATGGCTAGGAGCTGCTTTTCCAAAGCCAATCTTTTGACCATCCTGGCTAACAGGGGGTCATCTTCACTGGAGTTATCCTCAGTGATTTCAGAGGTGTTGGTCTCTCCTGTGAGGGAACCAGCATCTCTGACTATTATTTTTGGAGTCAGGGTTTGAGGGACCCTGTTCTCCCTAGATAGGACTGGTAGGGGGGAATTTTCCTCCAAGTCACTATCCTCTTCCTCTGAGTTGCCACCCTCAGAGGGGTTGGCCTTTTCAAACTCTGCCAAAAGCTCCTGGAGCTGTATTTTGGTAGGTTTGGGGCCCATTGTTATTTTCTTTATTTTACAGAGTGACCTTAGCTCCCTCATCTTAAGATGGAGGTAAGGTGTGGTGTCGAGTTCCACCACAGTCACATCTGTGCTAGACATTTTGCTTCTAAAAGTTGGAATACTTTTTAAGAATCTACAACTGGTTCTAGAATCTAATTCAAACTTTTACAAACTTTTAAACTCTAAAAGAAATGCTAAACAGGATCTAACACAAGGCCCTAGCAGGTCTTTTAAGAATTTAGAAAACTTTTCAAATTGCAAAAATCAATTTCTAATGACAATTTTGGAATTTGTCGTGTGATCAGGTATTGGCTGAGTAGTCCAGCAAATGCAAAGTCTTGTACCCCACCGCTGATCCACCAATGTAGGAAGTTGGCTCTGTATGTGCTATTTCAAAGTAAGGAATAGCATGCACAGAGTCCAAGGGTTCCCCTTAGAGGTAAAATAGTGGTAAAAATAGATAATACTAATGCTCTATTTTGTGGTAGTGTGGTCGAGCAGTAGGCTTATCCAAGGAGTAGTGTTAAGCATTTGTTGTACATACACACAGACAATAAATGAGGTACACACACTCAGAGACAAATCCAGCCAATAGGTTTTTATATAGAAAAATATCTTTTCTTAGTTTATTTTAAGAACCACAGGTTCAAATTCTACATGTAATATCTCATTCGAAAGGTATTGCAGGTAAGTACTTTAGGAACTTCAAATCATCAAAATTGCATGTATACTTTTCAAGTTATTGACAAATAGCTGTTTTAAAAGTGGACACTTAGTGCAATTTTCACAGTTCCTAGGGGAGGTAAGTTTTGATTAGTTTTACCAGGTAAGTAAGACACTTACAGGGTTCAGTTCTTGGTCCAAGGTAGCCCACCGTTGGGGGTTCAGAGCAACCCCAAAGTCACCACACCAGCAGCTCAGGGCCGGTCAGGTGCAGAGTTCAAAGTGGTGCCCAAAACACATAGGCTAGAATGGAGAGAAGGGGGTGCCCCGGTTCCGGTCTGCTTGCAGGTGAGTACCCGCGTCTTCGGAGGGCAGACCAGGGGGGGTTTTGTGGGGCACCGGGGGGGACACCAGTCCACACAGAAATTTCACCCTCAGCGGCGCGGGGCGGCCGGGTGCAGTGTAGAAACAAGCGTCGGGTTCGCAATGTTAGTCTATGAGAGATCTCGGGATCTCTTCAGCGCTGCAGGCAGGCAAGGGGGGGGGTTCCTCGGGGAAACCTCCACTTGGGCAAGGGAGAGGGACTCCTGGGGGTCACTTCTCCGGTGAAAGTCCGGTCCTTCAGGTCCTGGGGGCTGCGGGTGCAGGGTCTCTCCCAGGCGTCGGGACTTTAGATTCCAAGAGTCGCGGTCAGGGGAAGCCTCGGGATTTCCTCTGCAGGCGGCGCTGTGGGGGCTCAGGGGGGACAGGTTTTGGTACTCACAGTATCAGAGTAGTCCTGGGGTCCCTCCTGAGGTGTTGGATCGCCACCAGCCGAGTCGGGGTCGCCGGGTGCAGTGTTGCAAGTCTCACGCTTCTTGCGGGGAGCTTGCAGGGTTCTTTAAAGCTGCTGGAAACAAAGTTGCAGCTTTTCTTGGAGCAGGTCCGCTGTCCTCGGGAGTTTCTTGTCTTTTCGAAGCAGGGGCAGTCCTCAGAGGATGTCGAGGTCGCTGGTCCCTTCGGAAGGCGTCGCTGGAGCAGGATCTTTGGAAGGCAGGAGACAGGCCGGTGAGTTTCTGGAGCCAAGGCAGTTGTCGTCTTCTGGTCTTCCGCTGCAGGGGTTTTCAGCTGGGCAGTCCTTCTTCTTGTTGCAGGAATCTGATTTTCTAGGGTTCAGGGTAGCCCTTAAATACTAAATTTAAGGGCGTGTTTAGGTCTGGGGGGTTAGTAGCCAATGGCTACTTGCCCTGAGGGTGGGTACACCCTCTTTGTGCCTCCTCCCAAGGGGAGGGGGTCACAATCCTAACCCTATTGGGGGAATCCTCCATCTGCAAGATGGAGGATTTCTAAAAGTTAGAGTCACTTCAGCTCAGGACACCTTAGGGGCTGTCCTGACTGGCCAGTGACTCCTCCTTGTTTTTCTCATTATTTTCTCCGGCCTTGCCGCCAAAAGTGGGGCCTGGCCGGAGGGGGCGGGCAACTCCACTAGCTGGAGTGTCCTGCTGGGTTGGCACAAAGGAGGTGAGCCTTTGAGGCTCACCGCCAGGTGTGACAATTCCTGCCTGGGGGAGGTGTTAGCATCTCCACCCAGTGCAGGCTTTGTTACTGGCCTCAGAGTGACAAAGGCACTCTCCCCATGGGGCCAGCAACATGTCTCGGTTTGTGGCAGGCTGCTAAAACTAGTCAGCCTACACAGATAGTCGGTTAAGTTTCAGGGGGCACCTCTAAGGTGCCCTCTGGGGTGTATTTTACAATAAAATGTACACTGGCATCAGTGTGCATTTATTGTGCTGAGAAGTTTGATACCAAACTTCCCAGTTTTCAGTGTAGCCATTATGGTGCTGTGGAGTTCGTGTAAAACAGACTCCCAGACCATATACTCTTATGGCTACCCTGCACTTACAATGTCTAAGGTTTTGTTTAGACACTGTAGGGGCACAGTGCTCATGCACTGGTACCCTCACCTATGGTATAGTGCACCCTGCCTTAGGGCTGTAAGGCCTGCTAGAGGGGTGTCTTACCTATACTGCATAGGCAGTGAGAGGCTGGCATGGCACCCTGAGGGGAGTGCCATGTCGACTTACTCATTTTGTTCTCACTAGCACACACAGGCTTGTAAGCAGTGTGTCTGTGCTGAGTGAGGGGTCTCTAGGGTGGCATAAGACATGCTGCAGCCCTTAGAGACCTTCCTTGGCATCAGGGCCCTTGGTACTAGAAGTACCAGTTACAAGGGACTTATCTGAATGCCAGGGTGAGCCAATTGTGGATACAATGGTACATTTTAGGTGAAGGAACACTGGTGCTGGGGCCTGGTTAGCAGGGTCCCAGCACACTTCTCAGTCAAGTCAGCATCAGTATCAGGCAAAAAGTGGGGGGTAACTGCAACAGGGAGCCATTTCTTTACAGATAGTCTGGACATTCCCTTTACAGTTTAAAAATGGTCCTTTGGGTGAGTAATAAGAAACAGCTAAAAAGTTTTTAAAAATCTGAAAATTTAAGGGCCATGTTGTGTAAACTAGGTCTATGTCTAGCTCTACAAGGTTTGCTTTCCCATTCAAGGATGCCTGAACTTAGTTCAGTGCATCAACGCTTGAATGTGAAAGTACAGGACATTGCAGGCCCACATAACCCACTGAGCATACAAACCAATGTGAGTCTGTGTTTTCTGGTTCACTGGCTGGAAGTAGTGGTAATCCAAACAATCTTTAACGAGCTACACACTCAAGGATAACTTCAAGTGGAATATGCATTGCAGAATATTTATTTGAAATACTTACTTTTAAAACTCCGGGATCCAGTGTACACAATATTGTTTGGTAACATCACAGACGACAAGAATTAAAAACATCTAAGCTTCTTCAAGAGCAGTGAAAACAACAGTGGAAAATTGCAACATTACAATTTGTAGCCCTTAATACCCTTACTGTGCTCCTTCTAGGTGTTATGCTAGCTCTAGCGTATGAATAAATAATAAGCCTATTTCTCAAGTCTCAGACGCGGTGAGCATGCCTGGGACAACAAGATTTGATGTTTGTTTGGAATAGCTTCCCAGCTATTTCAATCACAATGCTAAGGAGATTGTGTCTGTGTGAGAACACCATCGTGGCATCAGTCATTGAAGGCTTTGCAGAGCCTCGGAGAAACTTGCTGGTGCCTACTTCAGTTAAGGTAGAATTTGGTGCTGTGCCCATCTGTGTCTTATCTGCAACCTGGGGAAAGTTTCTCTCTCACTCATTGGCCATTTAAAAAAGCTTTTATAGTATTAGCCACTGATCTTATTTTACATGAGGAATTTCTGACAATCTATTACAATCAGTATGTAAGTCTTTAGTCACTTTAGTATAAATATGGTAAAAAATATATAATTTCAGACTACATTGTAGGTTATCCCACCTTGAAATAAAGAAAATACAGCTATTCTTTTAAAGGCCCTAATGACTTCCGCCAACTTTAGCTCATGTTCACTTTAAGCGTTCATGTTCTGACCTTGAGGCATAGAGAACATGGCACTTGTCCCAGATTTGTGTTGCAATAGGTATTTTGTTGATATCATTGCTTAGATAACTTGACACTTTTACAAATTCCTTGAAAACTGAAAACCTGTTATTCCCTGTTGGTGTAATAAGAAATGCGAACCTTTGGGTGCAGCAACAGACTGAGACAGACAGAGACAACTGTCTAATGGCAGGTGCGGGCAAGGGTGCTTGAAGGCCCCTGCACCAGCCATCAGAGAGATTGTCCTGGACTGGAGAAGTCCCAGCTCTGGCCTCAGGGGCTTGGCATGCCTCTGTGCCTCCCCATCTGTGCCATTCTGAAGAATCACTGCTAAAGGTAGCCCAGGCACTATAGGCTTAACCCCTCCTGCGTCTGGGGCTAAATGCCAATTAACCTGTCATCCCACCTTTTCCCAACTCATCACAGAATTGGGAAAGGGTCTGATGAAAAAGCAGAGACTGAAACCTGGTACCAGCGATTGCAAAGGGTCAAGGTTTGTGTTTATGCTCCAATGCTGATTGAAGTGGGTGGAAGCTGTGTAACTGCCCCTAAGGAAAATGTAGCAGAATAAGCCCCAAAAGACCTGCAAAAGCAGCAAGGTAATTAAAAAAATGCTTTTAAATGTTATGTGCTTGCACGTGGGTGAGAGTGTGCATCTGTGAGAGAGGGACCATGTAGATGCATTTTTATGTGTTTATATGAGTGAAAGTGAGAGAGAGATTGATGCGGTCAGTTAGAGGGAGTGACAGTAAGCAGTGATAGAACTGCATATTTCAAGTGTCTCTGTATCATACCAATAAAACATATCACAGGCAGTATTGCCCTGGTGTGGGGAAGAAGTATTGTGGGTGGCTTTGAGTGCCCCAATGTCATCCTTTCTCTGCCTTACCCTATGTTTTCCCACTTTCAGCTCAACAATCTGCGAGCCCATTGAAGTTTCTGACGTACTAACTGTTAGAAATTGGGTCCCTAGTTGGCAATCAGTTTGCACCCTGTCCAAGTAGGGATCCTCACTCTAGTCAGGGTAAGGGAGATACACAGCTCAGATAACCCAGGCTCTCCCCCTTGGAGCTTGGCACACACAGTCAGGCTTATCTCAGGCAATGTGCAAAGTATTTATACAAAAATCCACAGTAACACAGTGAAAACACTGCAAATGGACTCCACACCAGTTTTGAGAAATAGCCAATGTTTATCTAAATCAAACAAGACCAAACTGACAATCATCAAACATATACAAGCAGAGATATGAATTTCAAAATATTAAATCCCAATAAAACCACTTAGAAACATAATAGCTCCAACTTGGGCTATCAAAACGTCATTGACGGAGTCATTCTCAACAGTTTGACCGCACTTGTGGGAGGGTGGCGCTGGACATGGAGTCACACGAACAGCCAGGTACGGTACCTTTGGTAACGAGGAAAACAAGCCGGTGCACTGAGTCAGAGAGGTGAGGCGTCGCTGGATCCAGTGTGGCGTCAGCCCCTCACTGCAGAACTGAGAAGGTGATGCAGCGTCAGGGCGAGGCGTTGGTTCCTTACAATCTGGCAGGGTCAATGAATTTGGCGGGTCAAGAAGCAGTGGTATGAACTCTCGGGGAAACCGTCATTTCATGGGACCACAGGTGCCGCAGCGGAGTTGGGTATCACAGTCGTCAGTGACACGGCACTCAGGACTCACAATGTCACGGGACTTCAGCAAGGCTACAGCGTCGGACCTGCGATGTCAGTCAGGGTCATCCCACTCCAGCAGAGACCACGGTATTGAGTTGCAGGCAGCAGCACAGAGTTGTGCAGCGCCACTAGTTCTGGAGTCATCTGGAGTCGGTGTGTCTGTTTTTTCTTGGTTTCAAGCCAGCTTTCACTCTGAAGGGCCCAGGAACTGGACTGGCACCACTTGGCAAGTCAGTGTCCTCAACAGGAGTACTTGGGTGCTGGCAGGTGAAGTCTTTGAAGTCCCTGAGACTTCTTAACAGGGGGCCCTTGGAGCAAAGTGCAAAGTCCAGTCCATTTTTTTTTTTTACTCCCACGGCTGAATTAGCAGCAGCAGGCCTGCACATCAAAGCAACAGGCAGAGTGGCAGGTCTTCCTCAGACATCCAGCTCTTCTCCCTAATAGAGGTTCCACTTGAATCAGAAGTGTTCTGAAGTTGTGGGGTCAGCAGTCCAATACTTATACTCATTTCTGCCTTTGAAGTAGGCAAACGTCAAATGAAAGTCTTTGTAGTGCGCAAGACCCTGCCTCTTCCTTGCCCTGCCCCAGAGACACACTAGGGGGTTGGACACTGTGTTGTGAGAGGACAGGAACCGCCCTTTCAAGTGCAGGTGCCAGCTCCTCCCTCCCACTCTAGCCCAGGAAGACTCATCAGGATATGCAGGACACACCTCAACTCTCTTTTTGTCACTGTCTAGAGTAAATTCACAAACAGCCCAACTATCAGTCTGACCCAGACGTGTATTCAGTAGCCAAATAAACGGATTTTACCATTGGCTTGTCTAGCCACTACTACTGGCGAAATCTATTCAGATGCTTCCAGTGGCTCTGTGATGTTAGCATCTTGCAGTTTCTTCAGTTCTCTCTTTACCTCATCTCTAATTATTAAAGGAATGTTGCGTACTTTGTGAACTTTTGGTATTGCAGTTGATTTTACTCTGATTTTATGTGTAAATCCTTTGAGTTTTCCTATAGTTCCATTGAATATTTCGGGAATCTCCCTGAGAACCCAATGTTTTGTTTCCTCTGCTTCACAAGCAACCAACACTTGTTCTGGACTATTAGGGTCCAAGATAATATTTAATGCTCTTTGATCTTTCCACCCTAATACAGATGGATATAGCTTACATGAAGCTTGTCTGCCTTTGAATTCAAAAACGAGTAGTCTAAATTCTACCACATCTATTTTTTCTCCTGTGAAACTTTCTGGATTTACGTCAGTGGGTTCTAAATATGGGCCAATGATCCCCGCAAATTTTCCCTCCCACACAGAACGAGAAACTATAGTAAATGGAGATCCTGAATCAGCTGCTACCTGTAAATGGAATCCCGCCAAATGTGATTATACATTCAGGTTTGTTACAACTCTCACCCTTCACATTTAACTCTGTATTTCTTGGCTTACTACTATTCTTATTACAGATTTCCTCTAATACATAATTGGATGCACTTTAAAGACTCCGAATCACTTTCTGTAAGACAAGCTACTCAAGTCTTCTTTTTATCTTTCTTTCTGCATATTGCTGTAAAGTGTCCAATGATTCCACATTCTAGACATTTTGCTGTTTTTGCTGGAGACTTCTCAAATTTGGCTGTATGAGTGGCACTGCTGCAACGATAACATACAAATCCAGATGTATTGCCTTGGTTATTTCTTTCTTTCTTTTGTCCTTTCTTGTATTTTTGATGCAAATAAGTATTTTTTGGAGAAGTTATATTCCTCTTTTCTCCCAGTTACTTTGTTAACTGATATATCAGAGGATGAAGTAATTGCTTTAGCACATCTCTCCGAAAGTTCATCTTTTTTGACCATTGCAATTATCTCCTCGATTCTCTTTCACACCACAATCTCTCTTGAATATTTGGGTACTTCACACACATTACTAACTGGTCCTTAATTAGTTCACCATGTACATTTCTGAATCAGCACTATATTGCTAAATTCTTGAGAATAGATACATAGGGGGTCATTCCGACCCCGGCGGTCAAGGACCGCCGGGGCCGGGGTCGGCGGGAGCACCGCCAACAGGCTGGCGGTGCTCCGCAGGGCATTCTGACCGCGGCGGTATGGCCGCGGCGGTATGGCCGCGGTCAGAACAGGAAAACCGGCGGTGTCCCGCCGGTTTTCCGCTGCCCTGAGGAATCCCCCATGGCGGCGCAGCTTGCTGCGCCGCCATGGGGGATTCCGACCCCCTCACCTCCATCCTGTTCCTGGCGGTTCTGACCGCCAGGAACAGGATGGCGGTGAGGGGTGTCGTGGGGCCCCTGGGGGCCCCTGCAGTGCCCATGCCAATGGCATGGGCACTGCAGGGGCCCCCGTAAGAGGGCCCCACTTTGAATTTCAGTGTCTGCTTAGCAGACACTGAAATTCACGACGGTGCTACTGCACCCGTCGCACCATTCCCACTCCGCCGGCTCCATTCGGAGCCGGCTTCCTCGTGGGAAGGGGTTTCCCGCTGGGCTGGCGGGCGGCCTTCTGGCGGTCGCCCGCCAGCCCAGCGGGAAAGCCAGAATGGCCTCCGCGGTCTTTCGACCGCGGAGCGGCCATATGGCGGTTCCAGAATGAGGCCCATAGTCTTCATTTGTTTCACTGTCTTCTTGTTTACGTAGGAAAAATGTGCGTCTAGATACAGCAACACACACTATGGGTGAGTAATGTTCATGAAGATCTAAAATGGTATTCTTAAACACATCAGAATCTCTACCTCCATCAGGTTTTTGCATTTGGTTATACACTTTAAGACCTTAAAGGCCCCAAAAATATAAAAATTATTTATTTTTTCCTTTCCAGGGATAATACACCACTAGGTTCACCAGGATTTGTTAAAAATTCTGGTGTGTTTAAAGTTATTCCTACATTTAATGTACCACCAGAGCTTCAATTGTTAGGGTTCCTTTCCATATTTTCATATCTGAAATCTAATTATTCACAAATAGATAAGCATATAATTAAACTATAAAGTTAGTTTAAGTACAAATTATACTTCACCAGTATTAAAAGAAATACCCCAAATCCACCTATAGGGATTTAAATAATATTATTAAATAAAAATACAAAGTTCTATTTCAGTTTTAGTGCTATTGTGAATATTATTGTTCCTGTCACCATAATGCACTGTGGTCACAGGGAGGAATCAGCGAAACCACTTTTTTTTAATGGTGTGCCTGTCACTGTAATATTATGAAACAGGGGTGAACCAAGTTACGTTTTTTGCCTGTTACCGTTTTCCAATCCAGTGGTACGATACAGACTTTAAAAGAAATTTAAAAAAACGTCCAATGTGTCGTCTACTTTGTTGCTCCTGAGAGAGCGTAGCTTATATAATCAATATTAACATGAAGTGATTATGAACTAATATGTACTAATGCCACATAGAAAATGTATTAATATGTTTTGCTAAAATGTGTGCTTGAAATGTGCCCACGTGGAGTGGCCGTCAATGTACACGTGGGCTAATGAAACTGACTAATAATTATGAAATGTTTTATTAAAATGTGATTTTGCATTAATATTGAAACCTATATCCTAAAGTTTTGCTAATAAATCATTAGACCTTAGTTAGCATGAGTCGAGGCCTAGCTGCCTGACTCTCATATTAAATGTGTTTTTCTAAAGTGCAGTGTGCTGACTTGCTGAAGGAGATGAACTCTTGTTTTTCTCCAAACTAGAAGCTGAATGTAACTGTAGTAGATCCGTTCTCATGAAATTCAACTTGCTTGTAGAAACATTTTAGCTGAATGCAACACTGTAGACCACTAGCAGGTACAAGGTCGCCTGAACTGGTACAGACAATGGAGCCACTGACTGATGATGTGCAAAGGACCACAAGAGTATGAAATCATACAGGACATTCCACCCGCTAAAGACGTCAATCATAAGGTCCAATAAAATACGTGAGAACTGTTATGGGGTGACAAATTTGATGAGCTAATTTGAAGACAATTGGATAAAGATGGTGGGGTGCAACCCCTTGTCCAACCAAATTTTGGGGGGATGTACAATGAAAATGGGATCAAAACCCCTGACACCAGGAAGTAAATTAGACAGGAGACTGGAGACTAGAGAACAGAAGAGAGAGAGTTAGGGAGATGCTGATGCGATTTGCTATGATCCAGACACTTTGTTACTCTGCATAGAGACTTTGCTGTTTGGTTCTTAAAACCATTCTTGCCTTAATATTGCCCGTTTACACTTTACCTCCTTATGAGGGAAGTGCCCCCTTTTTACCTGATTGCTGAGTTCCTGGCTGATGGCGAATCAACTGATGTCCAGAGGACAAAGACCGAACTTGAGTGCTGACCCAATATGGAGTGTAACTATATGACAATGATATTGTGATTGTCTGTTTGCCTTTCCTTTCTAGGTACCAAATGCTTCTTTTGACAGAGACCATAGCTAGATGGTTTTCACAAATTGGTGTTACTAAATTGTTTTGCATGAAGCCCAACATGCCAATGCTAATTCGAGGTTAGGGCAGGGATTCACTAAACTGACGCAAGTAGACAAATGACCGAATCTATGCTTTGTTGAATAATGCGCTAATGTTACTCTGCTAAGGATAACCTATGTTAACTCCGTGTTATGTTCTACTATTTGTGATTCTTGCTTTGATGAAATCTTATCAGAGTTTCCATATTGTGACTATGCTATTGTGTTTCTTGGTTTTGAGACTAATAAACTTGCTAGTAGAATGGTAATCAATAGGGAATAAACTTCATATAATAGTACTAAACTGGTGTGGTTATTCATGACTGCAAGGTCATGGTGGTTTTCTGAGTTTTATTCAATGTCTTTGACTAATTTGAATTGTCGTATTACTGTGAACTTTGATGACATTATTGACTTATTGATTGACATGTTGATTAGCTATCTCGTCCTAAGGTGTCTTCAATCAGGGTCAAAAGATTCATTGGCCTAAAACGAGTCCCAAAGTGAGTATATTAGTCATAAAGGGACGTGTTAACACTCCGAAAGTACTACAAATTTCAAAATGGCCACTGTCCAGGTTACGTAGCGTGACCTTACGTCATTTTGTACATACATGTGACTTGGTGGCTGGCATGCAAAAATAAACAGAACACCCATCCAAAAAAGCAACATATCCAAAGGCAGATGTAATTTGAAGGTACACAGCTGTAAAGATTTATATGGCGGTACAGCAAACTAAATAGTTTTAACTTGAATGCTGCACTTTTGAATGTACATCACCCCAGTTTTGTTTTCCGTTGTATTCCGTTGCTGTTTTCTGATACGCCAATTCAGCATCGATCCATGCATTGTCACAAAGAATGTTGCGATAAAAGCACACACAAAGGTTCAAGGGGGGCTGGAACAAGTTTGGCGCCAAATTTGTGTTGTATCTTCTTTCATGAATAAGCATTAACACGATGTTGTGAATTCATCTTCTTTATTTGCAACCCCAGCACTTGCCGCAAAGTAGCTTTACAAGTAGCCTATTTTTCCGCAGAACATTCCATTACATCATATTTATACATAAGAATGTGTAACATAGCATTAGATTACATTTCTACATTCTCTGCTTGAGTTAGCATTGGTTTACTTACCAACATTAGTTGACTTACCCATTACTACATGTGCTATATAATTCCCTGCCCTGAGCAGATGGAGCGAAGTTAGGTATGTCAAAATGATGAGGGACATAGGGGGTCATTCCAACCCTGGCGGTCGGTGTTAAAGCACCGACAACAGGCTGGCGGTAAAAAAAATGCAATTCCGACCCTGGCGGAAACCGCCAACAGAGACCGCCACTTTAACACACCGCCCGCCACGGCGGGACAAACAAACAGCGCGGCGGTCACCGCCAACAGACCGGCGGGAGACAATGTACCGCCCACCCTATCACAACCCACCAATCCGCCACCTTTTCCGGGGCGGTAGCCCCGCCGATAAAAACACGGCGGAAACAGCCATTTCAAACGGAAAACGCTCACCTCAATACACCCCACGAGGAATCTGGACAGCATGGAACCCGAACTACACATCCTACCAGCCATTGTCTTCCTGCTCCTCTACCAGGAGCACGAACGCCGGCGCAGAAGACAACGGTGAGTACTGCACCTACGACACAGGGGAGGGGGAGGCAAAAAATGACGGGGACACACATATGCGACACACCCACCCTCACCCTCAACCACTACAACACACACATCAATGCATAGCAACATATCACAGTTACACCCCCAAACCCCCCGGAAGAATGCAAAGGCAAAAGGAAATGATTATAAATATAGAATTATATTGTAAGACTGAGTATAAAATATATCACACATCTATAACTTTATATACAGAAATTGTCCAGTCCGACATGTCTATCAGCCATTGTTCGTGGGCCACTGGGCCAAAACACATGGGCAAAGCCCACACAGGATACCTGCCTCCAACGGAGAGAACACTGCAGGGGCATCAGATAGGAAAACTACAGGTACCTCAGGGGGAAGGGAAGGGGGGGCACCTCAGCCAGATGAGTTCACGACGCCAGATCTACGAGGGGCCCCCATGGCCACTGTGCCATCCTGGGGAGTGCAAAGCCACAGTCTCACAAGTCTCTACAGTGGGTGGGTTGCCCACTGTGCCATCCTGGGGAGTGCAAAGCCACAGTCTCTCAAGTCTCTACAGTGGGTGGGGTGCCCACTGTGCCATCCTGGGGAGTGCAAAGCCACAGTCTCTCAAGTCTCTACAGTGGGTGGCTTGCCCACTGCCATATCCTGGGGAGTGCAAAGCCACAGTCTCTCAAGTCTCTACAGTGGGTGGGTTGCCCACTGTGCCATCCTGGGGACTGCAAAGCCACAGTCTCTCAAGTGGATAACAGTCTCCACTGGTACTGGAGGGGGACTAGTGCCCAGAGTGCTTTGTGCAGCCCTGCCCGACACAGATGCGGGCCTGCCCCTTACGCCAATGGGCCAGCGGTGCTTGAGATGAAGGGCCCAGTTCAGCGGTGCTTGAGACGGCGGTGCCCTGTTCAGCGGTGCTTGAGACGGCGGTGCCCTGTTCAGCGGTGCTTGAGACGGCAGTGCCCAGTTCAGCGGTGCTTGAGATGAAGGGCCCAGTTCAGCGGTGCTTGAGATGAAGGGCCCAGTTCAGCGGTTCTTGAGACGGCGGTGCCCAGCGGAGCGGTGCTTGAGATGAAGGGCCCAGCGGAGCGGTGCTTGAGATGAAGGGCCCAGTTCAGCGGTTCTTGAGACGGCGGTGCCCAGCGGAGCGGTGCTTGAGATGAAGGGCCCTGTTCAGCGGTGCTTGAGATGGCGGTGCCCAGCAGAGCGGTGCTGAGATGAAGGGCCCAGCGGAGCGGTGCTTGAGATGAAGGGCCCAGTTCAGCGGTGCTTGAGATGAAGGGCCCAGTTCAGCGGTTCTTGAGATGGCGGTGCCCAGCGGAGCAGTGCTTGTGATGAAGGGCCCTGTTCAGCGGTGCTTGAGACGGCGGTGCCCAACGGAGCGGTGCTTGAGATGAAGGGCCCAGCGGAGCGGTGCTTGAGATGAAGGGCCCAGTTCAGCGGTGCTTGAGATGAAGGGCCCAGTTCAGCGGTGCTTGAGACGGCGGTGCCCTGTTCAGCGGTGCTTGAGACGGCGGTGCCCAGTTCAGCGGTGCTTGAGATGAAGGGCCCAGTTCAGCGGTTCCTGAGACGACGGTGCCCAGCGGAGCGGTGCTTGAGATGAAGGGCCCAGCGGAGCGGTGCTTGAGATGAGTGTCCTGGTCAGCGGATCCGGCCCAGGCATGGATGTCACTCGCCACCTGACATGTGGCTGGCGGGGCCTTCCTGCCCATCTGTCTGGTGGCTTGCGGGACCCTCCTGGGCTGCAGTTCTCGGCCTGTGGGTGTCCTCCTGCCCACCTGGGACGTGGCTTGCGGGGCCCTCCTGGGCTGCAGTACCGGGCCTGTGTGTGTCCTCCTGCACACCTGGGATGGGGCTGGTGGGGCCCTCCTGGCCAGCTGGCCTGCTGCCGGACTTGTCGGGCGTGCTGCCCTTCCCACCCTTCCCTGCACGCTTGTGGCCCTTTCCCACCTTTGGCGGTGTGCCAGGTGGCACCCCACTTCCTGACGGAGCCAATGTAGGGATTTTTGTCCCTGGGGTCTTTGGTCGCTCGCGCCGGGCACTGGCAATCTTAGGATGCTTTTCCGGTGGTGGGCTGGCCGTGCCTTGGCTCCTAGCTGAACTGGATGCCCTTGAGGGTGGGGGACTCCACAGTCCATGGACAACAGTCTTCACAGGTCCCGGTTTTGTGGTGGCTGAGGTGCTGATTGGAGTCTTATGAGATGGACGGGGTGGGGGAAATGTTGGAAAGAGGTTAAGGTTGGCAAGGAAAAGCAATTTGGAAAGAGAGGGACGGGTAGGTGTAGTGGGTATGGGAGTGGAGGAAGAGGATGTGGTTGTAGGAGTGTGAAGTCTGGTGTCTTTGGGTGCAGGTGCTTGGGCTGGAGGCTGTCGTGAGGTGGATGGCTGTTGGGTGGGTGGCTGCCTGCGTTTGTGTAGTTTGGAGGAGGGGGTGACAGACACACTTGGAGAGGACACAGGGGACGTGTAAATGGTAGGGGGGTGGTGACTGCACGTGTGCGGAGTGTTCTGGTGGGTGTGCTGGTGATGGACGTAGTGGCTGAAGATGTTGTGCATGCAAGTGTGAGTGGAGACGTCACAGGGAGGGAGGAGGGAGATGAGGAGGAGGGGGACACAGTGGAGGCAGTGGCTGTTGGTATGTCTGCATGTGGATGTTGCTTGTGTGAATGCTTGTGTGATGTGTGGTGCTTATGTCTGGATGAGCTTCCCTTGGGTGTTGAGGTGTGTGCAGGCTGGTCTGTAGGTGTGTCTGGGATAGGCAGAGGTACAGGGGATTGGGTCTGGGTGGAGGAAGTTGGAGGGGGGAGGCTAGAGACAGGGACAATTGCTGCCGTCAGTGCTGAGGCCAGAGCGTTGAACGATCGCTGATGGGCAGCCTGACCCGAATGAATGCCCTCCAGGTATGCATTACTCTGGAGCACCTCTCTTTGTACACCCTGGATGGCATTCAAAAGGGTAGACTGCCCAACAATGATGGTCCTTAGGAGGTCAATGACCTCCTCACTGAGGGCAGCAGGGGTGACAGGGGCAGGGCCTGAGGTGCCTGGGGCGAAGGAGATGCCCACCTTCCTGGGTGAGCGGGCACGGGCAAACGCTGAGGGGCTGCTGGGAGGGCGGTGCTGGTGCGCTGGGTGGCGGCTGTACCTGTTGTTGCGGGGGCACGGATGTTGCCGCCACCACAAGGGAGCTCCCTTCAGAGGACGAGTCGCTGTCACTGACATCAGCACGAGTCCCCGCTGTGGAGCTCCCCTCGCCCTCCGTCTCACTGGTGAAATCCGAGTCAGTTGCATGGCCCGCCATGGCCATGTGAGATGCAGCTCCCTCGTGCTCCAATGCCACTTCTCCTCCGCCTGATGATGCTAATGCACACATGAACAGGAAGACCACAAACAAGGGGGGGAGGAGAAATAAAGACATGTTGAGTGCATGGATTACCGCTACCGTTGGCGGACAAGACAGACACAGAAGCCCCCTGCACTACGCCGCGCACTTGGGGTCCACTACGCAATCCGTGGGACATGGCCTACAAGCCTATGGACGACAACTGCACACATAGATGACACAGGGCCATGGATACCTGTACTTGGCACCCTACAGAGGTGGGGGGCGGGGGCACAGGGCCATGCCTTACGGAGGGGCCTAGCCTACAGAAATCGCCCTGGCCTAGGGATACCCACAGCCCTCCTCCCCCACCCAGACACCTCCACTGTGCGCAAAGTCAGCAGAATGTATTTGTACTCACCCCCTTGTGTCTGCTGTGATGTCCTCACGCGCCCATCCAAATCGGGGTAGGCCACCGCCAGGATCCGGGACATCAGGGGGTCAAATGACGACTGGCACCCCTCCTACGTTGGGAGGCCATCCCCAGCTGAGCCTCCGCCGTCTTCCTGCTCCAGCGTCGGATGTCCTCCCACCTCTTCCGGCAGTGGGTGCCCCGTCTGTTGTGGACCCCCAGGGTCCAGACGTCCTTGGCGATGACACGCCAAATCGCGACTTTCTGGTGGGCGCTGACCTATGTGACATGTACAGGGAGAGAAAAATTGTAATCACCTTCTGCATGCTCGATGTGACTGGCCCCCCATCCCCACCCTTGCCATGTGGCACATGCTCTCATCTGTCGTTTGATGCATGCCTCAACCACTCTCCTCCCCACCATCTTTCATCCACCCCACTCAACCCAGGCATTGCCCACTAAGCATGGTCCCAGTGTACTTACCTGTTGGTCTGGAGGACCGTAGAGTAGCGCATACTGGGGGAGGACCCCATCCACAAGTTTCTCCAACTCCTCCGCAGTGAAGGCAGGGGCCCTTTCCCCAGTCACATGAGCCATTGTCTCTTCCAGACCGAGGTCACAGCAGCACTTGCAGTGTAGGTCCTCTCCTGTCGAAGATCAGGTATTTAGTGATTAAGCAGATAGAAAATGGTGGTCACGCCCGCGGCGGTTCGTACCGCGGCGGTGCGTACCGCGACCGCCGGCGCACATCGTCATTGGCTCCTGAAACCCATAGGGTTCAATGTTAACCAATGCGGCTTAGCGCCGCGGTCTTCGACCGCCTACCGCCGCGGTGTGCCACGCCAGCGCATTGACCTCACATCCCACTGTCGCACTTCACAAGTCAGGCAGCCACCATTTCAAGGGCCCACATGGCCTAATTACCAACTGCGTCACACATACCTAGGCCATGCACCAACACTCATACAAGCCATTCAATGCATTGGGAATCGTGTTATGTGCAAGCTGTGGTTACGTACCTGTGGGTTGCTTGACTCTGTGCTCGCTGTTGTCCTTCATAGGCACCGTCCACTGGGACATGCGAGGAGATGGAGGAATCTTCCCGTGTACAGACCGCTGGTGGACCTGTCGACAATGGAGGAACGACATGTCATACTGACATACAGGCTTGACCGAGCCACTATACAGGAACTGTGTGCCCAGCTGGAGCCAGACCTGTTGTCACCCATCCGCCAACCCACAGGGATCCCCCCTCTAGTGCAGGGGCTGTCAGTACTCCATTTCTTAGCAAGTGGGTCATTTCAAACAACAGAGGCCATATCATCAGGGATGTCCCAGCCTATGTTTTCCAAGGTGTTGTCCAGAGTGTTGTCTGCCCTGCTGAAACACATGCGGAGCTACATCGTTTTCCCTGAGGTGGGGGATTTGCCTACAGTGAAGGGTGATTTCTATGCCCTTGGACATATCCCTAACATCATAGGTGCCATTGATGGGACACATGTTGCTTTGGTCCCCCCCAGCAGGAGTGAACAGGTGTACAGGAACCGGAAGAGTTATCATTCCATGAATGTACAGATGGTGTGTTTGGCTGACCAGTACATCTCCCATGTTAATGCCAAGTTCCCTGGGTCAGTGCATGACGCCTACATCCTGCGGAATAGCAGCATCCCGTATGTGATGGGTCAACTCCAGAGGCACCGGGTGTGGCTATTAGGGGACTCTGGTTACCCCAACCTGTCCTGGCTACTGACCCCAGTGAGGAATCCCAGGACAAGGGCAGAGGAACGGTACAATGAGGCCCATGGGCGGACTAGGAGGGTGATCGAGCGAACCTTTGGCCTCCTGAAGGCCAGGTTCAGGTGCCTCCATATGACAGGTGGATCCCTAATGTACTCACCAAGGAAGGTGTGCCAGATCATCGTGGCCTGCTGTATGCTTCACAACCTGGCTTTGCGCCGCAAGGTGCCTTTTCTGCAGGAGGATGGACCAGATGGTGGTGTTGTAGCAGCTGTGGAGCCTGTGGAGAGTGAAGAGGAGGAAGTCGAAGAGGACGACATAGAGAACAGGAACACAGTAATACAACAGTATTTTCAGTGACACACAGGTAAGAGTAGACACCGGCATATTACATTTACTTAATGACTCCTACCTCTCTACTGTCTGACTTTTTCCCCCAGTGTATGGTAACTGTGTTGTGACTTTCCCTTCCGTTTTCAGAGATGTGGGCCCCACTGCGTGACATCTGCTTTGTTTCCCCATGGACTACAGCTGTGTGACAGCGGTTTGTTAGCATCACAATGTGAATGAACATTTTGGCACGGTCATGTCTAATACATTTGTTCTAAATCACAGCCAGACTCCAGATTGTTTTGTGCAATAAGTGTTTTTATTCAAGTGCTCTAAATTGGATGGGTGGTTGCAAATCGGTGAGGGGTGATGGTGGAGGATTGTCCATGGCAGAGTCCAGACTATCAGTTTCACAGGTGCATTGTCCAAATGCCTGTGGGAAGTGGAGCAGGGGCAGTTTAAGGTTGGACAGGGTGACAATGTGGGACAGTGGGATGACAATCAGGGCGGTATCCTTTGCTGGCGGGGGTCTTGACATCTTACTCTGTCTTCTTCCTGGATCTCAGGGCCCGCTTGCGGGGTGGTTCTCCTTCTGCAGGGGGTGGGGTTCTGGTGGCCTGTTGATCTTGTGTCGGGGCCTCCTGTCCACTAGCGCCGGCGGAGGTGGTAGGCAGTTCTTGGTGCATGCTAGTGTCAGGGGCCCTTTGAGGTGCCACAGTGTCCCGCAATGTCGTGACTACCTCATTCAGGGCCACTACGATGGTACCCATGGCGGAACTGATGTTTCTTAGTTCCTCCCTGAACCCCATATACTGTTGCTCCTGCAGAAGCTGGATCTCCTGAAACCTGGCCAGGACCGTCGCCATCGTCCCCTGGGAGCGGTGGTATGCTCCCATGATGGAGGAGAGGGCCTCGTGGAGAGTGGGTTCCCTGGGCCTGTCCCCCCCCTGTCGCACAGCAGCCCTCCCAGTTCCCCTGTTTCCCTGGGCCTCTGTCCCCTGGACCGTGTGCCCACTACCACTGCCCCCAGGTCCCTGTTGTTGTTGGGGTGGTGGGTTAGCCTGGGTTCCCTGTAGTGGTGGACACACCGCTGATTGACGTGTCCTGGGGACAGAGGTATGGGCCCGCTGGGTGGGTGCTGTGCTGGTGTTCCCAGAGGGGGGAAGGTCTACTGTGGCCTGTGGCTGTGTGAGGGGAACCGACTGTCCCGAGGTCCCCGATGGACCGGGCTGGTCATCTAGATCCAGGGAGACAGAACTGCTGTCCTCACTGTGGGCCTCTTCTGGGGGTGGAGGGGACATTTGTGGACCCTCCTGCGCGGAGACGTGGCGTTCGGGTCCTGCAGGGGTATAAAAGTATGGTTATTGCTTCTGTGTGTGTCATAGCGTGCAATGGGTGGGTGCCCGTGTACCCCAGTGCTGGCATTCCTTTGTGGGGGCTGTTGTGACGGTGGTTGGGGGGGGGGTTGTATGTGTATGTGCAGTGGGCATGCTTAGGTGATGGGTGTCCATGCTTTGTGGACCATGCAGGGCTAGGTGTTGGGATGGGTGGGTTGTGATGGTGAGACAGTTGCAAGGAGTAGGATGTGATGGGGGTGAGGGTGACGGTGGGGGTATGAGTTGGCATGCAGGTGGGGTGGGGGGAAGAAGTAGTTAAGATTTGCCTTACCAGAGTCCATTCCTCCGCCTACTCCTGCGAGGCCCTCAGGATGCAGGATGTTCAAGACTTGCTCCTCCCATGTTGTAAATTCTGGGGGAGGAGGTGGGGGTCCGCCGCCAGTCTTCTGCACCGCGATGTTGTGCCTGGATACCATGGAACGCACCTTCCCCCGTAGGTCGTTCCACCTCTTCCTGATATCGTCCCGATTTCTTGGGTGCTGTCCCACAGCGTTGATCCTGTCCACTATTCTGCTCCATAGCTCCATCTTCCTGGCAAGGGTGGTGTGCTGCACCTGTGCCCCTAACAGCTGTGGCTCTACTCGTACAATTTCCTCCACCATGACCCTGAGTTCATCATCAGAGAACCTGGGGTGTCTTTGCGGTGCCATGGGGTGGTGTGGGTGATGTGTAGGGTGGATTGTGTGGTGCTAAGTGTGGTGATGTGTATTGTTGTGTTGTGTGAAGTGCGTGCAAATATTGCTGGGTGACAGTGAATTGGTCGTCTGGGTGCTCGGATGTCTTTTCTCGGTGCGTGTTCACGAATCTCTAGGAGTGGAGGTTTGTAGGTGATGTTGGTGTGTATTTTATATTTAATTGGGTGTGTGGGAGTGATGTGTGTATGTGTCTCAGGTGTGTGTATTTTGAATTGTCCAATGTGGTTGTATTTTGTAAGTGTGTGTGTATTTTGAGCGCAGCGGTGTGTACCGCCAATGGAATACCGCGGTTGAAAGACCGTGCGTGGATTCGTGTGTCGTGATAGTGTGGGCGTATTTCTGTTGGCGTGACGGTGGAGGTTTGGTCATCGCCAGTTTCTCGCTGCCCTTTGGTGTGGCGGACTTTTGTGGATGTCTGTATTTTGGCGGTTTGCCTGTTGTGGGTCAGAATGACCGTGGCAGTTTACCGCGGCCGCAGCGGTGTTATGGCGGTCTTCTGAACGGCGGTAAGCGCCTTTTACCGCCGAGGTTGGAATGACCACCATAGTGTACTCGAAAACTGTGTTCACTTGGTGAAAGGTTTTAAAAGGTATCTGACAAAGGATGATAGGAACTATAAATTGAGACAAGGTTTATCAACAGTTTTAAAATCCAGTAGTCGAAAGTAATGACTGAAATGTATTTGGTCTGAGGAAAAGTAATAGTGCAATACATTATCTTGTTTCGGCATGCTGCAATCTGTCATCATGTTGATATTCCTATGGCAGTCTGTTGCGTCCCATTCGAGGAGGTCAGAATCCTGTTAATTTGTAAGTAGTTTATTGAAGTACAGTGAACGTCACCACCAAACAGATACAGGACCGCTCTCCAACAGTTGCCCTCACTCTGCGACTACAAGCACTTCACCTTAGAATGGGATGTATTGATGAGTGTAGGCTTACATCGAAGCAAGTGAAAACAGTCCTATGAATTTATAGTGTGTTGACCTGGTGCCATTGTGATATTCATGAGTTAGCTGAATGTCAGACCGCTTGTTATTTTTGTTGTGGTGTTCTATGTTAATTCTGCGCAATGAGGCTCGCAGTGCTCTGGGCATTACCTCCGTAGCCTAAATTAAATTTCTGAAATCGGTATGCTATGCTCTGATGATTTACATTGTATTCTTATGGTAATTCTCTGATTTTAAAACGTTTGGCGTATGTGTGCTTTATAAATGGCTTTGACTTCACTTTATTTCTATTATTGTGTTTTCTCCATAGTTAGTGCCTCTTTTGTACATTCTTTGGACTTTTCTCATTGTACCTTCCCAATCATTTCGCTTTTTCTCATTTCCCTTCAGTTAAGCAGCAATAGCAGAGATGGCCCGGAAGATGACAGCATTGCTGTCCATGGAGGAGAGATGCCAATGAACTTCTTCAAAGATGGACTCACGCCCATTGGTAACATTCAGTTCTATTTCTTTCTTGCTGTCAGTGGTGTTAATAATGAATATTGAAAGGAAACCGTAAGTGGTTCTCCCACAGCCATAGATAAATGCGGATTGCAGATTGGTGTTTCTTCCTGGCAGTGCAGGAAGTGTATGTGTGTTCTATATTCTGAATGCCTGATTTGAAGCGTACTTCCAAGAAGTGATTGCACCTCATTTGAGTTCAGATATCATGGGCACAGGGAAACCAAATATCATGGGCACTGACCCTAGGAAACCTATGTATCCCGCATGTTAAAATAATTGATTTCTTCTGCAACCAAATGTGAGTCATGGCAAAGTAAAGAATAATCTTAGTGAGGGTAAGAAAGTGCCCAGCTCTCACCTGCTAGTCAGTAGGCGAGGGGTCCTCTGACAATCCTTATATGTAAAATGGCCTAAGTCAAGAACCATGTGTATCTGAACTGGAAAAAATGTAAGAACTGGCTTGGAACATCATTCTTTGTGAATAGGATGTTGCTTAAACCCATTAGTGTCTCCACACTATTTATTATGGTGTAGATGCATGGTATATCAGTGTTTCACAACGGATGTTGGGAATCTGGCATCTACATAGCAGGGAGGGAATCTGTCATCTATTAACAGGGAGAAAGGTTCTAGAAAGAGTACGGGCTTGTTACGGCATTACGCAATTTACAATACTCCCCATAAGTACTCCTGGATGAGTTGAGATGTTCTCAGTATTCCATGCATTCTTCTGAAAACCTTTTGGAAGTTCCCCTTTTCACCTGTGCTGAAGCTTTTTCATATTGTAAAATAACACATATTGAAATGCCATTACCTTAGTACAATGGCACCATTTTTTTCTCCGCGGAAAAATACTCTTACCCTACGCACACCCAAATCTGGAGGGTGCTTTTTCACATCACCAACCTTGACACAGATCTAATCCTGCCTTTTCGGGCTATTTAGGGGTTGGTATACAGCCATTTCAAGAATGTGAAGGACTCACAGAGGAATCTGAACTTTTGCTTCTCAAAGAAAGCAACACCAATCTATGATGATGGTACATGCTCCTTTAACTTTCTTCTAGCACACGTTCCTCCACTATAGTGTAAAAAGGAGAACAAATTAACAACTGGAACATGCAACACTTCTGGTTATTTTTTGCCAGTTAATTAATTCTCCCCTTAAGCCTTAATATTTGATTGCACCTTCAGTAAGCCTTTGCTTACTTTCTTCATTCCTGCTCCTTCTTTTTAATTTCTGCTAGATCCCAAACCTTCTGTAACCCTTCTCTATCCCTGAACTATGCATGCCAGCCTTCGGCCTGCAATTGTTGGATCTTAGGGCTTTTAGACTTGACAAGTATTCTATTTAGTTTTTTTTTTCTGCCACTGGATTGTACCACCACTTCTTTACTTGTATTAAGCAATACCCATTTTATAACTTTGCTTGTAGTTCAGTGTGGCTTTCATAAGGAATCACATTTCTGCACACTCTCAAAGAGAGGAGTAAAGGAAAGATTGTTGTTTCTATACACTCTAATGTTGTGACTAATGGTGCTACTGGACATTGGCAGCGAACCTTTTTCGTGATGTATTCTTCTAGATATCCATCACAACCTGCTCACATTGCTTGCCTCTCCTAGACGGTGCCTGTATAAACGTCTTCCAGGTTTGGCCGACCTACCTGCACATATAAATGCATGCATGATGACTGATAAGTCGAAACACTCTTCCAAAAATATTAAGAAACAATTTGAAAAACAAGTCAGAATATCTGTAATGCGGTGACGTTAATTACAGTGTATAAACAAGATGTTTCTTAGGTAGACCTGAGTTACAGGGACATTATAGTTAGGCTCACATTTTACAAGTACTAAACCTTGGAAATTCACCTTTTATAGTTATAGTTATCTAAAGTAACTTTAACTCGTGCCCTAAGGTAACACCATCTCGGCCCCGGGACCCCATCCCTCAAGGCCTGGCATAATTTTTGTTTTTGGGGTGAGGGGGACACCGCGGCCCCCATTCCCTAGGCTGATCTGGGCCATGAGGACACTATTCCCCCAGGGCGTGGCCTAATTTTGTTTTGGGGGGCATGTGTCTCCCCCTCCCCAGGGTCAATCTCGGCCATGGGAACCCATTCCCCAGGTCCAGGCCATGTGACCTGAGTAGCCTGGGGGCCCCCACGGTCCCAGTTGGCTCCCCGCCTCCTCTGGGAGCCACCATTGCTGTCACAGAGAGGGAGCTGCTTAGCAGCTCCCTCTTTTATGAGAGCAGTTTCCTCTGTGTGCCTGCCCACATCTCCATGGGCCGGAAGATAGAGGAAACCTCCGGCCTGGTGAAGGGAGATCTTTTTAACAGCTCTCCCTTCATCGGAGCAGATAGTTTGCTGTGACTTGGTGGCAGCTGTCAAAGCTGCTGCCAAGCCACAGCAAACAGCTATGTCCCGGGGGTTGGCACCCTGGGACATAGCAGGAGCCAGTCCTGGGGGCTGGTGGTCCCCAGGGCTATCAGGGGCTTACCCATGCACTCCCCTCTTCCATAGCCCCAGGGAGGTGGTGGCCCCCGGGCCCTGGGTGTCCCAAATGGACCACATTTCTAATTTTTACAGTTTTCCCCAGAGAGGTGGTGGTCCTTGGGGCTGTAGAAGGGCTGCATGGCCCCCTGCACACAATGTGCTAAATGCATCAGCGAGGCGGCGGTCCCTGGGGCTGCACGGGGGGCTGTGCGGACCCTTGCATATAATTGCATCAAAGCCCCGGGTAGGTGGTGGCCCCCAGGACTACAGGGGTGCATGGCCCCCGCATTAGATTCGTTTTTAGAGAGGTGGCAGTCCCTGGGGCTGCAGGGAGACACGTGGCCTGCCACCATATAGTAACATTAAACCCAGGGAGGTGGTAGTCCCTGGAGCTGTGAGAGGGCCACGTGACCCCCTACAAAATATTCTACCAGTGCCCCAGGGAGGTGGTGGTCCCCTGGATTGCAGGGGGCTGCACTCCAGCATCATATTTATTTAGTGCCTCGAGGGGGTGGCGGTCCCTGGGGCTGCAGGAGGGCCGGTTGCCCACCCTGTATATATAGGTCAATGCTCCCGGAACCTGGCCCACCCAGGGGCTCTAAAGAAAACAAGCACAGGAGCCCGCATTTGAGGGTTTTTTTAATGATTCACCGGATCCACTGAAAATCGCAGTGAATTTTTTTTTTAAATGCTTTTCAGCTCTGAAAAAACGTTTGTTGTGGGGCTCGGCTGAGTCCCAAGATTGCTGCCAACACTTCCTGGTTTGAAGTGTTTGCAGCCAATCCAGTGGTTCGGGCTGAAGTTTTGTTTAAAGGTCCTGTGTGAATTAACAGGGGAAACATAACCTTTTTGACCCCACCTTTTTCTCAGCCCCCGCTTGATGGATCACCCCGAAACTTTCTGTGCGCAGACATTTTTTGGCAAAAATTTTGTGAAGATTCATCAAACTGTACTAAAGATATAGGCAATTAAAATAAATGCTTTTATTATGGAAACATGGTCCTAACTATAACTATCTAGTGGTGACCGCCATTAGGTTATATTTATATGCATATATATGCATATATATAATAATATTTTGGTGACATATATATGTAATTCTTTTAATATAATTCGAAAAATGATTTTTTTGGTAATTGGTTGTGTGATTTTATTAGGATAAATAATCTACGTTATTTTTTATTTCTGGTTGTAATTAATGTCATCTAATGAATAGTTTATCGAAAATGATAATAATGTGGCTAAATGTTAAATCGTATTTAATATATTGTTTGTAGAACTATACTTTACTTTTGCAAATTCTTTTTACATTTAAATCTGCTGTAATTTTTGGTATATTTTATTTATTATTGATTTAGTCATGTTTTCTATGTAATGTTTTGGAAAAGTTTTTCAATATTTAATTTGAAAAATTAAAATCTTTTGTAATCGATTTCTGTTTGAAAAATTCTCTTTTCACTTTTAGAGATATTTATTTTTTCTTCATTTTTGTGAATTTATCAAGTGTTTTTGAAATATAGGGCCTGGTTCACTAACTGCACTTTTGAGTGAGTTTACACTTTTGAATACGTTTATTGCTTTAAGTATTCACAAAATACACTTTTGTAGTAATACACTTTTTAGTAAGTCCAGCATTACATATGGTCATCCACAGGTACAGCAACACCCGCCCATAGAAAATAATGAAAGTATGGTCTAAAACTCCATAGAATCTAAAGTCACTTTACATTTAAGATTTAAATATAAGACATGTAATATTGTTTTATTAAAAAATGAATGTAATCAATAATGTTATTCAGTTTTAATATTAATGTTAATGTTAATATTCTATTAATTATTGTTCCCTGTGGGACCATCTAGGATGTAAGTCATTTTTAACTCCTTTTTCCGTCATTTTGTTGTCTTTCTACTTCATTTTGAGCTGTTTGTGGTGTTTAGAGTCACTATTTCCTGTTCCTGCTCTCCAGTTCAGGTAAGAATGATTTATAGTTACGTCCTAAGGGTTTAGGGTTTTGGAGGAGGTCTTAAAAATTAATTAGGGTAGTGTTTGTTAATTAACATTCTTTTAACATGTTGTTTCTTTGTGTAATGTGGATTAATTATTTTACAATAGTGCTTTATGCTTTATTGTAACTTTTCATATTTTTATCTATCGTGTGCTGTTTCTGTGAATGTATGGTTATTTCTAATGATTGTTTATGTGCTGTGTTTTATATCTGGTTTGTAAATGCATATTTGGTTGGGTTTATATGTTTTTGCTTTACAGGTTTTTATTTTGAATAGAAGAGATTATTTTCAATGTTAATGAATTACTTGGTTATTTTAGTTAGTTTTTAAGTAGTCTCCTTGACATTTTGGTTTTATTGGAGCATTTACATCTTTTACAGAGTTTTCGGATTCTCTGCATTAATTAAGTCACGTTAGATATTTTAACTTTTGTGTGGTTTACTTTAGATTTTTTTGGGTTGTTTGATTATGGATACTTTTTTGGAACTGCTTTTTGATTGTATTTTAATTACAAAGATATCGACAGCGAAATTGTAGGTGTAATTTAACTTATGTAGTTAGGTTATTGTGTGAGAAATGTTGATTAATTTATGTTATTTATGTTGTATTACTAGGTATTTGGATGCTTTTATTGTTAGGATATGCGTGTAGGTAATGGAAAAATGTTTGAATATTTTAATTAATGTTTTGTTGCTTTGTATATTTATTTATAAATATTTATTGTTGGATTGTTTAAATATTAGTCTGAAATATAAATTATTGCATTTATTTATGTTTCAGATTGATATTTAACCCCTTTGCTGCCAGGCCTTTTCCCCCTCAGTTCCTAGCCTTTTTTTGGCTATTTGGGTAGTTTGCGCTTAGACCCTCATAACGTTTTGTACACATAAGCTATCCACACCACATTTGCTTCCTTTTTTTCCAACATCCTAGGGATTCTAAAGGTACCCAGAATTTGTGGGTTCCCCAAGAGGAGACCAAGAAATTAGCCAAAATACAGCTACATTTTTTGGGGGAGAAAAATGGGAAAAAAGTGCTGCAGAAAAAAGCATGTGATTTTTTTCCCTGAAAATTGCATCAACAAAGGGTTTGTGGTGATAAAATCACCATCTTCCCAGCTTTCAGGAACAGGCAGACTTGAATCAGAAAATCACATTTGTCAACAAAATTTGGGGATTTTACTGGGACATACCCCATTTTTACTATTTTGTGTGCTTTCAGACTCCTTCCAGTTAGTGAAAGTAATGGGTGTGAAACCAGTGCTGGATCCCGGACAGCTAAACATTTCTTAAAATGAGACAAAATTGTGAATTCAGCAAAAGGTCATTGTGTAGATCCTTCAAGGTTTCCCTACAGAAACAAACAGCTAAAATAAAAAAATATTGAAATTGAGGTGAAAAAAAGAGCTATTTCTGCCCACGTTTTCTTCTAACTTTTTCCAGCTATGGCAGATTTTTGAAAGCAATATACCATTACATCTTCTGGACTCCTCTGGTTTCAGGTACATATAGGGCTTGTAGGTTCATCAAGAACCCTAGTTACCCAGAGCCAATAAATGAGCTGCACCTTGCAATGGGTTTTCATACCAGGTATACAGCAATTAATTTGGTGAAATATAAAGAGTGAAAAAAAGGTATCAAGGAAACCTTAGTATTTCCAAAATGAGCACAAGATAAGGTATTGAGAAGCAGTGGTTATTTGCACATCTCTGAATTCCGGGGTCTCCATACTAGCATGTGAACTACAGGGCATTTCTCAAATAGACTTCTTTTTTACACTGTCTTACATTTAGAAGGAAAAAATGTAGAGAAAGACAGGGGGCAATAACACTTGTTCTTCTATTCTGTATTCTCCCAAGTCTTCTGATAAAAATGGTACCCCACATGTGTAGGGAAGGCCTAGTGCCCGCGACAAGAAACACAACATGGACACATCTCATTTTTACATTAAAATCTGATGTGTTTTTTGGAAAGTGCCTAGCTGTGGATTTTGGCCTTTATTTCAGCCGGCACCCAGAGAAACCTTGCAAACCTGTGCATTTTTGAAAACTGGACATCTAGGTGAATCCAGGATGGCATGACTTGTGGTGCTCTCGTCAGGTTCTGTTACCCAGAATCCTTTGCAAACCTCACAATTTGGCAAAAAAAACACACTTTTTCCTCACATTTCGATGATGGAAAGTTCTGGAATCTGAGAGGAGCTACAAACTTCCTTCCACCCAGCATTCCCCCAAGTCTCCCAATAAAAATGGTACCACACGTGTGTGGGTAGGCCTAGTGCCCACGACAGGAAAGGCCCCAAAACACAACATGGACACATCAAAATGATCTATTACAAAACGACCTGTTTTTTGCAAGGGGACACCTGCGTTTTTGGTCCTGGGCTCAGCAGCCATCTAGGGAAACCTACCAAACCCAGACTTTTCTAAAAACTAGACACCTGAGGGAGTCCAGGGAGGTGTGACTTGCGTGGATCCCCCAGTGTTTTCTTACTCAGAAGTCTCAGCAAATTAAGCAAAAAAAATTATGTTTTCCTCACATTTCTGTGTGGGATCACTGCACCGGCACAAATTTCCTACCTCCCAACATTTCCCTCAGTCTCCCGGTAAAAATGATACCCACTTGTGTAGGTGGGCCAAGTGCCTGTGACAGGGAAGGGCCAAAAACATGTCAAAATTGAGAGGGAACCAAAGTAGGTCCAAAAGGGCAGTTTGAAAATAAAACGTTTTTAGGCTGACAAGTGGGGCATAATTTTTATCGGTATAGATGTGACTATGCTGAGTGGTAGGAATTTTGTGGATTCCTGCAGATTCCAGAAGGTTCATCACAAAAATGCATGATTCCAGGCAAAGTTGGAGGTTCGCAGGGCATTGTGGGCAAGAAAATGGTGTGAGATGCATGTGAAGCACACCACCCTGGGCTCACGCAGATGCTTAGTTTTCAGATGTGTGTAGGTCTAGTACATTTTTCTAGGTGGCAGCATCCCAAATTCCAAAGGGTGCGGCTGCTCACCATTTCAAGTGGGACGATATTGAGGGTTAGCTATGCTCCCTTGGCCCAAATGTAAAATCAAAACCCAAAATAACAAAAAGTCCTTTTGCTTGCCGTTGTGATCAGAGCCTTTAGTTTGCGGGGGGACCTGAAAGACTGGTACCCCCTTCAGTTGGGGTGGGGGCATAACCATTTTTCAATTCCTTGGCATCTAGTAGTCTTTCTGCCCCTCCCCCAGGGAGCGGTCGGGGGTAATTTGCCCATCTGCCTACCGGTAGGTAGAACAACTTTGTCCCCATTTATTTGGGTTGGAGCTATGGCCATACCCCCACCCTCTTTTTTGGAAATAAAATCTTCCCTGGTGTCTAGTGGGATTTCTGCCCCCCTTGGGAGCAGAAGGGCCTAATAAAAATAGGCCGATCTGCCCCCAAGGGGGGCAGAAATGGCCAACTGTAATGTGCCCCCATGGGAGTAACCCTTGCCCAAGGGGCTGCCCCCAAACAAAACACACACACACAACAATCCCTGGTGCCTAAGTGGTTTCTGCCCCCCAATCTGAGCCCCCTGGCTGAGGACGTAACCAGCTCGTCCCAGGCAGCCAAGGGGTTAAAATCGGTTTCAATAATATTTATAAATAAATATTAAACACCTTTACATTTTTGGTTAGTTGGAAGATGTAAATTGAGTTGTTATTCAGTGTGATGGTTTCAAGATGTAATTCTTGCTATTGGATCTAGACATGCTAGGCCTTCACTGTTAGCTAACATTAATATTTTTCATGCTAGGATTTCATTTACTTTTTGTGTTGTTTTAGGTATTTTTTGCTTAGCTTGGGCCCACTATTGCTCCATTCACATTTGCTATTAGCTTTGTTCTTTTTTTAACTATTTCTGAAATTTTGTATAGTGCAGGGTGACATATTTTGAGTTTTCCTTGGAAGAAATTTTGCCATCATTCCACTGCTTTATTTGTCTTTGGTTTTTGAAGCGTGGTGCTGTACTAGACATCCCACCATTGAATATGATACTTGGGTTGACGTCTGTATCTTGATCAGGGCAGATGACCAATCCAAGTATCTTCAAAAGAATCCACAATAGGGGTAGTTTTATTTCATGTCTTTGATAACAGGGCGATTAAATTAGAATGCCAATGTTTAGTTACATTTAAGGGGTGTGTGTTAAAGCTATACATTCTTTAAATTTCATTGTGAATTCTAGGTTAGCTGCATACTCTGATCTCAGAGTGGACTTCTGTAGTGCCTTCCTATGCATTGGTTGAAGGGATAGTAGTACCTCTCAACTACTGTGGGTGGGTTTTTTCAGTGCAATGGGAATAATTTCTTATTCAAAATCTATAATGTTTTTTTTTCAGGGTTTTAGTTGTTTATTTGTTGTTTTCTATATGTTATAATTTCATTGTAAGTTGCACTTTGTTAGGTAAAACTGTATACACCAATGGAATGTTTGTATTTTGATATTGACCATGTATTATGTATATTTGACTGAATGGTGGAGGGCACGACTTGAATGTGTCATTCTTCATCCATGTATTACATTGTGTTAGGGTTAGTAAATTATTTTTAGTACCATAAATTACCATTCTTTTCTTGTTATTGCATTTCTCATATAGTAAAAAGGAATCTTTATGGTTGGTTAATAAAAGCCTGATTACGAGTTTGACGGTCGCGCCGCCATACCGTCGCAGCTGTGGTCCCAAGAAGACCACTGAGCTGGTGATCTTTCGCCCTCCCTATTACGATGTTTCTGTTGTGTCTGTGGTCTTGCAGTGGCGGTCTTCCCACGAAGGTGGATGGTTGTGCTGGGAGCCTCAATTTTTGAGAATATTATTTGACAGTGCAAATACATATGTGTGTATGTACACATAGCTAGTCTAAAAATACACACATATGTATCTCACCTATGCAAAACATACCTTGTCCACAGCAATTGTTACACTGATAAAATGTACGAGTGGCTTACCTTAGGAGTTCACCTCAATGGTGCGGATTTTCTTTGTGGGCACATGTCTGCAGCAAAGGGAGGACCTTGACGAGGGGCTATTTGATGGGCAGACAAGTGGAAACTGGACATAAGGTGAGTACTTACCTTATTTCTCTTGTTTCTGCCAGGTTGAATATGGAGGTCTTCCTGCCACAGTCAGCTTGGCAGTGAGCCACATTGTAATACCGCCGGAGGGAACAGGGACTGGGGCATCGAGAGGCTGGCGGTGGTGGCAGGACCATGGAGGCCTTTCAACTATGTAACGGCATGCCTCATAATACAGCAGTCTGACCGCCAATGCTGCAGCAGTGATCCTGCTGCCACTGTGGTACCAAGACTGCCAACCTCACAATCAGACCCATAGTTTTAATTTAGTTTTAAATTATGGCTATATATTATTTTATTTTAAACATTAATTTTATGCTTTAGTTATAATACTAACCATAGACTTCATTACGAGTTTGGCAATCGGACACCCCAGACCACCATGTTGGTAGTCCTGAAAAGATCACCATTTTAATGGTGTTTCAGACCGCCCTGTTACGTGTTGTACATTCAAGACCGACGCAGGGCAAGCAACCATCTCAGACGACCAGCGGCACGGCAGCCTGAAAATAGGTGTTCCAACCCCAGCGCTGTCAGCACTGTGACCAGCCACTGAGCATATTACAAGGCGGTCCCTTCATGGCTGTCAGCCAATGACAGTCTGAACCACAGCGGTTCACGGTCAGCAAAGTAACAAATAACTGCACATGGGATGAATTTGAAAACAACACAGCTGACACACATTGCTACAGTGAACACACCCTTCACAGACCACAATTTTTTGCATTTACACAGCACTCCAAAGAACGCTGACTACCATTTGCCAATTTTTTCATAGATTAGGCACCCCTATTTTTTTCAGCATCCCATAGAACACCCTGCACACACCTTTCTCCATTCACACCCTTTGCGCTTCCCCTGTGTAGTAAGTCACTGTCACACGTTTTTTTCACCATGTCACATTCTAAAAAGCCATATTTTTCAGAGGATGAGTTGAGTCATGGTGGGTGAAATCAAAACAGTAGAGCCACAATTATTTGGAGCACAAGTCCAACATACTCCTCTCAGAAGTAAAATAGAAATGTGGGGCAGGACCGTTGACCGAGTGTATGCTGTAGGTACCACCCTGCACAAAAGGAGGCCATCAGGAAGAGGTGGAATGACCTCTGGGGCAAGGTCCGTTCCCTGGTCTCCAGGCACCAGCTGCAGGCCATGAAGAATAGTGGTGGCTTTTCCCTGGGAGGAAAAGGTGTTGGCCATCCTGCATCCTGAGGTTTTGACAGGAATACCTGGGAGTGGAGTCTGGTAAGTCACGTCACAACAAATATCACCAAAATGCCATGTCCTGCATGCTCATGGCTCACATTGTCCCAATATCTTGCTCATGCACCCTACCAACATTCAATACCAAGAGTATCTGAGTTTAAACACTGCCAATCTGAATTGTTGGACCCAACATCATAACTACTAAGGTCCATCACATGCCAT
This sequence comes from Pleurodeles waltl, assembly GCF_031143425.1. Lineage (NCBI taxonomy): Eukaryota > Metazoa > Chordata > Amphibia > Caudata > Salamandridae > Pleurodeles > Pleurodeles waltl. Next base: position 347,518,955 of record NC_090450.1, on the reverse strand, counting down.
TGGTTCAAATGAGGCCTGTAAGTCTTTCAATATACAATAATAATCCCAGGACTCATGGTATGTCTCAACAGGTAAATGTATGACCAAACCTAAATGCAGTCTTCATACAGATATGTAATACCCAACAAGTGTCTAGTGTTTGTAGTAGAGAGACTGACATGACTGCAACTCCCGGAAGACCCTGTTTCTCTAACTCCAATCACCAGCCCAAGTACCCCTGTTTGTCAACACTCTTAGTTGAAGTGTACTCACCTGGGAGGATGCCATGTGTATAGTATGTATAGTAGAGAGAGTGACATGAGTGCAACTCCCAGTCGGCACTGTTTCTGTAACTCCAAACACCAGCCCAGTGTCCACTTGTCCAAATAGTCCTGTTCCTCAACTCTCAATCGAAGTGTACTCACCTGGGAGGATACTATGGCCCTCATTACAACCCTGGCGGTAAATACCTCCTACTGCCGTGCCGACGGCCGCCAGCATACCGTTCCTGGAGCGGTATTCCGCTCAGGTATTATGACCCACACTAAGAAGTCCGCCACTATACAGCCACCCACACAAGTCTGCCAGACCAAAGGACAGTGATAAACTGGCAGTACCAAAACCCACACCGTTACGCCAACTGGAATACGCCCACAGTATCTCGACCCACGAATCACCGCAGCAGTCTTTCAATCGCGGTAAATCATTGGCGGTACACACCGCTGAACTCAAAATACACACACACTTACAAGACACCACCACATTGGACAATACAAACTACACACACCTGACACACATATACACACCACACCCACATACCCATACCACTATAAAACACACACACCCACATTACCCACAACCCCTTACAGCAAAAAAAAGGATAGCAAGCAGAGAGAGACAAGCCAGGAGCACCCACTCAATCAGAGGCACAATACAGCATCACTCATACACCATCCACACACCTCACAACACAACATCCTACACATCACCCCACACATCCTCACACATACCACTCACACCACATCCATGGCACCCCAAAGACACCCCAGGTTTTCAGAGGAGGAGCTAAGGGTCATGGTGGAGGAAATCATCCGGGTAGAGCCACAGCTATTCGGATCACAGGTGCAGCAGACATCCATTGCAAGGAAGATGGAGCTATGGCGGAGGATCATGGACAGAGTCAACGCCATGGGATAGCACCCCAGAACTAGGGATGACATCAGGAAGAGATGGAACAACCTATGGGGAAAGGTATGTTCCGTGGTTGCAAGACACCAGGCAGCCGTACAGAGGACTGGTGGTGGAACCCCACCTCCTCCCACACAACTAACAACATGGGAGGAGCAAGTCTTGGCAATAATGCATCCTGAGGGCCTCGCAGGAGTAGCAGGAGGACTGGACTCTGGTAAGTCAAATCTTTACTACTATATCCCCACCACCATACCTGCATGCCATCACAAACTCCTACCCCTACCCTCACCCCATCACTCCACCACCTCACACATAACCCACTATCACAACCCACCCATCCCAATACCAAGCCCTGCATGTAACACCAATGCATGGACCCCCATCACAGTCCTGCATGGACACCCATCATCACAGCATGCCCAGCAGAGAGACTCACCCAGCCCACAAAATCACCACACACACAAGGCAAAGCTGAGTGGGAAATCACAATCATACAGGGAAACACACCCATGCACAAGATGGCACACACAGATACAATAACACTGCTTTTGCATCCCCACAGGACCCCTACTCAAAGTCACCGGAGAGGAGGTGCCAGCTACATCCAGTCCCCCCCAGAAGAGGCCCACAGTGACAACAGCAGCTCTGCACGCCTGGATCAGGATGACCAACCTGGCCCATCAGGGACCCCTGGACAGTCGGTTACCCTGCCACAGTCCCAACCCACCACTGAGCCTCCTCCCTCAAGAAACACCAGCACAGCTCCCACCCAGCGGGCCCATGCCACTGTCCCTAGGACATGTCAATCATCAGTGTGTCCACCACTACAGGGACCCCAGGCAGCCCCACAAACCCAGGACGATCAGGGACCTGTCAGCAGTGGCAGTGGGCACACGGTTCAGGGGACAGAGGCACAGGACAACAGGGAAGCTGGGAGGACTACTGTGTGACAGGGGGAGGACAGGCCCAGGAAACCCACTCTCCAGGAAGCACTCTCCAACATCCTGGGAGCATACCACCATTCCCAGGAGACCATGGGCCAGATACTGTACAATTTGTAGGAGACCCAGCGGCCGCAGGAGGGACAGTACCAGGGGATCAGGCAGGACCTCAAAAACATCTATACCATCCTGGTCACCATTGCAGGGGTTCTGGCTGACATGGGCAAGACCATGAGGGAGGCAGTGGCACAACAACGGGTCCCTGACACTAGCCACACCGAAGAACAGCCCTCCACCTCCGCCGGCGCTAGTGGACAGGAGGCCCAGCCACAGGACCAAGAGGCCATCAGCCCCCCACCACCTGCAGAAGGAGAACCACCCCACAAACGGTTCCTGCGATCCAGGCAGAAGCAAGAGACCATTGCCAAGACCCCCGCCAGGAAATAAGACACTCCTGATTGTCACCCTTCTGTTCCACTCTGTCACCCTGTCCAACTTGAACTGCCATTACTCCCCTTCTTATGCCTCATTGGACAATGCACCTGTGATACCAAGAGACTGGACTCTACCCTGGACTTTCCTCCACCATCATCCCAGCCCATTGCACATCCCCCTCTACTTATGAGCACTTAAATAAACACCCTGGGAACAAATACAAATCTGGAGTTTGTCAAATTATTTAAATATGTATTAGTTCAACATTATCAAAGCATTGTTGGTCATATGTACAGTTAAATATACTTTGAAATGACCTTTGGTGGGCAGCAGTACACAAAGCAGGAGCCAGAGTGGGACACAGAGATCTGAAAATAGAGATGCCAAAGGGTACAGTAAGTGGCCATAGACATAGGGAAATCAGGCTGCCATGTACAATGTCCAACAGAAAACTGAAAAGTTAAGTGAATGTACAGTGTCTTACATGTGTGTCACTGGAAGTACTGCTGTATTATATTACTTATGTTGTCAACATCTTCTTCCTCTGCCTCCTCTTCCTCACTGTCCACAGGCTCCACCCCTGCCACAAGACCATCTCCAGGCTCATCTTCCTGCAGAAAAGGCACCTGGCATCTCAAGGCCAGGTTGTGCAACATGCAACATGCAACGATGATCTGGCACACCTTCTTGGGTGAGTAGTACAGGGATCCACCTGTCAGATGGAGGCACCGGAACCTGGCTTTCAGGAGGCCGAAGGTCCTTTCAATAATCCTCTTTGTATTCCCATGTGCCTCAATGTAACGTTCCTCTGCCCTTGTCCTGGCATTTCTCACTGGGGTCAGTAGCCATGAGAGGTTGGGGTAACCAGAGTAACCTGTAAATATCGAGGGATACCTGTTAGACACACACTAACCCTTAGGGACAACGCCATACCCAGACACCTACTTATACTGTGTGGGGACCTTGGGCTCACCTATTAGCCACACCCGGTGCCTCTGGAGTTGGCCCATCACATATGGGATGCTGCTATTCCTCAAGATAAAGGCGTCATGCACAGAGCCAGGATATTTGGCATTCACATGGGAGATGTACTGGTCCGCTAAACACACCATCTCCGCATTCATAGAGTGATAGCTTTTTCTATTCCTGTAAACTTGTTCATTTCTCCGGAGGGGGGGGACAAATGCCACATGTGTACCATCAATGGCACCAATGATGTTGGGGATAGTTCCCAGGACATAAAAGTCAGCTTTCACTATAGCCAAATCATCCACCTGGGGGAATACGATGTAGCTGTGCATGTGTTTCAGCAGGGCGTTGGAGAACATTGCCTGAGACATCCCTGATGCCATGAACACTGATGTTTGGAAGGAACCACTTGCCAGGAAATGGAGCACTGACAAGACCTGCACTAGAGGGGGGTACCTGTATGCTGGTGGATAGCTGACATCAGGTCTGGCTCCAATTGGGCACACAGTTCTGGGATTGTGACCCAATCAAGTCTGTAGGTTAGGATAATGTGTCTGTCCTCCATTGTCGCAAGGTCCACCAGGGGTCTCAGTACACCGGACGATGTCGCCATCTCATGTTCAGCCTCAGCAGTTGAAGCCTATGGAAGAAAATGGTGAGCAGAGGGTCATATTCACACATCTATTGCACTAATGATGATTTTTTTCCTTTACAGAACCAGTATGTGAATCCGACAGTCACTTGCTGTGCCAGTGTCTGCTGTGATACAGTTAGGTGCCATGCCTTGTGCCCCTCTAAAATTGCAGCTGCCTGACCTGTGAGGAGGGACAAGTGGAAATGAGGTAATTCCGCTGGCGTTATGCGCCATCGCGAAAGGCGGTCGAAGACCGCAGCGCAACTTTGTATTTGTTATCATTGGGCCCTATGGGTTCCAGGACCCAATGGTGATGTACGCCGGCGGTGACGGTATGCACCGCCGTGGACGTGACTGCCATTTTCTATCTGTTCACTCACTTGCTAGCTGACCTTCAACAGGAGAGGACCTACTCTGCAAGTGCTGCTGTGACCTGTTTCTGGAAGCGACAATGGCTCATGTGTCTGGGGAAAGGGCCCCTGCCTTCACTGCGGCGGAGTTGGAGAAACTGGTGGATGGGTCCTACCCCAGTACACGTTACTCTACGGTCCTCCAGACAAACAGGTGAGTACAATGTGAGCATGATGCGTGGGCCATGAATTTATGGAGTGTTGTGTCTGTAAGCCACATGTGGGGGGGGCTGAGGGGTCCTGGGCAGAGTGCTGCATGTATGGTGGTCAATGTATGTGCATAAAGGGATGGGAGGGATATGGTGGGCCATGAGGATGACAGTCCGGACGGTATGACTAAACCTTTTTCTGCTGTCTTTTCCCTGCAGGTCAGCGCCCACCAGAAAAAGGGTATTTGGCGTGCCATCGCCAAGGAGGTGCAGACCCTGGAGGTGTTTGACAGGCGGAGCACCAACTGCCGCAAAAGGTGGGAGGACAAGCGCCGTTGGGCAAAGAAGATGGCAGAGGTCCAGCTGGGGCTGGCCTCCCAATGAGGAAGGGGTTCCCGTTGCACCATGATCCCCCTGATGTTCCACATCCTGGCGGTGGCCTATCCGGAGTTGGATGGGCACTTGAGGGCATCACAGCAGCCATAAGGGGGTGAGTACAGATTCAGAATCATGAGTTTGCGTGCATTAAGAGTTGCCTGGGTAGGGGATGTGGGCTATGGGTGCCCCTAGGCCAGGGTGAAGATGGCAGGGTAGGTCCCTTGTTGGGCAGGCTCTGAAGCACTCCTACCCCAATAGTGTTAGTGGACAACTACTACTGGGCAGGGTCCTGTGGGTTTCAGGTGTGCAGCTAATGGCGGTAGGCATTGTACCCCATGGGCTGGTGACTATCCTAGTAACTGGTAGTGCATGGCCTAGTGCATAGGCCTGCTCCCTGTGTGTTGTGTACTCCTAAGTAGTGGTGTTGCTGGCATTGACCAAGTGTATCCGCTGTCTCCACCCCCCTTTTTGTTTTGTCACGCTGTCCTTGTGTGCATTGGCATCATCTGGTGGAGGAGCAGAGGCACCGTCAACGGAGGTAGCTGCATCCCACATGGGCCTCGAGGCCAAATCCACCGAAGGTGAGGGCACCAGTGGGACGGAGGGCAAGGGGAGCACCATGACGGGGATAGGAGGGGAGACCACAGACAGGGACTCCTCCTCCGATGGAATCTCCCTGGTGGTGGCGGACACCTCTGTGCCCACCCCAACAACAGGTACAGCCGCCACCCCTCTACCAGCACCGCCCTCCCAGCAGCCCCTCATTGTGTTTCCCGTGCCTGCTTACCCAGGAGGGTGGGCATCTCCTTCACACCTAGGCACCTCAGGCCCTGCCCCAGTCAGCCCTGCTGCCCTCAGTGAGGAGGCTATTGACCTCCTGATATCCCTCACTGTTGGGCAGTCAACCATACTGAATGCCATCCAGGGTGTTGAGAGGCATTTGCAACAAACAAATGCATACCTGGAGGACATTCACTCTGGTGTGGCGGCCCAACAGAGAGCATTTAAGGCTCCGGCCCAGCACTGATGGCAGCCCTTGTACCTGTCTATAGCCTCCCCCCCCTCCAACTTCCTCTACCCAGACCCAATCCCCTCAACCCCAGCGTATCCCAAGCATACCTTCAGACCAGCATTCACCCAAATCAACACACAGAAGTGGCTCAGGCAAACACAAGCATCACACTTCATCTCACAGGTACTCATACAAGCACCATCCCCATACAGACACACCAACATCCACTGCCTCCACTGTGTCCCCCTCCTCCTCATCGTCCACCTCCCACCCAGTAGCGTCTCCACTCACACCTGCATGCACTACATCCTCATCCACTACCTCCATCACCATCACGCCCATCACAACACACCCTTCACGGGCAATCACCACCCCCACATCCATGCACACGTTCCCTGTGTCCTCTCCCAGTGTGTCTGTGACCCCTCCTCCCAAAGTACACAAACGCAAGCACCCACCCACCCAACAGCCATCCACCTCACAACAGCATCCAGCCCATGCACCTGCACCCAAACTCAGCAGACAGACACCTCCTACAACCACTCACTCTCCCTCCTCTCCCAAACCCTCTTCCTCTTCCCGCCCCAGTGTCTCTAAGAAGGTTTTCCTGGCAAATATTGACCTCTTCCCTACCCCTCCCCCCGTCTTTCCCCTCGGGCCAGGGGGTCCAGATCCCCGGCCAGCAACTCAGCCACCAAGTCGACGTCCGCTGTGGTACCTGCAACTCACGGAGGCTCAAAGGGGGCAACCGTCAGCCCAGCCAGTGTGCTACCAACCCCTGCAAAGGACAAAACCATTCCGCCACCTGGCAAGGGGAAGAGGGGGACAGCAAGCAGCAAGGGCAAGGAGCATGGACCACCCTGCAAGGCCTCCTCAAAAACTCCAGCTGCCAGACCCAAGGTCACACCACCATCTGCCAAGGTGAGGAAGGGGCAGAAAACACCTGACAAGGCACTTCAGCCATAGGAGGCTGCAGGTGATGGCCTGGTGGCTACCAGCACAACCGCCAGCCCCACCACCTGCACCACGGGCAGCACTGCCAGCAGCCCCACCGCTAGCACCACCACCTACACCACCGCTAGCACCACTACTGTCAGCAGCAGCAGCCCCAGTGGTCACCCGTCTGAGACTGCAGGAGAAGGACTAGAGCCTCCCTCCACCACTGGCAGCACCGGCACCTGCACCACAGTGAGAGACTGTGACCTTGCACTATCCAGGATGAAGCACACTGGGCACAAAGCCCCGTCCAGAACCAGGGGAAGAAGGTATCCACTCACCCCCTCCTTGGCAGGAGGAAGCACACTGGGCACAAAGCACACCCTCTTTGGCAGGATGAAGCACACCAGGCACAAAGCCCCCTCCAGAACCAGTGGAGATATTCATCCACTCACCCCCTCCTTGGCAGGATGAAGCACACTGGGCACAAAGCCCCCTCCAGAACCAGTGGAGATATGCATCCACTCACCCTATCCTTGGCAGGATGAAGCACACTGGGCACAAGGCCCACTCCAGGACCAGTGGAAGAAGCCATCCACTTGAAAAACTGTGGCATTGTACTCCCCAGGAGCAAGCAGTGGGCAAACCACCCACTTGAGAGACTTGTGAGACTGTGGCTTTGCACTCCCCAGGACCAGGCAGTGGGCAAACCACCCACTTAAGAGACTTGTGACACTGTGGCTTTGCCCCCCCCAGGACCAAGCAGTGAGCAAACCACCCACTTGAGAGACTTGTGAGACTGTGGCCTTGCACTCCCCAGGACCAAGCAGTGGGCATGGAGCCCCCTCGAGGAGCAGTGGCGTTATTCCATCTTCTGGCTGAGGTGCCCCCCTTCCCTATCCCCCTGAGGTGCCTGTGTGTTTTCGATCTGATGCCCCTGCAGAGTTCTCTCCGTATTGAGGCAGGAGTCAAGTGTGGGCTTGGCCCATGATTTTTGGCCCAGTGGCCCACGGACATTTTGAATGGACAATATACCGTCTTATGTACATATTGTATATTTTTGTAAATACTGTTTTTCTATTTATTATGTATATCTGCCTATTTCTAAAATATCACTGTTTAACTCAATTCCTTTTGTCCTTGCGTTCTTCCAGGAGGTTACGGGGTGTAAATGTAATGTTGATGCATGTGTTTGTGTGTATGGTGTTGTGGGTGAGGGTGTGGGTGGGGGTGTTGCGTGTTGCCTGTGTGTGTTACTCTCTTTTTCCTCACCCCATCCCCTGTGTACTAGGTGCAGTACTCACTGTGGCTGTCGCCGCCACCTTTCGTATTCCTGGTAGATGAGGAGGTATACCAGCATGGGCAGGACCTGCAGCTCGGGCTCCATGGCGTCCTGGTTCTTCGTTGAGTGTCGAGAGGTGAGTGGTTTCCCTTCCAAGTCCTGTTTCCGCCGTGCTTTTGATGGCGTTAGTACCACTTCGGAAAAGCTGGCGGATTGGCGGGTTGTGATGAGGTGGGCGGTACATTGACTTCCGCCTGGCTGTTGGCGGTATTACTGCCGCTTTAACACCGACCGCCAGGGTTGCAATGAGGGCCTATGTCTATAATGTGTGTAATATCGAAAGTGACATGACTGCAACTCCCAGGAGGCACTGTTTCTGTACTTCCGACCACCAGCCCTGTGTTCACCTGCCCAAATACCGCTTTTTGTTAACACTCACCTGGGAGGATACCGTGTGTATAGTGTGTGTAGTAGAGAGATTGACGTGACAACAACTCCCAGGAGGCACTGTTTCTGCAACTCCAAACACAACCCCAGTGTCCACTTGTCCAAATAGCCCTGTCCCTCAACTCTCAATTGAAGTGTGCTCACCTGGGAGGATACTATTTGTTAAGCATGTAAAGTGGGGAGTGTGACTAGCCTGCTAAGGCCAGGAGGCCCTGTTTCTGTAATATGAACCACCAGCCAAGTGTTCACTTGCCCAGATACCCCTGTTCCTCAGCTCTCAATTGAAGTGTATCTGTCTGGGAAGATACCATGTATATAGTATGTGTACTGGAGAGAATGACATGACTGCAACTTCCAGGAGCCCCTGTTTCTGTTACTATAAACACCAGAGCAGTGCTCACTTACCCAAATAAACCTGTTTGTCAACTCTCGAATGCTGTTTACTCACCTGGTAGGATGCCATGTGTATAGTGTGTATAGTAGAGAGAGTGACATGACTGCAACTCCCAGGAGGCACTGTTTCTGTAACTCCAAACACCAGCCCATGTCCACTAGTCAAATAGCGCTGTTCCTCAACTCTCAATTGAAGTGTACTCACCTGGAAGGATACCATGTCTATAATGTGTGTAATACAGAGAGTGACATGACTGCAACTTCCAGGAGGCACTGTTTCTCCAACTACAACCACGAGCCCTGTGTTCACTTGCCCAAATACCCCTTTTTGTTAACTCTCAATTGATGTCACTCACCTGGGAGGATACCATATGTATAGTGTGTGTAATAGAGAGAGTGTGACATGACTGCAACTCCCTGGAGGCACTGTTTCTGTAACTCCAAACACCAGCCCAGTGTCCACTTGTTCAAATAGTTCCATTCTTCAACTATCAACTGAAGTGTACTCACCTGGCAGGATACCATGTATATAGTGGGTGTAGTAGAGAGGGTCACATGACTGCAACTCCCAGGAGGCACTGTTTCTCTAACTCCAACAACCAACCCAGTGTTCACTAGCCCAAATACCCCTGTTCGTTAAGTCTGAATTGAAGTCTACTCACCTTGGAGGATACTGTTTGTCAAGTGTCTAAAGTAGAGAGGGAGACTGGACTGCTAAAGTCAGGAGGACCTGTTTCTGTAATATCAACCACCAGCCGAGTGTTCACTTGTCCAAATACACCTGTTCCTCAACTCTCAATTGAAGTGTACTCACCTGAGAGCATGCCATGTGTATAGTGTGTATAGGAGAGAGAGTGATATGACAGCAACTCCCAGGAGGCACTGTTTCTGTAACTCCAAACACCAGCCCATGCCCACTTGTCAAATAGCGCTGTTCCTCAACTCTCAATTGAAGTGTACTCACCTGGAAGGATACCATGTCTATAAGGTGTGTAATACAGAGAGTGACATGACTGCTACTTCCAGGAGGCACTGTTTCTCTAACTACAACCACGAGCCCTGTGTTCACTTGCCCAAATACCCCTTTTTGTTAACTCTCAATCGAAGTGTACTCACCTGGGAGGATGCCATGTGTATAGTGTGTGTAGTGGAGAGAGTTTCTCTAACTACAACCACGAGCCCTGTGTTCACTTGCCCAAATACCCCTTTTTGTTAACTCTCAATTGATCTCCACTCACCTGGGAGGATGCCATGTGTATAGTGTGTGTAATAGAGAGTGTGGCATCACTGCAACTCCCTGGAGGCAGTGTTTCTGTAACTCCAAACACAAGCCCAGTGTCCACTTTTTGAAATATCTCCATTCCTCAACTCTCAATTGAAGTCTACTCACCTGAGAGGATACCATGTATATAGTGTGTGTAGTAGAGAGGGTCACATGACTGCAAGTCCCAGGGGGCACTGTTTCTCTAACTCCAACCACCAGCCCAGTGTTCACTAGCCCAAATACCCCTGTTTGTTAAGTCTGAATTGAAGTCCACTCACCTTGGAGGATACTGTTTGTCAAGTGTCTAAAGTAGAGAGGGAGACTGGACTTCTAAAGTCAGGAGGATCTGTTTCTGTAATATCAACCACCAGCCCAGTGTTCACTTGTCCAAATACACCTGTTCCTCAACTCTCAATTGAAGTGTACTCACCTGGGAGGATGCCATGTGGATAGTGTGTATAGTAGAGAGAGTGACACAACTGCAACTCCCAGGAGGCACTGTTTCTGTAACTCCAAACACCAGCCCATGTCCACTTGTCAAATAGTGCTGTTCCTCAACTTTCAATTGAAGTGTACTCACCTGGAAGGATGCCATATCTATAATGTATGTAATACAGAGAGTGACATGACTGCAACTTCCAGGAGGCACTGTTTCTCTAACTACAACCACGAGCCCTGTGTTCACTTGCCCAAATACCCCTTTTTGTTAACTCTCAATCGAAGTGTACTCACCTGGGAGGATGCCATGTGTATAGTGTGTGTAGTGGAGAGAGTGCCATGACTGCAACTCCCAGGAGAGCCTGCTTTTGTTACTACAAACACCAGACCATTGTTCACTTACCCAAATATACCTGTTTGTTAACTCTCAAATACTGCTTACCCACCTGGGAGGATACTATTTGTCAAGTATGTGAAGTAGTACTGACCTGACTTTAACTCCCAACAGGCTCTGTTTATGTTACTACAAACACCAGACCAGTGGTCACTTGCCCAAATACATCTGTTTGTTAACTCTCAAATGCTGTTTACTCACCTGGGAGGATTTTTCAGGTGTGTGAAGTAGAGGGGATGACATGACTGCAACTCCCAGCAGGCCCTGTTTCTACAACTCCAAACACCAACCCAGTGTTCACTTGTCCAAAAACCCATTCCTCAACTCTCAATTGAAGTGTACTCACCGAGAAGGATACCATTTGCTAAGTCTTGGGAAGTAGAGTGTCCTGACTGCAAAGCCCAACAGGCCCTGTTACTCTTACTCCAAACACCAGCACAGTGGCCACCTGTCCAAATATATGTTTGTCAACTGTCCGAAGTATCCCCACTTGGGAGTGATCAATACACACATTATCAGAAAGGTATCTTTCTACATATCTCCATCTGGACTTGCTAACCCAAGAAGAAATATTCGAGGACAGGAATGACACCTTACCTAATGTGTACAGCAAATATTCATAAGGCCTCAAGATGCATCACCAGATTGGTTTTAGCAGCAAACACATTCACACTGCACTAGACACTTGATGACTCTAGTCACATATACAACAAAGTCCAGGGTTTGCCTGCATCACACTCAACTAGGCCTCCAAATGGGCAAAGCCATATCTTGCCGAGCCACTGTTTTGCCTGCACTGGTGGCATGATGTCATTTTCAGGCAAAGCAAGAATCCAGGAGATGCACAAGGGCAGACACCCACAACTGCCAGCAAGTGACCATTTCCTGAAGGACCTCCTTTGTGTGCCACACATTAACTCTGTTGACTGATCCTGAACCACCTACCAGTTCCAATGGGAGGAGTACTCTGGACTTTGGACGCCCAATGATGTGGCTTCTACTCCAATGATTTCATTCACCATGACTGACCATTTCACTTTACAGTTTGTTTCCTTCTGTCCAAAATGTATTTTCTATATTACCATTGTAATAAATTCATCCATCTCAAACTCATTGGGTCTGATTACGACCTTGGCGGATGGGATGCTCTGTCACAAACATGACGGATATCCCGTCCGCCGTATTACAAGTTCCATTATATCCTATGGAATTTGTCAAACGGTGGGCGGGACATCCGTCAAGTTTGTGACCGAGCATCCCATCCGCCAAGGTCGTAATCAGGCCCATTGTCTTCTTGCTTAAGTGTTGGTTTTTAAGTTTTTACTGTGAATTAATTTGTTATATTTATATGATTTTATTGTATTGTATTAATTGATTGTTTTTATCTACTTTTATGCGGCAGGAGTACTGCGAATAAAGTTATTGAACAGAACAGCTTAAATGTCACATTTTGCTATGTAGAGATGTAAGACCATGTGAACCATACGATGGACACAGCTACTTGTGCAAGCAGGGATATGTTACAGGTATACACTGTTCAGCTCAGGATTACAACCATTACACGCCAACACATTAGGATAGATGTCTGTTCAAACAAAACATTTTATTACAGTGTTCAGCACATAGCCTGAAAATCAAGAATGAGTGACTCATGCTGAGTAAATGAACATATTTACAGGTGCAGACTCCCAGTCTAGACCACGGAAGGAAGGGATTTGTCAGATATTGTACTGTAGAATAGGCAAACATTACAGTGGTGGATGTTATCAGCTTGAGCCTTTTTACATACCAAACCAAAGTAATCCAACATCAGATAATCCAAGATACAGGCAGATGGCAGTGCAACAGTCCCTGATCACAGGGCCATCCTAATCCAATTCCCCTGCATCTGGTGGTATGACACAAGCATATTTTAGTGTTGTGGTACAGGCACATGATGCAACCCATCTACAGCTATATACAGGTCATACAGAGTGTTTAGCCAATGTGAAAGAAAAATGACTTGGTCAAAAGCTAAGACTACATACAAAGACACAAAACAAGTGCAATGGGCACTTTTGCACCTCCACCGCTGTTTAACTGTCTTGGTAAATGGTCTCATACATCCAAACGCTGTGACCTACATTCCCTGGAACAATCTATTTCCACTTTGTATGTCAGAAAATCATCATATACCTGCCAATGTCACACATCTGAAATGCCCACATGAAGATGTCATGGTGAAGGTACCTGCACAAAGAACAAAACAAGGAGTATCAGCTTGAAACCATACCAATGACACAAGTCACATAGCAAGCAACTGGAATACAAAGTACATTTTAAGGAAACTGACACAAAGCAACATCATCAAGCTGGAGATGTGTCGAAAGCTAGCATATCAAGCAGCCTTTGGCTGAATATTGCAGACTATCAGCTCCCTAGCTGTTTTTTCAAAACACTCAACTCTACATATTCTCACAACTACAGTTCATTGTAAACTCACAGTCATTACATAACATGACATACTTACACTCATGAGATGTAGCTGTTGATGAGATCTTTTAGCAAGTCAGCTCCTTCCTCTCCACCACTGTCATCCTCACTTGGCATTTCAGGAGTCTCACCCAGTGGAACTGCAGGCTCCCACTCCTCTGGGATGTACGGGATATTTCCTGTGGCGGCATCTGAAAATCTCAAGGGGAGGGGTGGGGGTAGGGGGCATGAAGGGAAGGGGACAGAGATGGCGTGGGTAAAATATTATTATTTTTTAAACTTACCTTACTGCCGTTTCGTTCTACTCTTCCTTCCATGTGGTATCGCACAGGCTCCCCAGCAATCCTGGCACTGCTTACATGTTAAACATAGCATGAAAGCAGCGTCAGGGTTGGATTGAGTGGCAGTCACTGCTGCTCAGACACAAGCCTGGTGTCTGTGCTGTTTCTCCAGCCTGGCTGTGTATACAGCCGGGTTAGAGAAACCTAAGTGCGCATGTGTGTTTGGCTGACCTCAGACAGACAGCCAAATACACATGTACACTTAAGGCACTCTCCACTCCTCCCCCCTCCCATCTACTGTGGCCCAGCCCTGCACCTCCCCTGCACTGCTGGCTGAGCCAGCAGATGAAAAATGAAACAATAGAAAAGTATTGTTTCATTTTTCATCTCCTGGCTCTTGGCCAGGGGGGTGACGCTCCTTCACCATAGCAATGGAGCCGCCCGTGGATATTTCTCTGCAGGGCGGTGATGTGGAACATGCAGCGTGCTACAGTGATCTGACATACTTTATCGGGTGAGTAGAGGAGGGCTCCACCAGTCGTGCGCAGGCCATGGAATCTAGCCTTCAGGAGCCCAAAAGCCAGCTCCAGTGTCCACTGTGTCCTTCCATGGGCCTCATTGAAGCTGACTTCCCCTGGCATGGTTGGATTCCTCAGCGGCGTCCACAACCAAGGATGGTTTAGATATGCTGAGTCTCCTGTTAAGGAATGGGACATAAGTTCAACAATGAGTCACTCACTTCATGATTGTAGCACCTGACGTTGCATACACACAATCAGGACAGACGTGACATACCAACCAGCCAGGCCCTCCCTGCAGTTGTGACATCAGCTGGGGTATGGTGCTGTACCGCATTATGAAGGAATAATGGGCTGATCCTGGATAACGGGCACAGACATTTGAGATGTAGAGATAAGCCAAACAGACAACTTGCACATTGATGGATTGGAAGTTCATTCTGTTGGATAGACTTGTTCAGTGACCTGCGTAGGCACCAGGCCAACATGTGTGCCATCAATGGCCCCAACCATAAAAGTCAGCCTTCACATTGGCTCAATCTTCACATCAGGGAAACCTGATATAGCTGTCAATGTGTTTCAAGATTGCTAAGTGGAAATCCTTCAACACCAGACTGAACATAGGTTAGGACATACCAGCAGATAGCACCTGTGTATGTTGGAATGACCCTGTGGCTAGGAAGTGCAATACTGACATGACTTGTACAATGGGCAGTATGCAGGTTGTATAACTAACAGCTGGCATCATATCTGGCTCCAACTGATGGCATAAGTCCACTATTGTTTGCCTATCTTGGTGGTATAACATAATTATATGCCATTGCTCCATGGTCTGAAGGTCTGGCAGTGGACAGTATACAGAAGGTTGTTGCATCCTCCCTCTCTCAGGGTACTTATGTGTGACAAGTCATGATTTGTAACACTAGTCAGTGTGTCCACAGAAACATACATGATGCATGCCAATAATATTTTGTGACAAAGCATTTCTGACTGTATAGACATGACACCCTGTGCACATCGTCGGCAATAATGGACTGTGCTCCGCTGTCAAATGGCATCTGTGCCCTGCAACAAACTACACTGGTCGTTATGTAGGAAGACCTACATCACAAGACAGAATAAGGATGTTTGTGATGCTACAACACATATATTGTAGATGTGATGCAGTTTACAAAGCCAAATACAGTATTATATGCCGCCAAAATGGCGGGATGCCTGACCAACTCCACTGGACATTAGGAACTGCCCGCGACCGCTGGCGGAGGTCGTCAAGACGGTAGGCGGTTCCACCCACAGCGGACACAGCCATTTGCTAACGTTGTTGCCTGTGGCGGTCGCAGCCCAATGGCTGTGTCCGCCGGCGATAATCACCTCGTACGTGGTGGACGTGACCGCCATGTTGTGCACATTCACTCACTTGACTCCTGACACGGCTGACAGCAACCTCCACTACCTGAGCTGCTGTGTGCCACATCTGGGAGCAATCATGCCACATCCAGCACATGATAGAGCCCCTGCCTTCTCTCCTGGAGAGGCTTGTTGATGAGGTCCTACTTTTGTATGAACAGCTCTATGGCTCACCAGAGTACAGATAAGTACCTCATTGGTACAATTGACTCTGTTCAACTCCATCCTTCCTCCTCACAGACTACAATGTGCCCCTATGTGCCAATTAGACTTTTTGTGTGCCTGCTGTTGCAGTCTGTGTGGCATCAATGAGATGCAAATTGTGCAGGTATTGGTAGTCAGTACTTTATGTTAGGTTCAGTCACATTGTGCTGTATGAGTTTTTTGGGGTCCTAGATCCTCCTGGATGCACATAAATAGGTAAGGAGACTTTACTGCCATCGAATGACTTCTCTTTCTTCTTGATTGTTGGAAAAGTTGGACAACATGAATGTGCATGACCTTGTGAGATGTGTATACATTTTGTATGAATCATTTGAGGATATTGTATGCAATGTTTATTGTAACACTGATTTTTCAACCTACACCTGGCCTTGCCAAACTGTTGTCTGGAATTTACATCCTGACTCACTCTCCCATCAGGTTGCCACACAAACTACATGTGAAATTGCTGATGGCCACGTGATGTACTGTCATGAATGGGAGTGATGGAAATGTGAGTGTCATGTAGGTTCAGTATGCTCAGCCTACAGAGACTAGGGCCTGTCAAATGTACCTCCCAGTATGGGATGTGGCAGTGTGCCCACTCCCTGTGCACCAGCAGATCCTGGCATGTGGACAATATGATGATCTAGTGGCAAAACCTGCCCTGGTTGCCTCAGACCATTGACTAGATTAGGAATGGGTACTGAGGTACATCCCAGAAGTAGTCCATATGTACGTTTTGCATCATTTTCAATGTGTGTCTCTGACTTATGACAGGTCCCTTACTGGCACAGCTCTGTTGTCACCTTCACATAAGTCATATTTGTCCTGTACAGGACTATTGCACAAATGACAGTCCCACAGTGCAGACAGTGTGTTGATTCCTCGGAGGCCATGAAATGTGAGTCTGCACCTTGGTTACATAGTTGAAATTGTACAATGCATACCTTTGTGTGCTGAATGTCATCACTGTAGGTTAGACACAAATGCCCAAAGGAGTGTTCTACCACTACTCCTCACTGTTACAGCCCAAAGGAAAGGAAGTAATGGATCACTGTCCTCAACCATATGTCTGCTCAAATGCGTATATTGGCATCGGCCACCCAGAGTCTTCTTGTCTTCAGCGTGGGACGGGTGCTTGTGCCTCACTACAGACTGTAATGTGAAGATGGAAATCCTGTATGTGACAGAGCATACATTGTTCTTTGGGTGCAGCTACAGATACTTTCCTTGGTAAGTGGGGAATGTCCATGGACATGATTTGTGTGCCATCACTGTTGCAAATATTCCTTGTGCCTACATGTTAGCATGTGTCCCTTTCTCTTTTGACAAAATTTGTACGCTGCTGTTTCATGCATGGTTTACCTGTGTTCATAGAATTATTTCTTTATTCCGTCAGATATATGTGCATGCCAACCTGTTTGTGGACTAGGACATTTGCAACAGGAATGTGTCACCATTGATTGTTGGCTGACACATACCCTCAACCGTCATTGCATGTCATTTGGCATGCACAACTGCAGTAGCAATGTGTTGACTAGATGTTTTTGCCACAATGTGCTTTTCCAGGCCATTGATGTGGCATCATGTATCAAAATCCACTGGACATGTGTAATGGGGATGTTGGCATGCATCATGGAGTGACTTGCTGTTATGTTGAAATCACTTGTGGTTGGGTACAAACATTCATCCACAGACAACTGGGTTGGCAGGACCAAATGGAGACAGTGATGTAGCTTCCCATTGGGCAACATGTTGAGGGCCTTCTGCAAGTACTTGCAAATCCCTGGGCCTCTCCAATATACAAAGAACTAACAGCGTCTACTGATGCAATCAGAGTATGTAATTGTAAGGGATGTCAGACATTAGTGGTGATTTTCCTAGAGTTTGTTGATTCATTGTATGTGGACTTTAGGTGCATACCTCCCTGTTAATTTGCACATGATGTCTACAGTGTCCGTTTCCATGCCAAATTTATGTCATAATTGAGCAAGATTGTCCATTGGGACACATTTCACATGTTGAAGTGTGCATTTCTGATATGTTTCCGGTGTGGCATGAGTAATTCCATGTCACCTTCTCTAGGCTACTGTACTGTTATCAGCAACATGGCATGTTCTGGGAGCATCATTTCCTATTGTTGTGTCATTGTGTATATGACAAGTAAATGTCTGCATCACCTTGTGTGTGATTTGTGGAATTAACTTGGCATTGGGCTACTATTGTATGACAACAGGTACCTGGGGTATGCTCCATGAGGTAAAGCATTGCAGGCGATGTGGTCTCCTACTTGTTCAATGGTTACTGTGATTGCACAACCATTCAATTGTAGTTGTCTGAGATCCTGATTTTCCTGTGTGCAACTGTTGACAGTTCAGATGGAATGCTTGCATATTGTATGGTACATGTAGGGGCCAGTTGGATAGAGTTTGTTGCTGTGCCCTACTTAACATCATGGTAATGTTTGCTAATCAGAGCTGTTGTTCAAGTGTGTTCAGGAACATGTGGTGACCCTTTTCCTCTTTGTATTTTCAGCATCAGCCCAGGCAAGCAATGGAGACAGGGCACCACCAAGTGGGGAAGCATCTGGCCACGGTACCTTGGTCAAGACACCACCGACATGGAGGGACCCAGTGGCCCGGAAGGTTAGGGGAGTGCCACAGAGGTGACCAGACCTACATCCTCATCGGATTCTATCTCCAGTGGCCACTCCCTAGTGGTGACAGACCCATCTTGACCTGCTCCTGTACCATCTTTGTCCACCACCCCGAGTTTTATCGCAACCCTCCCTGTTGCTCCCCACCCAGTTAGCCGTGACTGCTCACTCAAAAGGGTGGGCATCTTCTTTGCCACAGGTACCTCCACCCCAGACCCTGTTAACCCTGCTGCACTGAGTGAGGAGGCTATTGACCTCTTAAGGAGCATCTCTGTGGGTCAGGCTGCCATTGTGAATGCCATTCAGGGGTTGGCCACCCAACTTCAGCAGACCAATGCTTTCCTGGAAGACATTCATAGTGCTGTGTCTGGCCTACAGAGATCTTTTCAGGCTCTGGCCTCCTCACTGATGGCATCCATTCACCCCCCACATTTCGACCCCAGTCCACCTCCCTCTTCCCAATCCAAATTTTCAATTCCCCTACCTATTCCAAGCACACAGACTCATCCGTTTACACCCATCTCAACACACACGAGCAGCACACATAAACACAAAAACCAAAAGGCACATCGGCACGCAGTCACTCAAAATACACTCACAAACACAACATCAGCCACCTTTTCAGCAGATGCCCCCACCGAACCACACACCACGTCCAGCATAGCCACAAGTACCACCACAACACCCAGTGACACATCCACCACAACCAGCATACCCACAGACACCACCCCAACAGACACACAGACATCTACAACATTTGCATGCCCAAAGTCACCACCCCAACAGATACATACACATCCACCACTCCCACATCACCCAGCACCTCCACCTCCCAGCCCCCCAAAGGCAAGCAAATGCCCACACTCACACATGCAACAGACACCACCCAAAGAGAAGCATACCTCACACACACACACACACACACACACCTAAGACATCTACACCAACACACCAGACAGCCACTCCCTCAACCTCCAAATCCCCAACCCCTTCTGTTGACCGTCCCTGTGTTCCGGAGGAGAGTTACCTTTTCAACCTTGCCCTTTCCCCTATGTCCTCCAAATCCCCTCCCAAACCCAAGAGACACCAACCCACATCCCAACCCATCCCTTCCACATCAAAGTCCTCTCCTGTTACACCTGCCACTCCCTGCAGTCACCCATGAACCTCCCCCCAGAAAAAGCCTACCCCTCCTAAGGGACAGCCCACCCTTCCAAAACCCACCTATCCCAAATCTGACCCCCCTCCCAAGTAAGATCTTTGAGGTGCCTGCCTGCCTACTTGATGCCTCTTCCTGTGGAGGTTCTCTGGCAGTGATAGGAGCCAAATGTGGGAGCAGTACTGTGCAGAGACTTTAACATGGACTGGCTAATGGCCTTTACTATTATGTTTAATAAACCCAAATAGTTGATTTTTGGGTACACATTTGTCCTGCAATGTATTTTCTACCTTTATGTTGTTCCTGAGTAATTAGTGTTGTTTGCCTACAGTTGAGTGCGTTTCAGCATCATTGCTGCTCCATTCACTGCTGTTTGCAATATCTGACTTTGTGGGCAGTTCTGATGGCATCCAGGACAAGGGTAGATGTTGACTGTATGGATATGTGTTTGTTAATGCAATTGTGGTGTAGTTGCATTGTGTCATGTTTGGTGTGGCAAATATTTCATCTTGTGTGGTCCAATGTCAGCATGTAAGGTGTTAGACTTGTTCCTCTGATTTCGTTTGTAGATCCATCTAATTTGTGGCAGCTTGAGTTTTCTTTCCTTTGCAGTTTACTGTGCATTCGTCCGTTTTGCTGTGTGTACCCTACAGCTACTTTAGCTAGATGTATGTCCCATGCAGTTGCAGGTGTAAGTGCTTTCTTGACTTGAACTTACACATTCTGCAGATAGGCATGTCACTTGACTCTAGTATTGTTTGTTATTTTAGGGGCGTGTGCAATGTGTAATGTGTCTCAGTGCAGCATCCTTCCCTGAGAGCTCCTGATGCCCCCATCTCTATTGTGCAGATATTGTTTGCAAAGTGAGCTATGAATATTTGTCCCTCTGACTATTGTACATGCCATTTCATTGTCCTTCCATTGTGTTGCAAAGTGGGTGATGCGTGGGTCCATTACAGGGATGTTTAATCGGAGGGGTGTTGGTGTTACATGGCACATCCATACATATGGATGTTGAATCTGATGACAGTTTATGGCATGTATGCAATGTAAGGGTGTCACCTGTATTGGTAGATGTGATGTTGCTGTGTTGTTGGTGTCGTGTAACACAATGTTGTGTACACTTTATTGGTCCCGTGCCTAAGATGTGAAGACATTTGTTTTTGTGTAGTTTTGTAGTGCAGTGTGAGTGACCTGCCCAAAGGAGGCGTTTGATAACTGTCATGTGTCCTTCCTTGTGAATGACTCCGACTGTGTAAACAATGACAAGTGCACTTGGTGCTCGTACCGTGACCACCCATGTCATGTAGATGACAGCGCGACGATCTGTTGTTGATTTTAATGACACAGCCCGTTGGTTGTGTCCATTGCAGTGTGGATTTTGTGCACCTTTGGTGAGCAGCAGCAGAGGCAGGACATGTGTGATGGGCTCCATGGTGGCACAGGACGTGTAACGCTGCCTGCAGGCGAGTTGGTCCCTGAATACTCTCTGTTTCCGCCTGCTTAGATGTGGTGGTTGGATTGGCTCAGTTACATTGGGAGTGTGCAACCTCATAATGTTTCCATCGGAAACACTGGCTCTGCCAGCCAGTTTATGCTGCCTTGTTACCGCAGCAGTGTGTGCTACCTGGCGTTGCCGGCTGGACCGCGTAGTCTTTGCTGCATAGGCCAGCATGACTTGTAATACAGTGATCCAACCTCCAAGCTGATGGCGGTTGGACCACCACCGTCTCCATGGCGGTGCATGGACCGCCAAACTCATAATGAGGCCCTTTTTCTTTCTTTTTCTTTTTTGGACTTTTGATGCTCAGAAGTGTGTTTCTTGATAGTCTCTTTTTTGCTTTTGTCTTCTTGCAGTGGAAGTATCTGAATTTTGAAGATATTCATTTTTAGTACAGTTTTAGTTATTTGTCATAATTTATTTAATTCTATGTTTAGTAGCTATCAGACTACATTTTTTAAACTTACTTTGTCATCGAGAGACAGAAATATCAGAAAAAAATATCATGATGCAGTAACATCATAGTTGAGAGTATCATTTTTTTCAGGTAAGTAATATCGTTATTAAGAATATTGTTCTTGTAAATATTGTTTCCAATAATATAGTTTTGAGTAATAATTATTTAACAATTAATTTTCACTTTATTATAAATT
Organism: Pleurodeles waltl; assembly: GCF_031143425.1. Lineage (NCBI taxonomy): Eukaryota > Metazoa > Chordata > Amphibia > Caudata > Salamandridae > Pleurodeles > Pleurodeles waltl. Next base: position 347,496,852 of record NC_090450.1, on the reverse strand, counting down.
ATTAGACTGATTTTTAATTACGTAAATTGTGTAATGATTATATAGTTTAGTAAAATTTTAGGTGTGGGCCACTGGGTTTATAGGGGTATAGGGCTGGAAGTTGAATAGGTATGATTAATTAGTAATCCATTATTTATTTATTATCAATTATTAGAGTAATTAATAATTATGTACATTACTTAATACCGATTAATTTTAGTTGCTGGTTGCAATGTTAGTGGGGATATAGAGTGTGAAGCTAATTAAGTAATATTGTACAATACTAATGATGAATTTATAATTACATATTTAATTGATTAATAAATATATAAATTGTGTAAGAATTATATATATTAGCTATATTTTAGGTGTCGGCTGCTGGGTTTGTAGGGTTGTTGGGTGGGAAGTGAAGTAACAATTATTCAACAAAAGGGTTATTAATTGTAAATAGTTTAATGTAATATCAATGATGTAAATTATGTTATACTTATTTATTTTTGTTACATTTTACATGTGGGTTGCTAGGCTTGTTTAAAGGGTGGAATGTCATTCTTTTTAAATTGAAAATGTAATATTACATAGTTTATGCATTTTGTAATTTCGTTTTTTAAATATATATATTTTATGTTAAGTAATAATGTTTATATTATGAAATGTGTTTAAAGTCAAGTAGTTCACCTACTGTAGCTTACATTAGAGTGGGAAGAGTGGACTTATCCCGTCCTAAATCCAATGGTTTCCCTACTGTTGCACAGACTGAAGTGGGAATGGTAAATCTTACCCCGCTGAAGTCCAAAGCTTTCCCTACTGCTACTTAGACTGGAGGGGGAATAACAATCTTGACCTACCCAAAGTTCAACGATCTTCCTACTGTTGCACAGACTGGAGTGGAAGTAGTAAATTTAACCCCTCTGAAGTCCAACACTTTCCCTACTGTTGCACAGACTGGAGTGGGAATAGTAAATTTAACCCCTCAGAAGTCCAAAGCTTCACATACTGTTGCACAGATTGGAGTAAGAATAGCAATGCTTTAAAAGTATGCCTGAAAACCAGTATGACAATTAATCTCCAGCATGCCAGTCTTGTACAAGCACTCAGACTGTGATCACAATGTTTGACTGATAGACCTACCTCCTTTGCTGAGTTTGCTATAGGCCCTTTTCCTACCAATTTTGGTTCTTCTAAGACGTGGACGTGCTTGGGATCCACTTTGGTTAGAGCAAGCTAGTTCTTTAATGTCTCATCAAATAACGTGGAGGCTAGGTATGCCCTTAGTAAATATACAAAAAGACCATGTTATTCCCTCTGAAAACTAAATATGGCCATCTCTAGATCAATGTTTTGTTTCCACACATTTTCAGTATCTTTTCTTATTGCTCACATGAAATGTTACACCTCACCATTCACCTGGGGTCATCTGAAAGTGATCCCTATGGGCATGATGCTTGGCTTGTGCTGGTTGCTCTGAAATCCCTACGTTAATCTTTTAACTGCTGAGGCTTTTCTGCCTCCAGTGCTGAGCCCTTTTCTGAATTTTACGCTACTTCGTGCTTACGCCTGCACAACTTTTTTCCACATAATGTGTCACTGCAAAATGTATGTTCTTTTTTTCAGCATCTTGGGGATTCTAATGGTATCCAGCATTTGTAGATTCCCTTGAAGGACATGGAGAAAATATTCAAAATGTAGCTCAATTTTAGATTTTGGGAGAAATGGGTAGAAAGTTCTGTACAAGAAAGCATTGTTTTCTAAAAGTGGCATCAATGAAAGGTTTGCTGCACTAGGATCGCCAGCTTTTCAGCCAAACAAAATTTGTATAAAATACTACTTTTACCACAGTTTTTTAATTTCATTCTTCCTAAGCTTTGCAATTTCAACCTACTTGCAGGTTGTGGTAGAAACAGGTGTGAAACCCATGGGTTTTCCCCGGAAAGCTACACATTTCCCAAAAGTAGGCAACATTCTGAATTCACCAATGGGTCATTTGTGTAGATCCCTCAGCCTCTTATCCAGTAAACTGGTTGCTGAAATAAAAGATGATAAATATAAGTTTTTTTAAAAAGCAACTGGTAACAACATTTTCAAGTGTAATTGTTTTTGTCACAATGTCTGATTTACTAAAGCAATATACTGTTACATCCACCAGAACCTTCTGGTCACAGGGACATATAGGGTTTGTTGTTTTGTCATGAACAAATGATGCCCAGAGCCAACAACTCAGCTGCAGCTTACACTGATTTATTGTGTACTCATGATGCAGCATATGGTAAAATCTACTGACTGAAATATGAGTATGAACAAAACCTATGTCTTATTGAAATGTGCACAAGATACTGAGATTAGGATCAGTGGTTATCTGTACACTACTGAATTTGGGGTTAGCCATATTATCCTATGATTCAATGGGAATTTTAAAAATGTTTTCTTTATTTCGCACTGGCTTACATTTGGAAGCCCAAAATATAGTGAAATCCAATAGATGATAACAAATGTTCTACTATTCTGTGCTCCCATATATCAGATGATAAAAATGGTGCCCTAGTGGTGTAGCTTGCCAGGTGACTGCAATACAAAGCACCCCTCAACAAGGAGTCAATACATCCCATTTCACCAATGAAAACCAACCCTTTTTTTTGCAATGTGGATAGCTGGGGAATTCGGGGCCTAGCTCCCTTGTAACTCAGAGAAACCTACCAAACCCAGACATTTCAGAAAACTAGACAACCAGTGGAGTCCGAATCGTCTGATTCCGGTGGATCACACAAACTTTATTTTTACCCAGAAAGCCTTGCAAAGCTTAAACTTTGGTTTGAAAACACATCTTCTATTATTTCTGTGAGAGAAAGATCTGGAAGCTGCGGGGATCCACAAAATTCCTACCCCCTAGCGTTCCCACATGACTTTCAGTAAAACAGTATCCCACTTGTATTTCTGGGCCTAGTTTCTGTGCCACAAAACTCCCCAAAAAGCAGCCTGGAGACAATACATCTCACTTAGTAAAATAAATCCTTTTTTTCAGTGGGTAGCTGCAGAATTTAGGGGCTACGCAGGGGTGTAGCTTGGGCAATGAAATTGGAAGGAAATGAGCTTCAGATTTTCCATCAATCACGCTGGCTGGTAAAATACATTATACACCAAGCACTTCAGATGAGAGGGGTTTAAAAGGGCAGTAGAATGGGAGACGAATGCAAGTGGTAAGCGTACTAAGACCCATATTTCTACTTTTTTTAGCGCAGTATTTGTGTCATTTTTTTATCCAAAAGCTGCACAAACTTGCAAAATACAATTGTGTTTTGTACGTTTGCTCCGTTTTTGCGTAAAAAAGCGTAGCAAATGCAGTGCTAAAAAACTATAAATATGGTCCTAAGTGAGAGAAAACACAGTATTTTGTAAATTAGCCAACAATTTTGAAGTCATTCAAAGGGAGAGAGTGTGTGCGCGTTTTTGTCTATGTTTATGTAAAAATTCCTGGTAAAATCCGACAGATACCTCACCATACACAACTTAAGAACCTGTACCCAACTATTTACCACAAAATACATTTACAGAGGGGGGAACACCCCAAACACAACCCCAATGCTACGTCCCTGCCACCCAGGAAACTAAAAAAAACTAGACATTTCTGAAAAGTAGATATCCAGGGGAGTTTAGGTTGGTGTGACTTATGTGGCTCCCACAATGTTTCTTTTACCCAGAGGACCTTTCAAATCTCAAACTTCAGCTACATATACTTATTTTCCTCTCATTTCACTAAGAGAAAGTTCTGGAAGATGCAGGAATCCTCAAAAATGTCTACCACCCAGGACTCCTATACGTCTCTTGATAGAAACAGTATCCAACTTAATTGATTTTCCTGAGCACCAGCTGAGCCTAAGTCTGAATAATGCATGCAGCATGGCAGGTGAGACGAAATTGGGATTTACCTGCACACTGCACTGCTGGGCCAAATGTGAAAACTACCACCAGAAGAAACAAAATTTCCTTTCACTTTCTATTGGAATGGGGATGCATTAGTCCTCAAGGGAGCAGAACACCTATTGGAACTTTTTTGGGTGGGTGCGGGCCCTATGTCAGGATGGGCTGACCCCACCCGATCAGTTTCTTAAAAAATACACTGACATCCAGTGTACTTTCTGCAGATTGAGGCAGGCTTCCCTTTTCCCCAAGGATGGGCAGAAAGTCTGTTGCCTCGCTTGGGTGGTGGTATAACCCAATGCCTTGTTGAGACACCCTCACCCCTTTTTTGCCCCACCGCATAATCCCTGGTATCTAGTGGATTTTCTGCCACCTTTGAAGGTAAGTTGGTCCAAACTGCACATCGGCCCTTGGGGACAGAAAGTCTGCATTGCTCCTTTTGGGGTGAGGGTATGGCCCAATGCCAGAGTGGAACTACCCCCACTGTGAAATCCTTGGGGTCTAGTAGGCTTTCTACCCCTTGGGGCCAGATTATGGGTTTAAATTTCCTACATGCACCCGGGAGGGGTAAAAAAGCTCTATCACACCTTTTGATGTAGGGGTATGGCCCAGTGCCATGGTGACCCACACTCATCTTTTTTCTGACATATTTTTCAAATCTGGGATTGGGATATGGTGCTCTGAAAGGGTAGACTGCCTCCATTCCTTTCTTTTTTTCAGAAAATAAATATATTCACTGATGTCTAGAGGGCTTTCTAGATCGGGGCAAAGCCCCTAACATGCCTCTAGGGGACAGAAAGTCTTTGGGCTAAACGCATGGCCCTATTCAGGGTGGGCAGCCCCACCTCTTCCTTTAAAAAACACCCTGGTGTTTGGTGGGCTTTCTGCACCCACACAGGATGAATTGGAGACAATCCCCCAAACCTGCCTCCCAAGGAAGGCATGAAGACTGTATGGCTCTTGTTGAAGTGGAGAATGCCCCTATCCAGAAGTCAGCAGCACTTTCCATTTTTTCTTTTTAAAAAAAGAATTCCCTGATGTCTTAAGGGGGCAGATTGCGGAAAACCATCCAGACTGCCTCCCAGAGGGCCAGAAAGTCTGTACTGACCCCTTTGACTTGGAGGCAGGGCCCAATGCGACTGTTTTTCTTGCATCATTTTAAATTCTATTCCACTTGGGGGGAGATTTGGGGCAAACCTCCATTTGGCACTGGGATGGCAGAAAACTGGGTTCCCCCTTTTGAGGTTGAGCTATAGTCCTAAGCCAGGTGCTCCATCCCTTTCTTTTTTTTCAGAAAAATAAATCAAAGGTGTCTAATGGGCTTTCTCCCTCACTCTCCTGGCAGGGACAGATTGGGGACAAACCCCCTAACCTACCTCCCAGGGAGGCAGAAAGACTGTAATGCCTCCTTTGGGGTGGGAGCATGGCACTGTTCTGGGTGAACTACCTACCCCCTTTCTTAATTTTTCTTTTGAAACCCTGGTGTCTAGTGGGTATTCTTCACCCAGAAATCCCCACAATCCACCTCCAAGGGATGCATGGCCCTATGTGAAGGTGGGCTGCCTCATGCCTTTCTTTTTAACAAAAAAAAAGAGTCTGCTGACTAATGATCTATCTACCTCTGGGGGGAACAAATAGGAGGAAAACCCCCTAACTTGCCTCCTAAAGGCCAGAAAGACTGTATTACTCCTTTTGGTGTAGAGGCATGGCCCTGTGCCAGTGTGGGCTGCCCAACTAGTTCCCAAAAATATGCCCATAAAATCTTTCATCTCTCGTGGGCTCTCTACCCCCAGTGAGCAGGCTTTCCCTTAATCTGCTTCCCAGGTGGGGCAAAGAGACTGTATTGTCCTTTTTTTAGGTGGGGACAGGTCCCTCTACTATGGTGTTCCACACCAACACCATTCAAATAATGTGTCCATCAAATCCCTGGTGTCTAGTTTGCTTTTTGCTTCTCCAGGGGGGCAGATTGAGATAGTGCACCCCATCTACCCCTGGGGGAGGGGGTAGATAGACTGTTAGGGCTGGGGTGGAGGGAGCAAAGGTCCAGGCCCTGGGTACCGCCCCATCCCTAAATAATCCCTTGTGTCTGATGGAGTGGATCCTTCCATTGGGAATGCCCTCTTGAGGTGATTCCCAAGCAGGGGTCCCCCAGAGAGCGACAGTGCTAGAAACTGAGCATTCTCTCCTTACCAACAATGCCTGCCCCACAAAGATCCGAGCAGGCGAGGCAGAGTTATCCCCCCATCACTGATCAGGATGTGAAACTAGTGGCCGCTAATAGCGGCCAATGGTTTCAATTTCCATCTGTGAAGTCAGTGTTCCGTGTATCATGTGGGCATCACAGATGGGCCGTGGATCAGTGATGGCGTAAGTGGAAGTGACTCCACATGGCATGTACATTTGGGAAAAAACTAAAGCTTCGATGCTTACACCAGAGGTTTCTTTAAAAGCCTTCCAGGTGTTGGCCATGGCCAACGGGTGAACTGGAGAGATTGTGCAGCTATCGGCTATTGGCTGATGGCTGCACTAGAGTGGTTCAAATTGGAACCATTTGTTTACTTTGGTTTATTGAGGTTGTTCATTGGATGACAACATTTTCTCCATTTTGGGGATTAACTTTTCAAATGATGTTTTTGACACCAAGGATAACAGTGCAGGCATTATAAATTTACAATAGCTTCCAGTTCCACAGATAGGGTGAACAAGGATGGAGGCAATAGCACCCCTACTAAGTACCCCGGTCAATGGAAAAGTGACCGTCTACTTTCCACTATCAATAGCCTAGCCCTTGGCACTGCAATTACTCACCGATATGTAAGTCTGTATGAGAGCCATTGTCAAGAGCAAGCATCACTGTTGGGATCTTCCTTCTGATCAACTTTTTGATTACGTGTAAGATTCTGCTATTTTAATCAGGTGCACCTTGGAAGGAGTTACTTTTTAGCACTATTTGTTTTAAAGAAATATGTATTTATCGTATTTATTATTATGTTTCTACTGCTGTTTTTTTATGTCTTTTACGGTTTCAAAATTGCAAACTGAATAAAGAAAGAAAGTGTAAGATTCTTCTAAAGTTGTCAAAGGTCTGTCTGTTCTTTATAAATCCTCACTTGTCAGGATAAATTAAATATGGCATTATGCACTCTAACCTGGCACTCTAACCTGGAGGGCTGGGTTTTAACATACATTTTCCATTTGTATTGAGTTGGTATATTTGTCTATAAAGAAAGTTGTACTCTTTACCTACATATCAATATAATGTTGGCCTCTCACATGGATCCAGTGATCTTTTTTTGTATCATAGAATAGGGTGTAACGTGTGGCTAGTTTAAAAGCCTGTTTTCAAGAGGACCTCATATAGAGGCCTTTAGTAAGACTATCTGGGGCTGATGTATTTTGCCCTAGGAGTTGTTTTATAGCACTCTCTATCCTCTCTATATTTTGTGCTCTAGTGCCTCTTTTTCTATTGAACCATACTTTGCAGCTCCATGTTCTCGGAAAAAAGAGTCAATGGCAGGCAGTTTGGTTGTTTCGACCATGTATAATGCAGTAAAAATGTAGTACTTGTGTGTATTTTAACCTCTCTTGTGTTTGTACTCACATTGGCGCAGGTGGAACATTGGAGTCCTTCATCTTCTCTCTCTCTTTTCTAAGGGCCTCATTACGAGTTTGGCAGAGGAGATTACTCCATCACAAACGTGATGGATATCACATCCGCCGTATTACAAGTTCCATTATATCCCCTGGAACTTGTAATACGGCGGATGGGATATCTCTCACGTTTGTGACGGAGTAATCCCCTATGCCAAACTCGTAATGAGGCCCTATGTTTAGATGCCAATATCATATTGCCAATATCTTATTGGTTGTATTCGCTTTCTCGTAGAAGCATTGTTTTAGTCACAAAAGTCCCCTTTTGGCTTTTCTGGGTGAATCAAATTAATTTGACCTCTCAGTGTCGTCATCTGTCTCAAGGGTTAGAGGGAGCCTTTGACTCTAAAACAATATTGTGAGCTGCTTTTTAGTGGATTGAGCAGTAAATAAACTTGTCCTTAAATTCTCTGTTTATCTTGTCACATTTGCTGTATAGAGAGAGGCCAAATGTCAGAATATGGGCCTGATTTAGATCTTGGCAGGACTACTGCCGTCCCTCCGCAGCAGTGGCAAAAGTACTCCATCAAGTTGACGGAGTTCTGACTGCTGGATTCAGATCTCTTGTGTTTCAACCTCTGTCCTCTCGATGGAATATATTCCGTCGCACAAGTGGTATCCTGCAGCCAATGCAGCAGACTCCAATTCTGGTGAACAGCACTCCGTCGCCAGTGGGGGGTGGAATTGTGCTGACCATATTAAGATAACATAGTCATGTTGGCAGTGTATCAACGGCAGTCCCATGACGGCGGGAGTCTGTTGCAGGATCCATTCAGCATTGTACTATGGCTATGGCTGTTGGGTGGATGCTAGCAGCACACACCTGCTATATATTGGCCAATTGTGAACACCTGCAAACCACACTATAAAACACATTCCATTTCAGATCATGGTCCTTTGCCATTCCACTGCAGAATACCATGTTGCTGCTAAATGTGCCACACAGACGTCAGGTGTTTTCTCAGTTTTTTCTCCCTCTTATTGTTTTCTTTTCTTTCACTTTCTTTGTTTTTTCATTAATTCTTTGGGACAGTGCATAATTATTATATTTACTCACTATGATGGGGAGGAGGAATCCACATTTTACAGAGGGACAATTGTCAGTCATGGTGGATGAAATTATTAGAGTAAAGCCACAATTGCTTGGAGCTCAAGCACAAAATATCACCATCTCTCAGAAAAGGCAAATGGGAATCAGAATAGTTGACAGAGTGAATGATGTAGCAAACAATCTGTGCACAAGAGGAAATTGGGAAGAGGTGGAATGACCTGAGGGGAAGAGTGTGCTCACTGGCCTCCCAGCATAACCTGAAGGCCCTGAAGGCTGGTGGTGGTTCTCCCAGCCCTCCATTACAACTCTTTCCCTGGGAGGAGAAGGTCTTGCAGATCCTACAACCTGAAGGCTTGATAGGAATCCCTGGTAGAATGGATTCTGGTAAGTTGAACTTTGCAATGTATCACTAATCACTAATGTAGTTTTTGCCCTTAAGTTAGCTATTCAGAATGTTTCAAGATCATTATCAAAACATGTATATATTATCTTGATTCACCAAAATATCCTGTTGTATCCAAATTACTAGTTTCATGGTTGCATCTCTCTTTTTACCACTGTTCCATATGTTTTGTCAGAATGTGTGCTGTTTCCATGGATCATCCCTTGTATTTGCCTATTTCAATGTATCTTCTTGTACCTAAAAAATGCAGGTTCCAAACTCCAACTATTTGCACATGAAGGAATGGTTCTTGAAAGTGTTTCTTCACCTATTTACATCATTGCATATGTTGTACATATTGAAAATGTGTGTTCATTTTCACTGTAGATATTTGAATAAGTTTGTGTAACTCACTTTCCACCCCAGATGCAACAACACCACAGCCAATGGATACCTTCACTTTCTGTGTCCAAAGGCTCATCATCCCAATATTGTGCCCCCCAGTCCTGGCTGTTATTGTTCGAACACCATCACCACCTTCAGTTCTGCCAGGACCCAGTGGGATAGGGCACAATGCCACAAAGGCACAGGGTAGTAAGGGTAGGGGTCGTGGGAAGGAATCAGCGGGTCAGCAAAGTGAGGCCACTGGGATAGCTGTCACCTAGACCACAATCAACTGAGTCTTGGGAGCCTTATAGCATTCCCAAAACATGATGGCCTATGTCGTTACAGAGCTCTGGGACATGAAGCAGGTACAGAGGGAGCACAATGTAGATATGCAGAATCACAATTCCAATATGTGCTCCCTGACTGGGGTGATGTTTCACAATTACCATCATCTGTACAGGGTTTTTCCTGTACCATCTACCCCTGTCTGTGGGCCTTCAACATCAGGACAAGATACACCTTTCTCAGCCACAGACTGGGAGGCCCTGCCACAACAGGAAACTGCTCCACCCACCCCAGTACCTGCAACTGTGGACCAAATGCCCCCCCCCTCCCCCCCCCAGAGGGGACATTCATCAGGACAACAAGGAGAGGATGGCAAGACCTCCACCACCACCTCCAAGAGACGGCAAACCTAAATTCCTCCAGTATGTGTCTACCATTCACTCTGTGAACTATCATGGGCACATTTACCTTTTTTATGGACAGTTGTATTTTGTACATTGGACTTCAAACAATTTTAGCTCATCAAAAATAGTTTCATCCACCATTTTGGACTTTGCTTCTTTTTTCTTTCTCCCTTGATTCTATGTCACAAACTATTTTTAATGAACTTGTGTTAATAAAATAGTTTCCCATAACACAAAATCAAAGACTGGTGTTGTATTTATTATGGTATTTCCTTTTTATGTATTTCTTCCACCATAATTTTTAAAAACTATTAATCAAGAAGATTTAAACAAAAATAAGAAACTTTAAAAAACTGAAATATCAATGTATTGGTGTCATACATTTGTAAGCAACAGTTATTTGTCCAAATGTTACATAATTTTTACAACCCATGCATAACCTAAATAGTCTGTGCCATTTAGAATTTGACTCTCTAAGACGTTGACACCATGGAAAAAGGGGATATAATCCAAATAAACATAAATTGGCAAACTTTTAATAATTCGTGTCATCAGTTGGAGCCAGACATCCTGCCTCACATTAGGAATTCCATCTCAATTACACCAGTAGTCAAAAGCATGGCAGTACTATATGTTGTGGCCACAGGATCAATTCAATACACTGTGATAATCTGGAGGCATGTCACAACCAACTTTCAGTCAGATATTTGTTTTTATATTAACGTGTAAATAATACATTTAAAATGTATATTTTCACACTCATTTTTTATTTTATTTTTAACAATCTGTCAACAGAAGTATAAAATCTACCATGTCACTATCGATGGTAAACACAGTAACAGTTTACATTTTAATTGGCCAAATTTGGAAAAACACTGTGTTATACGTATCTTACAATGGTAAACAAACTAGCCACCATTTTGAGTAGTGGTGATGCACATAAAAAAATAATAATAATACACTGCTTTGCTTCCTCAAACGGCAGGACCCTGACCTTGACGTCAGGACATTGCCTATCTGACAGCCGCTGGCAGAAGTTGACCACGTAGTAGGTGTGACGCTCCATGACGGACACAGACATACTCTAACGTGTGTGATGGCTACACACAAAAGCCAATGTCCATCTCCATCACAGATCGCGTGTGCCGTGTACTTGTATGCAATGTCTAAAAAAAACAAACTTGCCTCCTAACATTGCAGCCAACAACACCTCCTCCACTTCTGCTGCTGTTACCAACCTCTGGGAGCCATGATGCTGGGCAAAGCAGGTAAGAGGACCCCTAACTTCTCCTCTGAGGAGTTGGAACTCCTCACCATGGAGATCCTGTCCCGGTACAGGCAGTTGTATGGGATCTCAGAGGAACTGAGGGAAGTCAAGAAAAGGTATGTTTCATGCTTATATACCTCCCAATCCGCCAACTCAGGTGTGGAGGTTTAGCCGTCCTAGTGATGTCAGCAGGAAGTCAAATCTTGATTGGGCTAGAGCCAAAACTGGCTAGAGTACCGCCACCAGTCTCTTTTACCTATAGTGTCATCGACACGGGAGTCCAATCCTAGTGGTGACATTGGTTCGTCAATGGACTTTGGTCTATGGAACCTGCTAAATTCTTAATAGAGTGGGTGAACCGCCAAGGCGGCGGACAGGAAATCTGACGGAAAATCGATGGTGGGACCAATTATGCCAAGACCGAAATCAGGCCCTATGTATTCTGACAAATTTCTGCTCATTATTTTAACGTGAGATTGATGTTTACTTGTCTTTCACTAATTACATAGTGGCAGTGGTTTTTTTAAGTGAGTTATGAGGCACTCTTGCTGGAATCGAGAGAATGTGAAAGGAAAGATTTCAAGATGTTGGTTTTGTGCAACACACAACAAAATGTAATACCTTTAAATGTGATATCTGTAAATGACAGTGAGCTACCTCACACAAGCTTTAATTGCATTAAAAAATCCACTTGTCATATCCGTTAAAGTGAGGTGGGTTGTCAAAGTTTGTTGTGTGAAAAAGTGGGTGTGGTTCTAAAACATTAGGGAACCACTGCTCTACAATACTGTTCTGACTACCAGGCCAGCCTCAGGGTTTTCCATTGTGAGTGAATAGGGCCATCTCTGGTTTGCCATCAAAGCCTGGCACTTTCCAAGAATAACTGCCTTGAAGGCATCTCAGAGTACAGTATGTCAGCTATCATTCACATCATTGAGAACTAAGAGTTTCTCTATTTGGGCTGCCAATTCATATATCGTCTGCCTGTCCCTTAAAATAAAGAGGGCAAAACTTCTACACTCTAAGCATATTCTATGGGCTATCCATACTGTAGACCCAATCACTGGGGTGTGATCCAAAATTGTGACCAATCCTATAACTTTCATGTTCATCAGACCTAGCAGGTCACTGCCATATCATATCAATTCAGCACTAGAGAATTTGCAATGTCTGCGCAAAAAGAAGGAACATTGACTCTCTGATGACCATACATTATGCTATATATCACATACCCTCATGTTCAATAAGGCCCTGAGTATAGCGCACATCATATAACTGGCTGTAAATGTATTGTTTGAGTACCTGTTTACCTCAGTTTCTGGGACCATATTGAAATCACCCATCAATATGAGTTGTCACACAATAGCCTCATGGATGCTTTTTGTTGTATGCATCCATGCCTCCAGTGTGGCACATGCATTTGGACAACGGCAATAGCCATACTGTGTTGCAATCATACCACTTACTTCATTATTTCTTGCTATTCGTACGTCACCTTTGCAATCCTTCAGGTTGCCTTCAAAATCACCTCAAACCTGACATTGCCTCCCAGAGCTTGGGTATGCCTTACAGTCTTTCTTCTACCATTGTTCATCATGTACCCAAGCAGCACTATATGGTGGTTTTTGGATGATTTGGTGCCTCATTGTTGGGGTGTACTCCATTTATAGGACCCAGTTGTCATTACACATCCTTGGCGGTTGTGCTGCGTTTATCTCCAGGATGACAGTTGCTAGCAGCTATCTAAGCACCGCAGGCCTAAGATGCGCCTGCATGTTTCAGTCATTTGCACAGTTGCCGGGGACCCCCTATGAGATCCACATGCAGTGTGATCCTGATTTTGGTATTTTACTAGTGCAGCTGCAGAGTAATTGCTTTCGACTGACTTGGGAGGTTCAAACGGAGCCCACCTCAGGTGCATCTTCCCTGATCCAGCACCAGCCGTAGCCCTAGTTTCCTTTTCTTGTTCTAGGTTAGATCACCCAGAAATAGATGAACACAGTGATAGTGGTGTTAGAAAAATAAATTAGGACGTGCACCTATTTGACACCTCAGTTAACTTTCCGTTGTTATTGACCAGCTATTTATTTTTATACAGTTACATCTTTAGGGGTGGTAAAGATGGTTGGGGGAGAGGGATTTAAATCCCCATCACAGCAGAGTCATTATTGTCCAATTTGCTGATATGCCCTCACCATTTAGCTCTTTTTCCTTTGGAACTGTCTTGTTCCTAAATATTGGCCTTTCTTGTTTGTTTGTCCTTCGTCACCTACTTTATACACTTTCCCACATTGTCTGACGTCTTTGTGGATATATTCTTTGGAAAGTGTAGTGATATTTCTCTGTAACTCCTGATACCCAGATACCTGTAGGTTTTCCCTATTAGTGTTTTCTGGGAACAGTTGGCCTACACATTTCTAATGCTCCAGCAACAGGAATATCATGTTTGCACATCTACCACCAGTAGCAGTGGTGTTGTAACTGTTACTTTGTTGATGTTTTGCACATTCTCTGCCTCTCACCATACTTGTTGGCTACCACATTTGTTCCATTTTTCCATGCTGGCAGCCAGGTTGATAAGCAAATGGTAGCCACATAAGTACTTTTGTGCATTGGCTATGCTTCCTAAATTAGGATAAAATAAGATTCTGCTGGGAATGCCATCACTCCACTGCCTTATCTGCTATTCCTGCCATATTCAATGATATGATTTTGTGTGATTTCTGTTTTTTTTATCACTTTGTGGTATCTAGTTGCTCCCTCTACGCCACTCCACTCTACTTTACTCCACACTACGGTATGACACAGTATTCCACTTTACTTCCCTCTACTTCAGTACTCCTGGTTTATGCTACTAAATCTACAACACTCCAATCTAACACACTGTACAACACACCACTGTATGACACACCACTCCACTCTACTTCATGCCATGCCACTCCACTCTATAATACTCTACTCCACCCTGTGCCCCTCCACTCTACAACACTCTTCAACACTGTATAACACGCACTCAATGACATGCCACTCCACTGTACTGTGCCTTCACCACTGCATTCTACAACACTCTACTCCACTCTATGTCCCTACACTCTATGCCACTCTACTCCACTATATGATAAACCACTCCATTCTGTGACATGGTACTCCACTCTATAGAACTCCACTCTATGACACTCCACTCCACTATACGCCACTCCACTCTAGGACATGCCACTACAATGTACACCACTCTACTCTATGCCCTCCAATCTAAGACACTGTATGACATGCCATTCCATTCTATGACATGCCACTACACTCTACTGTACAACATACCACTCTACTCTCCTCAACTTTACACCAGTCTATGACACTCCACTGTATGACAATCTACTGTACTCTCTAACCCGCCACTCCACTGTACGCCACTCCACTCTAGAAGACTCTACTCAACTCAACTGTATGCTACTCTGTTGTACAATAGTAATTATGTGTACTTTTGTTTTAACTCATTCTTCTGAGTAGAGTCAGGGTGAAAGAGTTTGGAATAAGAAGCAATGGAAGTGGAGGAGGAGAGGGAAAGATTGTAGAAGGGGAATGTAAGAAATAAGGCTAGCTGTTTAGGGTGGTAGAAGATGGCAAAACAGAACAATGAGGAGAATATGCAAAAAGATAGGAAGAAGCAGAGATCCATAGAAGGATGTGTAGAAAGTTACTAAGAGAATGACAGGAGGAAGACAGAGACAGATGTGGGTTAATGAATAAGAAAGGAGGAGAAGGAATTGGCTAGACAAGACTAGAGACAAGCTGAAAAGGTGGCCAGACTAATGGGAGATAGGATGACCATATATCATCACTTGTATTTCCTCCTTCCTCCTCTGGCTGTAGCCAGAGCCTGGATAACAAGGAAGCGAGAGTTGTCCATAGAAAGAGCACCTCCTTTGTGGCTCCTAGGCACACATAGAGGGGGCCCAATCCTTGCCAGCCTGGGAGTGTCATCACTGCTGTTGGAGGGAAATGATCCAGTATGTACGTGTTTTTCTGTCTTCCCCAGCATCATAAGTCCGTGGAGGGATGTCGGGGGTTGGTTTCAAGGGCGCAGTGCCATTATGTGTTGGTGTCCTGCCATGATAGCCCCATATCATGGTCTCTTATTCCTGCAGGGTGTTTCCTTGTTTATTTGGCTGCAAGGTTGCTGTTCCCCAAGCCCCCTGACATTCTTTGTCTTTGGTGGACAAACATGGCAATTTGTATTAATACAAATGTGCAGAAAGGATCCGAGAGCCCTATCTCTACACACTGGATCTTAGAGTCTCAGCCATGCACAGAGACATTCAGAGCACCAGCTGTGCTCATGGGAGCCCAAGGCCCCTGCCACATATGCAGGAGGTGCACCCTCACTAAAGTATGCAAAGCAACTGCATTAATTCCTTTGACCTTCCTAGGAAACCTTGCCTACACCTCAGCCTGTAAACGAATGTCTGTTGTGACCTTGGTATAGTCAGGGCTGGTCTGTACTGCCTCTCTGAGCTGTTAACATCAGGAAGCCCAAGAGGTTGTCTCATGTGGGCTTGGGTAGCTGTCTGTAAGCATGGGTGAGGAGACAGAACATTGTTGACATAAACTTAGAATGGTGGCGCCATGAGGAGGGCAAACCCTGAAGTTGTAATTTGTACGCATTATGCATCACCTGTGGCCAGAGGCTGCAGCGGCCTGGATGGTATAACGGGCTAGCCCAACTAGCAGCAGACAGCCCAGCCAGCTGCCATCTCCCCCAGCATACCATATCAATCCTTTCGCTACGTTGTATAAAATGGTGGCGTAACTTCGTGAGCCACTTTCAATGTGTCTGGAAATCTGCTCATCCAATACTATTGCTTCATCGTGGAGGGTTCCCCCTTGTGTGCTGCTGCAGTGGCCAAGTTAGGTGAGTAGTCTCCCGTCAAGAGCCAATAGGAGTTCCACAAGCACTCTTTCTGGTGACAGCACACATCTAGCTTCCACTAAACTGTAAGAAGATGGGTCTAGATCCCCTCTTTCAGTAGTCTTAAAGCTCTTTCTTGACTACTCACATGAATGTCCATTCTCAAGTGAATACTTATATATATATATATTCTTTTTTGCATTCTACTGTTATTCCTTCTTCGCTTCCTGTATGATTATTGCTTTTGCCTTTTATCATTTTTACTTACGTTTTCCATTATTTGTAATGTTTTTCATTTTCAAAGCAAAGGTCAGTTGATGGAATGCTTATAAACTTATTTATGTATACATTACTTCTATATATGATTTCCTGGCTCTGTTATTCCAGTTACTTTAGGGACATAGACATTAGTCATCATTATCACCTTGTCCGGAAGGTTGTGTACAGCTGCCAGGAATCTTATATCTCTTCTTTACTCATCTCAAGCCTCATTCCATTACTATAAACTCCCAATTAACACTTCTGGATTCTTTCCTTCTCTATCCCTCCATTACTCTAGTCAATCCAACTAATAAACTCGCATATCCTCTGCCCAAATTAACTCATATAAATACTAAAACTGAACTCATATTTGCCTATACTAATCCACTACTAATTCCTCTTGGGCTCCGGAGTAGCGTACTACTCACTGAAAAGCACTTTGACGCCTCATCAAGGGTAGTAAGCGCTATATAAATACTATTACAATACAATATTACAGTACAATACAATACTCCATCCTACTCTGCTCCACAATACCAGACTCTATCATGCGCCACTGTATGATACACTACTCTGTGGTACTCCACTGTCCAACACTACACTGTATGACACTAGGCCCCATTCTACTGTATGCCACTCCACTCAACAGCACTCCACTCTATGACACTGTACTCCACAAGAATCCAGTTGGTGACTTTCTACTGTATTACACTCCACTACATAATACACCACTCTACAACACTCCGCCTCAATCTATGCTACTTTACGGTTTTCTACTAAATGCCATTCCCCTCTAAGGCACTTCAATCTTGAGCACTCTACTCCACTGTATACCCTTCCATGATACAGCTCTCTACTCCACTGCACTCCACTCTACTCCACTTTATGACACTCCACTCTGTGACACGCCAATCCTTATTGGTTGGTCACAACCTGAACAATACATTGTGGCAGCCATTACAGGACTCTGCTATCCTGAAATTGGATTTAAAAATATTTAAGGGTGCAGGTTGAGCACACCCTAACCCCAAAGGGCATGGGGGGGGGAGGGGTTCCACAGTGTCCCTTCCTTGATTGGATGGCCACAACATTGACAACATGTTATGGCAGCCAGCGGAATTACCACATGCACCTACCTTCTTGTGACAACCTGAGAACATAATGAAATTTTTACACTATGTTGGTAAACCTCAATACAAATAGTTAAAAACATGTTGAGGCAGCCATTGCAAGGCTCTAAGACATGCTCCCAACTGAAATGAATTGTAGTGAGTAGGAGGTTTTGAGGGTCACAAAAAGTGCACATATAAATGGTGATAACCGATATTAGTGACAATATAAATCATTTGTTGGTGGTACCAAACTAATTTTCTTAACTTTTGCTGTATTCTATGGTAATTTTATCCTGTGTAAAATACGGATCCTCTGCTGGGATTTCATGTACTAGGTTTGAGAGAAAACGGTTTTCTCTCATGGTTTCTCATAGAGGTTATGGAGGATGCTCCTGGAGCTAAAATGAGAGAATATTTTCTGTGAATTCACATTTATTTCCTCAGCCATGTGAGAACAAAGTCTAACATACTGAGTAAAGCATGTACCTCCAACAGCAGCAGCAGGAGCCTGTCAGTTAGTTCTGCAGTGTTCTACTACAGTTTCCCCCAGGTTTCCGAAGAACAACTAGAGCCCTACCATTCTCATTTATGACAAGTGTGTGGCACATCTGAAGCCATATTGATTGAATCCGAGCTGTAATACCTAAAACATTTTCTTTAGAAACTAACAATATGAGGGGGATTGTCATAGAAATTATGGTTAGTGCTGTAGAAAGAAAAATTAGAGCGCATATTATATGAGTTCTCAGATAGCTTCATCATTCATCATTAAAACATTCTAACATGCAGATTGAAATACGTACATTCAACACCAGCCACAACCTGGTGATTAGCTGCAGGTTTACCACAATGTTCTAATGAAAAAGGTGTTACACACCAAGCCCCCATCTTGATGGAATGAAAGCTGTAAAACTGAAACCCTTTCCTCCAGACGATACTGCAATAAATGAAGAAATGAAGTAAGCTTGACAACAAAAATGTCTCCCAAGATGGCCGTCCAAGAAAAAAGATCCAAAATGTAGCCCAACTATCACCCAAACATAGGCCCAATGTATAAGCAGTAATGTTTCTGTAAGTTATGTTTCTTTCGTGTATGGTAATTATGACTTTGTTTTCATATGTGGCCTTCATTTTGGAATCGAGCAGTGTCTCAGGTTATAACTGCAGCTGCAGCCAGTTGCTGTCGGGACTGCGTGCTGACCAGTCATTCCCGATCATGAGCATACACTCGTAGAATAAAAAAGCTTTCTGAACAATGCTTCCCCCTGTGTTTACATATTGGCAATGACTTATTCATCAGGTGTTGCCTACCGACAGAGAGTTTTCACTTTCACTTCACTTTATTCAGAACTTGCTGGCTGGTTGAAACTTTTGTTCTCCTGGATTGTGTCATGGAAGGTTTGTTCAACATTTTATTCTACTTCGGCTGAAGCGATACCTCAACTAAAGTGCGGTCTTGGCTGCTTACTCGGTCTTGATACCTGTGCTTGGGGTCTTTCAGCACTACAGGGTGAGTGAGGACACTTGCAGTTGCTCAGCGGTTGCTTAGCACACCGGTTGAATAAGGACACCTGCACAAGAGGTAAGACACCAGCACAAGAGGTTGAACTGAACAAGGATGCCTGTACGAGAGGTTGATCAATGATGCTGGAACTTCATGTATGCAGTAAACGTGCGCAAGTGAAGTTGAGTGTGCGCGTCTTTGATTCCTGGATGTCAAATTTATTTTCGGCGATTCGGCACTGCACTGTCAGCTTACATAGGATGTCTGATCTCCCATGAGCGGTCTTGCACCCACGGTCACCCTTGCATGTTGAGAATGCTCAATCTTCCTGAAACGGTTCCGCGTTGCCACGTCTGTACATCACCATCATTGTACCTCGGAGGAACAGCACTTTTTCATTAAGCCGTCACGTTGTCGGTCGTATTGGTTGTTACTAGGAAAGAATCACCTTGTTCCGTTGGCTTTTTGCAGATCACCATGCCTCTTCAGCTTTATGGAGCTGTGCCTTAATGTTGCTCGGAAAAGAGAGAATTTTGAATGTCAAGTTGCACTTGTCATATTTCTCAAAAGCACAGAGTTATTTTGTTTTAAGGATCTTCTGCTCATAATGCCGGCCGCTGACCAGAGTTGCATCATTCATTCTACATCTGATTTAAGATAAGGATGAAACGTCACCTGTAGATGTGTGATCTAACAATTTCTTAATACCTTTGGGGACACAGTGTAGATTCAAGGTACTTTTGTAATGTTTATTTTGTGTTATTTGTTCCATTTTATATTAATTATTATGAATTTTATCTATATTATAGTTTTAAACCAAACTATTGCAACTGCACAACAACATTTTGCACAACCACCTCCATTTTTAACACATCCAGGTAAGCCGCAAATTAATAGGAGACATTGGTAGAGGTTATTTGAAAATGATCTTCTCACCATAGACACAATTGAATATAGTCCTGCATGCAAATTAGCCCTGCTTTTTGATAGTTTGGGTCAAGTCATGCAGGAAGTATTTGATAACTTACCAGTAATTCCTGCACCACAAGGAGAGTCAGGTGAACGTCTTCAGGGAGACTATTGAATAACTCAGTAAGCAATACTCATATGAACCAAGCATTATGCTAGAAAGGCATAATTTTTTAAGCCTAAGTGAAGAGTATGTATCAGCACTGAGAGTATTGGCGACAACATGTGAATTTGGGGCAAATGTTGACTCATTTGTGATCAATTTGTTTTTTATTGTCACGCAACAAAAATTCAAGAAAGACTACTTAGTTACAAGAATCTCATACTTATGGAGGTTATAATTTTTTCTAAAAGCATTGAGGGATCGAAGCACTAGATCTAGGAGACTCCATTAGCTTAGTATCTATGTCTGATGCTGAACCAATAATAGAAACATTAGGCTTTGTTAGTATACATGGAAAGGAAAATAATCACAAGCAAGAAGCCCTCATATGCCTGTTTTAAATGTGGGTCCAAGTCTCAATTTAGAAATAATAGCAAGTGTCCTGCTATTGGGAAATGATGTTTAATATGTAAAAACAAAAAAGTGTTCAAAATGTGTGTAAGAGCAACAAAAATTCTATTAGAATCAACAGTGTTGAGGTTAACAAAGATAACCTTACTGAAAGAGTTAGTAGTAGTAGTGGTATTACTTTATTTTGGTTAAATAATCATAAAAGTATACATAAATATATTAATAATTTTGAGTATATACAATCTCATAGTGCATTCAGTTATAAAAAAAAAAATTGTATTATTTACACATGCAAAAGAATTAAAACACATATGCATTGTGTAAGTGCAAGGTACGAATGTAACTTGAAGTACGTGTACAGCATATGGGTAATAGGTTTAAATTAGAGATGGAGTTATCAAATGTAAGTTCAAAAGTATCTGTCTGATAGCTAGACAGCCTGGGTGCTTTGTCAGTCCAAGAATACCCATTAGGACATGGCTCTCCGTCTAATGCGCTATGCTTGCTCCAGATATTTGGTTACAGCAACAACTATCACCGCCTTCGAGTCATATTTAAGGATTCTCAGAGCCTCCCAGTAGTGTGTGGCACCCAACAGCTTACAAACGGGGATTATCTATCTCCTGCAAGAGTGTAAATATAACTTGCAGAAAAAGAGAAAGTGCTCTTCAGTTTCCTTTAGCTGAGGACAGAAATGACAAGACACAGAGGAGGTACACTTCTCCCATTTAGCTGTTAAATGTCTTAGTGGCAGGGACCCGTACCTAAGCTGTAGGTATAGGCTCTTGGCAAAGGGGGGATGGATTTCATCCAGGAAATCTTCGTTGGATGGGGAGCAGTTAATGTTTAAAAATTGCCCAGCCACATTCTCATGACCATTGTTCAACCATGTCTGTTCCAAGGCATAGTTCCAGTAAGCTCTTTTTAATGCCAGGGATATGTCTTTGGCAACCACTGTGGGAGACTTCCAAAGGTCAATCATTTTCAGTTTCTCACACTGGGACTTATTGTAGTTCAGCCAAGGCGTAATTACCCTTGAGTCACTAGAAATGAGGTCAATCAATGACTCCCTATACGGTGTTAGTTCCCTGCATTTCTACAGCCTCACCCAATCCAACAAGGGTTTTAGAGCCACCACCAAATGTATAGGGTTTAGTGGCAAGTCCATCCTCAGTGGCACCAGTGCCGTGCCCTTAGGTAACTTGAACATGTTCCTAAGAAAATTGTTCTCAGCTGTTAGAACGACGGTGGCATCTGTGAAACCCCAAATTTCTGCCCCATAAGTGGCTACGGTGAGGGCAGTAGCTTTGTAAATCTGGAGAACCGGGGACACGGCACCGCCCCGTTTCCTTCTGTTTCCTGCTGATTGGGTAAGCCTTCTGGATGAAAAGATTTTTGCTCTTCACCAACTGATGGCCCCAAGAAATTGAATCAGACAGTTGGACCCCTAAGTAGTCAAAGTGTTTGACTTGTTCAGTTGTGGAGCCATTGATTAACATTCTCCCTCTAAATATCTTGTGGGTGTTCATCCCCATAAATTCTGTTATTGTTGGGTTAATTTCCAGAACCCTTGCCTTACAAAAGGCCACAAAGGATTCCAGTTCTGCTTGAAGGCCCATTGGAGTTCTTGAGGTGAGCAGTGTATCGTCAGCGAACATTAATATCGGAAGCGGGGTTCCAGCAAGCTTAGGGGCAGCATGCGTAAATTGTAAAAGCCATTTAACGGCTCCATGAATGTAGAGACTGAAAAGGGTTGGGCCAGTATGCAACCTTGCTTTACCCCTCGACGAGTTGGAATCGTGTCTGTTAAATCCCCCCGTGTTCCATCTCACTTTGGCATAGGTGTTTATGTGGAGTGCTGTCAAGATACGTACTAGGTCAAATGGCACCCCATATCCTGCAAGTATTTCCCACAAGTTATCCCTAGGCACCAGGTCGATGGCTGCCCTAAGATCTATAAAGGCGACATACTGGTGGTCCCTCTTTAGGGTGACATACTTCCAGAATAACATCTTGTAACGAAAGACCTGATCAACAGTGCTGATCTTACTCCTGAACCCTGCCTGGGCATCCTCAAAGATATGATTGTCCATTATGCACGCTTGTTGTTTAGCCAGAACCTGTCTGCAAAAGATTTTTTGAGCATTGTCCACCAGGCTTATGGGTCTGTAGTTGGAGGGAATGTCCCTACTTCCTTTTCTGAATACGGGTACGATAACAGCTCCTAGCCAGGTCGGTGGAACGGTCATGCCCTTCATTATAGCATTGCTCAATGCATTTAGGTAGGGGATCCAGAAATCTGGATGTGAGAGGAGAAGATAGCCAGGAATACTATCAGGGCCAGGGGCCTTCTCCTTCTTCATTTGCATAAGGGCTACCTGATTTCAGCCTGGTAGAAATATGGGCACTCGGTCTCTACGTTAGCCTCCATCTCGAACATCTCGAACATCTCCACTTCACGATCCACAGCGACCCCAAGACCACCCTCAGAGGCACCCTCGTGTACAGACCACCAGGACCTCGCACCAAGTTCAGCGAAGACATCGCAGACTTCGTCAACCCTCACGCACTCTCGTCCACTGACTACATCCTCCTAGGAGACCTCAACTTTCACCTGGAGAACCTCACCGACAACAACTCCACCGCCTTACTGGACAACCTCGCCAACCTGGGACTGAAACAGCTAGTCAACACCCCCACCCACTACGCCGGACACACACTCGACCCCATCTTCTCCTCCAGCAAACACATCACCTTCAGCCACGCCACCGAACTCACCTGGTCAGACCACAGCTGTGTCCACTTCAGCTTCAAGAAGACCACCATGCATCACCACACCCAGCAACCACCAAGAAGACACTGGAATTGTATCACCACTGAACAGCTCGCATCAACCCTCTCCCAGAACCAACCCACCAACACCACCGACCCCAACGAAGCCGCCAACAACCTCACAAGCTGGATCTCCGACTGCGCCAACCTCCTGGCCCCCCTGAAGACTCAAGCTAACACCAACAACCACAAGAAAAACTCCTGGTTCACCCCCGACCTCAAGGACTCCAAGAAAGAATGCTGCGCCCGCGAGAAGAAGTGGCGCCTCAACCAGACCGAGGAGAACATGTCAGCTCTCAAGGACGCCACCCGCCAACACCACCAACACCTCCGCGCCGCACGAAAAACAGCCTACCGGAACAGACTTGACAACAACGCCCACAACAGCAAGGAACTATTTGGCATTGTCAAAGAGCTCTCCAACCCGGACGCAGAAAACAACTCCATCCCTACAAGACCTCTGCGACTCCCTCGCAACCTTCTTCCACCACAAGATCACCGATATATACAACAGCTTCACGACCGCCAACGCGAACCCCCCCCCGGAACCCGCCACCGACATCACCACCATCCTCACCTGGAGCCCAACCACCACCGAGGAGACCACCCGCGTCATGAACTCTATCCACTCCGGATCCCCATCGGACCCCTGCCCGCACCACATCTACAACAAGGCCGACAACATCATCGCACCGCACCGCCGAGACGTCATCAACGCCTCCATCACCACCGCCACCTTCCCGGAGAGCTGGAAACACGCAGAGCTCAACGCCCTCTTAAAGAAACCCACAGCAGACCCCACCGAACTCAAAAACTTCCGACCCATCTCTCTCCTACCGTTCCCCGCCAAAGTGATTGAGAAAATCATCAACGCTCAACTCACCACCGCCCTGGAAACCAACGACTCCCTCGACCCCACACAGTTCGGTTTCAGGGCCAACCACAGCACTGAAACCGCCTTCATCGCAGCCACGGACGACATCAGAGCCCTGACCGACAAGGGAGAAACCGTGGCCCTCATACTCCTGGACCTCTCTGCAGCCTTCGACACAGTCTGCCACCGCACCCTGATACGCCACCTCAGCAACGCCGACATCAGAGGTAAGGCCCTGGAATGGATCGTCTCCTTCCTCTCCGGAAGGACTCAGAGAATCCGCCTGCCCCCCTTCAGATCCAGAGCCACGGAGATCATCTGCGGCGTACCCCAAGGATCCTCCCTCAGCCCCACTCTCTTCAACGTCTACATGACCCCCCTGGCGAACATCGCACGCAAACACGGACTCGACCTCATATCATACGCCGACGACACCCAGCTCATCATATCCCTCACCAACAACCCCACCTCCGCAAGGACCAGACTACATGACGGCATGAAGGAAGTAGCGAACTGGATGACAGACAGCCGGCTGAAACTGAACACAGATAAGACGGAGGTCCTCATCCTCGGCCCTACTCCCACCGCATGGGACGACTCCTGGTGGCCCCCCGCCCTAGGCAGCACTCCCCAACCCACCGACCACGCACGCAACCTCGGCTTCATCCTGGACTCATCCCTCTCCATGACCAGACAGGTCAACTCGGTGACCTCGGCATGCTTCAACACCCTCCGCATGCTCCGCAAAATCTTCCGCTGGATCCCCACCGACACCAGGAAGACCGTCACCCACGCCCTCGTCACCAGCCGCTTGGACTACGGGAACACTCTGTACGCCGGCATCACCACCAAGCTGCAGAGGAAACTCCAACGGATCCAGAACGCTGCCGCACGACTCATCCTGGACATACCCCGCCACCACCACATCTCCGTACACCTAAAAAGACTCCATTGGCTCCCAGTCAACAAGAGGATCACCTTCAGACTCCTCACCCACGCACACAAAGCCCTTCACAACCTCGGACCCAAACTCATCAACAACCGTGTCTCCTTCTACACTCCTCCGCGCACTCTACGCTCGACCGGACAGGCCCTGGCAGCCGTACCCCGCATCCGCAAAGCCACCGCCGGAGGAAGATCCTTCTCTTTCTGGCAGCGAAGACCTGGAACTCTCTGCCCAGCCACCTTCGCGCCATACCTGATCACCTCTCCTTCAGAAAGCAGCTCAAGACCTGGCTCTTCGAGCACTGACCCCCCCCACCAGCGCCTTGAGACCCTTGATGGGTGAGTAGCGCGCTTTATAAATACGAATGATTGATTGATTGATTGATCTCTGGAGGGTTGGAAAAAGCCTCCAGGCCTGCCAAGCAATCCCTCTCAATTAGTTCCTCCCTAATGCTTTCATTGTGTTCTACCCCCCCTCACTGTGCAGGGATGTGAAGTGCTCAACCCAAGCTCCCGGTTGCACTACCGCTTCAAGGTGGTTATCTATTAATTTCGAGCTGGATGCCACCAGTGACCAAAACATCTTCTGATTCTTACTCTTAAGTGAGTTGGTAAGCTCTTCCCATTGGGCCATCTCCCACTTCTGTTTAGCCTTTTTTAGGATAAGCTTGTAGTTATTCCTAGCAATTGTTATTTTTTGCTTGATTCGCTGCTTCAAAGCGTCTAGGAGACCGAGCTTGGCCAACCGACAGTCCTTAGTGAACCATCCTGGGGCAACTTTGTTGGAAGCCCCTCTTTTCCTAATTTTAGTAAACAGAGGCCTAAGCTGTTCCATGAGCTGACAATGCACAAGAACCATATTGGTCTCATACCCCTTAACGGTGTTACTTCAACTAGGTTATCCACAAATAGTTTGTATATTGTAGTTTGAATTTCTGCATTATCCACGACTTCTGCCCATTTCACGTTCCTCCTGTTTTTAACTGTCTGTAGGGGATTTGCATGGACTACCGCTGCAAATTACAGCTAGTAAATATAGAAGGAGAGAATACAGCACTTAATGCCTCATGATCGCTATCTGTTCGAGAGTTAGTAATATGGTATGAACTGTTGATTGTAATACAATAACTAGTCCTGATTCAATCAAACGGCCTTTACTTGAAGTGAATACTGGAGATGTATCTTTACAGGCCATTGTTGACTGAGGTTTCCCAAATACCATTCTTAGAGATACCATTTTTTATGACAAATGGGGTGATAATGTAATACTTTTGGCTGCTGATATCAACCCAGAGGCTTTTGGTGAAAACAATATTAATTTGTTGGGATACTTGGTGTCATGTGTACACTGTTTAGGAAGAACGACCACGACTAAAGTTTATGTTGCCATTAAACACAAGGACATTATCTAATGACAACAATGAAACCAATATTGAAAGAATATTGTTGGAATACAAGGATGTATTCTGAGAACAAATTTGTACAACGTGGCGGTTTGAGGACCATATCAAACTTAAACCTCAAGCTCAACCCATTGTACATAAAGTTCTCCTGGTGCCACTTCATATCAGAAATGAGTTTAAGGAAGTGCTGAAAAATGTATGCTCAGAAGGTGTTATTGAATCCTGTAATTCATTACAATGGGTTTCGCCAGTTGTGGTTGCTCAAAAGAAATCAGGTGAGATCAGACTGTGTGCTGATCTGTTTGCACTAAACAAAAATATACTAGTGGACTGTTATCCATTTCCCAAATGGCAGGAGTTGTTCACAAATCTGAGTGGTGCCAAATACTTTTCCATTACAGATTTATGCTTTGCTTATCACCAAATTGCCCTTACAGCAGAGTCTAGAAATGTAACAACTTTCACTACACTATTTGGGGTGAATAGATACCTGAGATTACCATTCAAGTTTGCTTCAGCTGCCAGCGTCTTTCAAAAATTGATGGACAATTTATTTGAAGAAATAAGCGGATCAGGATGACATCTTGGTTTAAGCGGAGAGCTCAGAAGCACGCAATGACATCTTGAAAAAAGTACTTTCAAATCTTGTTGCATACTGGTATGACCATTATACGCAGCACATGGAAGTTTGGTACACAAGAATTGGAATATCTAGGTCAAACTATCTCTTCTTCAGGGATCAAGCCTACATTTTGTCTCATAAAATCTATTAAGCAGGCAGTGCCACCCAGAGATAGCGATGCTCTTCACTCTTTTTTAAGCCTGGCTGGATATTACGTCCATTTCATTCAGGGTTATGCACATATAGTTGAACCTTTGACAGCATTATTAAGAAAAGAAGTACAATTTGAGTGGCCTGAGAAGGTGGATGCAGCCTTTGCCAATGTTAAAAGAATAATTGAATAAGCACCAGCTTCAAAAACTTTTCATGAGGATTATAAGTGTATAATCACAATTGATGCCAGTCTTGTAGGATTAGTGCTATGCCTAGCCAGTGGGTAGGAGGCAAGGAGTCAACGATGTTGAAAACATTTTGTCAGGTATCAGATGAGTTATCTGTAGTTGGCAACATGATAATAAGAGGTGATTTGTACATTCCTCCAGAGGGTTGGCGACATGACATTGTAAATCTGGCCCATCAAAGTAATCGGGGAAGTAATAAGACAATTAAGTGATTAAAACAATACTAATGGTGGCCAGCACTTGATAGCCAAGTGAGACAATTAATTGACAAATGCAGGGAATGTCTTATTTCCGACAACCACTGGAAGACTGGTGATATGCCTTTGCATCCTGCTCCTTTTTCCAACACCATCTAGGAAAAGTTAGCATTGGACTTTTCTGGTCCTTTTGTAGCATTGCAGAGCAACATGCATTAACTGGTTGTCCTAATTGATTATTTTTCGAAATTTGGAATTACAAAATCACCATTCATGATACCACTGATGTTTCACCATTCACTTTTATTAAGATAAAGACGTTCTCATACTAATTTGTTTCTGAATTGGGTTGAGTGCAAAAATGACAGGAGAGGTCTACATAATACTGAGAATGGCCATTTTGTCAAATCCAATGTGGCTGAGAAACATGCAGCAATGAAACAGTATTTTGACAGTAAACACAATCTTTGTGACATGCGTTTTGATATTGGTGACTGGGTGATGATTACAAATCCTCAACTTTCATTACGCATTCAGGTTGCTAAAGTTAATAAAGATGCCATCTTATCGGGTGGAAAAGGCTAGTGCAATAAAAGACAGTGAAACTCACCATTCACAAAGCAATCACCATCATGAAAATGAAATAAAAAAGATGATTGAACCTTGGGTTGGTAGAACTGGTTACCAGTTGGGATTAGTGATCGATGCGTTGGCACTAATACTCAGGGGACTGATGATCTTTCTCTTCGTGGCTCTGGCATACATCTCTAAGAGCAAAAGTGAGTTGGATGTTAGCTGTAATGAAATTTGTGGCATAATGCAACAAGCGAGTCACACCATTATAAAAACTAACACATTTAGTGATAATTTTTTACACTAGTAATTTTGGTTTTCACTCTTGAATGTATTTTCTTTCCTTTAAAAGTGAAGTCAGTATCACCTTTAAAAGTGAAGGTGATACTGACTGGTCATTCCTGATCTTATGCATACACTCTTGCAACAAAGAGAGCTTTCTGAACAACACTTCCTCCTGTGGTTACTTATATGCTACAATAGGACAATGATAGAAGTGTGAAAAATGCTTCAGTAACTTGTACAACAAATAATGAAGTAATCAATTTGATTTAAAAAACATAAAAAGAGCAACCAGTATAAAAGTCTATTGTTGCTATTTGAGAACCCAGAAAATATGTCCTCATTTTAGCTTTTTAGCGCACTGAGCATAATTTCTATGAGAAAAAGATCCAATTTTGTTCATTTCCAATGGAAATGCTTCAGGTTTTACAGCTTTGATTTTTGATGTAGTGCTTTTTCTCAAATGTCATTATAAAAATGGACCTGGATCCTCCCTGGATCTGGCCACTCAAAATAAATAAATATCAAGTAACATTTCAGAATTAAATAAAAGACTTACAGTGAAAAATTGCTAAGTATTAGAATGAAAATCATGAAGGTTATTGAAAGGTCAAGGCAATACAGAGAGCAAAACAAATGGCAAAGATGGCAAGGGATCAGTCAGTTAGTCATTTGTCATGTATAAGCATAAAGCTCAGAATAAAAATGCAATAATTTAACAGGAGAAGAAAGTATAATTCAGCTCTAGGAAATAAGTTATAGATCAGAGGTCAGATCAACAGTGTGCCGCCTTCTAAAGATCATAGGAGAGTGAACCCAACACCCTCAGGAAAGGGCGTTTTTACAGAGAAACATACAGAGGATCTCACATGTTAAACCAATCAAGTTAGAAAATGAACAATACAGTTTCTAGTCACATCATTCAACGCTGTCCCACAGAATCACACATTACAGTCCCCATCCCCCTTACTCCTGAGACACCTCAATAGCTAGTACAAATAGTGCTTATTAGAATCACTTCATGGCCCCAATAGGTCAGACTTGGGGAAAACATTCACTTTGCTAACACAGGATGAAAATGCAGCTATTAAATACATGAGAAATTAACGTGTTTCAAAACATTGTTTACAAGATACCTATTGTGTGCAAAGCGCATAGTATGAAAAGGACTGAGAGATTACTTCATACAGGGGAAGATTGCAGCAGGCAGCAAAAAAGGCCTACATTTTCAGTGTTAAAATGAACACAGTCTCAACAAAATATCTCAAAAAATCATTCTAAGCTAATTTCATCATGTTAACACAATTATGCATTTTATTAAAAACTCTTGTTAAATTCCATCAAGATGACTTCATTTGTGCCACACTTTTGTTACATATACAGAATGTTAATATTCTAGTTGCTAATTAGAACACTGTGGGAAGGGATTGGGCAGGTTCATTAGAACATTGTGGGCAGGAAGGGGATTGGGGCATGCAAATATGCTTCACTCCTCATTTCATTCTCAATATTGTAACTTTTAATTAATTTCTTACTATTTAGTCCTTTGTCTTTTTCCTTTTGTTCTCTTTCCTTCTTACTTTTATCTAATACATTTAATGACCATATATAGATATTTGTATATATTTGTTAATGTTTGGAAACATTTACAAGTCTACATGTTTTATTCTAGCTGGGGGATCAGCCTGGTCATTGCTGTAATAACTCTATTACTTGCCATTAACCTTCATTACTCTTTATACTCTTTTCTTGTATCAGCACTTACTTAATGAAGTAGCCCACCTCCTATCCAAGCACCACATGATCCACCATAACTTTATTTTTTAATCATTTCTTTTGTTTATGTATTGTGAGCAAAGAAAAACTTTTTCTGACGCTGTCATGACACACATATCATAGGTCGGTGCATTGTACATAATGGTATTTACCTGACAGCCTGATAACCTGCAAATTCAGACTGAGTCCCTACATTCCCTCTATATGTCCTAGACCTTTTTAACTTTATGTGGGCAGCCCCTACCCTTGTATATAGTACATTTGGCCTGGCCCAAACATAACTTAATTAAAAGTTTTAAATATTGTGCTGCCTGCCCTCCCTCCATATTGCCTTCCCCTTCACTGGACAATATATGGGGAGAAGAACTGGCATACCACTTGTCACCCCAAAGCTTCAAGGAATCAAGATTGTGAGTGGGTGAAGAGGTAGGCTTGTAAATACTAGAACAAAGAAAGAATATTCAGAGTAATGAAAATTACTGGTAAGTATACAGTCTTTATCTCCTCAACCCCTTTCTCGTACCATTACTTACTAAATGAGGATATACCAGAGCAGTAATATCAAATTGATTTCCAAGAGGGCAGAGGTCCTGTAAGATGGAAGAAATCAAACCATTTTAATAAAGGTCTACAACATACAAGGAGCACCAATTGTATAGGAAGGTGTTTCCCAAACTGTGTGTCGGGACCTACTGGCAGATCATGAGGCAATTTTTTGTGGGTCGTGAAAACATTAGACAAAGACATCTTTACATTCTGTATTTATCTTGCCACATTTGTTGCGCTTCAAAGACAAAGGTCAAATGTCAGGCTATGTTTTCTGACAAATTGCTGCTTAATTTTTAAACATGGGGATGTTTGTTTACACACTCCTCTCACTTTGCAGGCAGAGAAAGAAAAGTGTTGTGAATTATGGGACAACCTGTCACATAATACACTTTACTCCAGTAAGAGTAAAGGCTGTAGAATGTCACTGTAGGATGTCAGTGTTTTTGTAAGGCACAACAAAATGTTTACACCTGTAAATGAACTGTACACATTCAGCAGTTAGAAAAGCAAAAATGAATCTCTTTTTTGTAATTCTGAAGTGTGATGGAAGCAAAGATTTTAAAGGGATCAAAACAAATCAGGACATTTTACTTGGTGATGCACCAGTGATAAACCTTCACTGAAAGCTGCTTTCCACACTTTATCACTATAGTGCAATATAGTGTTATCAGTAAAACTGTATGTTTCTGCAAATTTAGTGGGCATTTCAATGAAAAATGCTAAAGCAGATATTTGTTTCCTCAGATTGTACAGTAGCTGGTTCAGGTTGACAGCTCTCTGCTGAGGAAGGGATACATATCCCAGGTGAGACTGGAACTGGGACCCCATGAATTTTGGGCCCTGGGATGTGTTGAGTGTTTTCTCTAGTGGTTAATTTAACAACTATGATGCCTCAACATTTGACATACTTGTCTCTTTGTGGCCCTGGACACTGCTCTTTGATGCTGTATGTATTAGACAGTCATCGAGGTAAGGATGCACCAGTTTCTTTTGTTGTAGAGAAGGGCTCCTGGTGGTGCAAGAACTTTTATGACAACTCCTTCGAAGGTTCTAAAGCTGAAGGGGAACACTGGGAAGACCAGTGGAGGCCCTTCACATAAAATCTCAGATACTTTTGTAGGGGTGGAAATAGCAGGATGTGGACATAGGCATTCTGAAAATCTAATACATCAAAAACGTCACCCATTCCTCTGGAAACACCAATAGATTGTTTTTCATATCATTTTTTTTTGCTTTTTGGATAGAAAAAGACATAATAAACACACAGATATAACAAAGAACACCCCTTTTGCCCAGGATTCCTGGTATTTTCCTATAGTGTAGGAGTCTTTGTGTCTACTGCGGAGGTTCAGAATCTCTGTCAATGTCAATCGTCTCCTATTCTGGCCCGCTGACACATCCCATTCGGGATCTCCCTTCCCTAGTCAATGTTGGCTCACAGGGCTCCATCCCCCCAGTCAGGTTCCTGTGTCCATGCACCTATTTATTAGTTGTCTTCTGTTCCCTGCCATAGTCCCCATATCTTAACAAATTTGTAGGGACAGCCTCTGGTTTTGCAGATCAGTTCCACTGCCTGTTGGCACCAGTACATATTGAAGGGCCACTGTTCAATTGTTGGCACTTCAGCCCCCCCCAAAAATCATGACTCCTCGAGGTATTGGCACTGCAGTGTTACATAGGATGAGCGAGTGTCGGTCCAGAGTCATGTCTCCCTTTAAACCCAGCATTACCAGGTCTGGGGTAAGTTGAAGAGCCACCTCAGTTGTCTGTGTAAGTTTACGTTGAATCCCTGACCAGAAGTGGCGCATCCATGGCACCCCATAATATATGCAATAATGCCCGTCTCTGCCCACATTGCTTTAGGCACTTGTCTGTTGGGTGTCTACGACTAGCAAAGAGTCGGGTCCTCATGAAGTATGCCCTGTGGAACAGTTTCAACTGTATCAGTCAGAATCCTGCCCGGATTGTAACCTTGCCGGGGTATCTCATGACTACATATATCCCAAGCTGTATTGTCTAGTCTACCCAGGTCTGTTTCTCATTTGTCCCTTAAGGCAAGTAGTGGGAGTTGGCAGTTAAGGAAAGATGAGTAGATATTGGATATGGCGTATTTATTTAGTGGGGTACCCAGAACCTGGTATTCTAATGGGTTTTCATCTACCAGCTCATGGTTTGGGCCTAAAATCTCCTGCAAAATGGATCTGACCTGCAAGTATCGCAGGAACTAACTCCCTGCAAGTTCATATTTTTCGCTCAGCTATCCAAACAACATAATCCCCCCTGTGGTCCATACATCTCCAAATTTGGAGATACCCACCAGGCCTCATTGCCTATGGCCATTTATCTGTCTTAGACCCACCAGGGCTGCTGTTTCCCAGAGATGTATTTCAAAGATTAATTTACCCTCTGAGCCCATTCTACAAAGTGCCTTCACCCATATCTGAATTACCCTTGTCGTTGTGTGCAGAGAGTTTGTGATTCCACCACTGCCATATAAAGGTTTTGGATATCCCCATTGGTCCATTGCCTGCAGATCTGCCATTAAGGACGGTGCTCTCTGATTCGCAAATGACCAGTCATTGATTATCAGTAGTTGGGAGGCACAATAATAGAGTATCAGGTCGGGGAATGCAATACCCCTGTCTGGCAGCCTTCTGGTCAGGATGGAGAGGGCTATCTTTTTCGTGTCCCAGTCCCAGAGCAGTTTTGATGTTCCATCTGTGTGAATATATTGTCTTGTATATCGAAGATCAAGGTTTGTAGTACATAGAGGAATTTTGGAAGATAAATCATTTTATATGGTGCTACTCTTCCCATAATTGATAAGACGAGCATACACCAGTGTCCCACATCTCTCCTGAACTGTCAAAGCATTTGTCCCAAGTTGCAATCATAAAATAAATGTGGGTCCACTGTCATGTATATCCCAAGGTATTGGAAGCCCCTGCCTTCCCATACCAATGGGCCCATCTCTCCCGCTCTGGGTCTCCATTCTGTGAGAGGATATGCTATAAACTTAATCCAGTTAATGTGGATACCTGTGAATCGTCTGAAGCCTCAAAATAATGTGAGCGCTCTTGGGATAGACTCTGCCGAGTCTGCGAGATACAGCAGGATGCCACCTGCCTATAGTGAGATGACGTACCCTCACACAAAATAGCACTGAAGGTCTTGTATAAGTGTGCCATAGAGGTGGCCAGGGGTTATATCCCCAATACAAAGAGCGAGGGGGATAGGGAAGACCCCTGGCGGGTGCCCCTAACCAGCCAGAATTCATCCAAGAGCGTACCATTCACCCGTACTCTGCCGATCGGACTCTGGTATAGCAGCCACATAGATGCCATCAAGGACAGGCAAAAGCCTACATGCTGAAGCAGTGCCATGACATATGGACATTGCAGGAAGTTGAATGCTTTGTCCACGTCTAACGCCAGTAGTATGCTGGCTCCTGTTTATATCTCCCTTCCTTGCATGCAGCCAACCAGTTGTTGAAGGTTATTTCTTATGGATCTGTAGGGCATGAGCTAGATTGATCTGGGTTGATCAGGCTCTCAATGTCCTGCATCAAGTGGTTCCCCAGAACCTTGGCCAAGATTTTTGTTTCAATGTTTAAAAGGGATATCAACCTGTAGGATCTGTCTGCGAGTTTTCCTCGTTTGGGAATGAAAACAATATGGGCTTGTTGTAGGTCTATAAGGTGAGTGCCCTCAGTCCTAGAATCATACAACATATCTCGGATTGGCTACATTACTCATGTCCGTACACATTTTAAAAAAAACTCTGGCAGTAAGCTTTTAAGGCATTGGGGTTTTCTGCTCTTAAGTTCTGTAAGCACCTGAGAAATTTCCTCCTCCTTCAGATCCTCGTCATGGCTCTCTTGCCCAGTTGAGGGACTGGATATATTTTCATCTGGACCTCTTTGCTCCCTTTCTCCCATAAAAGATGCATACAATTTCACCAGGTAACGTGCAAAGGCTTGTGCAATCTCCTGGGTGGTCTCTACTCGGTGCCATCCTCTGTATGGAGCTCACACACCCATCTCTGGCTTTTATATCTCCTGGCCAGCTAGGCTAGTATTTTCCCCACCTTATTCTTGGTTTCATTTATCCTACTCTGTTTTGCCCTACATAATATTCTGGCATCGTTATATTGCAAGCTCTTGTATTCCTCCTTAAGTTGTTCTAGTCTCTGGGCCACTCTGGGGTCCAATTCCAGTACAATCTGGGATTCCCATTTTATGATTTGTGTCTCTAGGTCTATCAATTTACTGTCCTTCCACTCCCACATGTGTTAATAATTGGCCTTCGTGTGTGCCTCCCACAGGAGCAACCCTGACTCATTTCATTCAGATACTATTCAGTGATAATCTGGATGTTTTTTGTGTATCCCAGTCTGTCAATTCCCAGGGGTCCAATTGCTACCCAGTGCTAACTTTGGGCAGTAACTTTCATAGGTTCAACACCAGTGGGGAGTCATTGGAGATATCCCTCGGTAAATATTCTTTGTTCCAATATCTGTCTTGTTGGGTCCTGGGGATAAGGAGGTAGTCTAGTCTAGAGAGGGAGTGAGGTTTGTTCAATGCATACAAATATTGGTAGGTGGCCAGGGGGTGGTCTGCCAAATATCGATGAATCCCATTGCACCAATAAATGGCTG
This sequence comes from Pleurodeles waltl, assembly GCF_031143425.1. Taxonomy (NCBI): domain Eukaryota; kingdom Metazoa; phylum Chordata; class Amphibia; order Caudata; family Salamandridae; genus Pleurodeles; species Pleurodeles waltl. The sequence continues at coordinate 347,461,155 of NC_090450.1, read as the reverse complement.
TAGTTGAGTGTCGTCCCTTGGTCGGCTCGCACTCTGTCTAGATTCCCATTTAAGGTGAGGTTAAGATCTCATCCACTATCAGGTGGCATCAGATAGCGTTGCTATCTGTTCACTGACCTTTTCCATCCCCTTTGTCTGGAGGCTGGACGGGAGGTACCAGGAGGACAACACCTCCTCTTCATTCCATGTTATGTTTACTACCACCCACCAGCAGTGTGGGTCCATCCATGTCTGTATTACCTGCAGCAGTAGGGATCTGCAGACCAGAATACACATCCCCTTTGAGCCCGTAGAGAAACCAGAATATACCAATGATTTCTACATGCATCTTCCTAGGAAGCTACAGTGGTTGCCCACTTGCTGCTGGACCAGGGAGGAGGATGTTGTGCCAAATATCTCATCACCACTCCCTGCTACAGCTTATTTCCCAGGCCATTCACATTCCAGGAGAGGAGAATAAGAGATATGCTTCTGTCTAAATTAATGGCATTCTCTTGTGTTTTTGTGCAGGCAGTTGCAGAGCTTTCTTTGCCAAATCCTCCCCTGCTGTAGTAATATGTGAACACCTCAGTCTTGAAGTCTTGACAGTTTGAAGTCTCGTTATTGGGGTGACTGCCAGTGCTCCTGTGTCATCTGTCTCATCGCCTGATGTGGTGGTGCCTGAGTGTTCTAATTCTCTGCTAAGGGCATCCTATTGATTCTAATAAGTTCACAGCCATTTCTGTTGCACCTCTTCCACTACCCGGGCTCTTTCTAATTCTGCCTGATCTTCAGTAGGGGTCACAGTATTGTGGCAACGCAGTTGGCATTGTGGTTTTTGGGTCTGCCATCTGGGGTTGTTTGACTCTCCCCTTTTGGTCAGCATTGGGTGACTGCTTGCATCGAGCCATTCCCATACGGCTGTTGGAGAGATAAAGAAATAGTATGCTTCCCCATACTGACTCTGAGGTTTGCTGGGTTGAGCAGTGCATATTGCATGGTAAATTAGTGTAAATGTTTTTTTCCTGCAAAATATGGCTTACGTTGGTGCTGCACTGCGTTGGTGTAGTTATGGTATATGATGACCTGCCTGCCTTTCACTTGCCAGGGCCCATTGAATTGTGCTTTTTGCAGGATCTTGTCTCTGTCATGAACGTTTAGCAGTTTCGCCACCATTGGTCGCAGCGGGGCACCCTGTATTGGGGGTGTCAAGGGGCCCTGTGTGGCCATTTCATAGTGTAGAGGTTAGATGCCTTGTCCCCCGGAACATAGACAGTGCCCACTGATCAACATAAAGTTCAGCACTGGGGCCCGCTGCCTTTTCAGGGAGCCTGATTATTCCTACATTATTTTTCCAAAGGCGGCCCATCGCATTATCCAGTTTGATTGTGATGGAGCGAACCATATGATGCAGTTTGTGGATCAGGGCGGAGTGTTGTGAGACTGTAAGGCCAAGCTGTGTTATAGTAGATTCTATGTCCGGTAGTCTAGCTGCATGTGGTGGGTGTGTAAGAACCCCCTGTCCTGCACCACCAATGCAACTGTACTTTATAACAACTTCTTGGTGTCTCAGATCGCTGCTAATATTTAGTTCATGTGTGCCTTGAGATCTTACACTGTCCCTGCCTTGGGTTGAGCGCTCTATAGAGGACCTGAATCGCCCTTGCTTGGCAGTGACCTTAGGGTTTCAGGGCGTGCTTTTTTCTTGCTGCAGGTGCAGCAGGAGTAAGCCCCAATCTTCCCTCTCGGATACCTCACTAACTCATGAGCAACCACCATCTCTGAGTTCATCACAGTGGTCTCTTGTTGAGTGGGGGTCAATTACTGCAACTGGATGTCTTCTCAGTTCTGAGGACCCATTCCTGCTTGTGTGGACCGATGGTCAAGGGTTGTGCTGCAGTTCTGATCCCTCTGTCCCTCTGCAGACGATCAAGAGTGTATTCTTTGTCTGGCCCTGAACCAGATCTCCCTGCAAGTGCTTGCCGGAGCTAGCATTGTTCCTGTCCACTGGACCCCGGTGTGGTTCTGCATCCAGGAACTTCTTTAATTCTATGTACAGGTCTACTTCTTGGGCCCACTGTTCAGCAAAAAGGGGTTGTGGCCCTCCAGTTACCTGGAGGAGCGCCCCATCCTCTCAGTGGGTCTCATGACCCCCCCTTATGACCAGTCACACCAGGGGAAGTCTTTGTTGTGGCACCTCAGGTTCCCTCAGGTCCTACGTATCTGCAGTTCCATGTGGCATCACCAGGGTGCTGCCATCTTGAGCAGCGCACCTGGGCCTCCAACTCTTTCCTGCGCTACCCATAGCTGTCCTTGGTGAATGCCAGGTGTTGGAGGGCCGCTGTCTTGTGTGCTGCTTTGTAGAACAGGGATTGAGCAAAGTGCTTCCAGGATCTCCAAGCCCACAGGCTGATTGTGGGGGAGCTCAGATTTACGCTTTCAGCTCATTCACAGTCATGGCCATGTCTCCCATAATTGAATTATTCATTGTAACAGTTACATTTTGAAATTAGTTTTCTTTAGAAATTACACCAGAATAGAAATCTTCTCCCTAATGTAAAATGGATAGATTGTATTTTTTTTTAGAAGTTCCAGAATATCTTGTGACAAGGCTCTCAACTTGATGGGATCTTACATGTAACTTAGGTGCACTGGGCTTACATCTGAAGGGAACTCTTTGAATTCTAGAGAGTAACCTTGAGTTATTGTTTCCAGTATTGAAACATCTGACACATTTTCTTACCATACTGGAAGAACATATGAGAGGTGAAACACCCTCCCACCAGTTTGCAGGCATAGTCAGGGTTGCTTCTTGAGTTGAGGAGGAGGGGTGATTATTTTGCCCTCTGAAAGGAAAGAATTGGCAGAAATGTTCTTCCCTGCTTCAAATTGAAATACCTTCTGGCATCCACTTTGGATGGCCTGCATGGAAGGTCTGAAGTCTTAATTTGGGTTCTGAATACTTGTTTTTGATTTGTAAAGACTCTGAACCATTTCCTTAAGTTGATCCCCAAATATGTGATCATCAGTAAAAGACATATATCTTCTCTGCTTTCCAATGTCAGAGATAAATATGAGGACAAACAGCAACATTACAGAGTGTAGAAAATGCATATACCTGTATATATATATATATATATATATATATATATATATATATATATATATATATATATATGTATGCAAAAGTAATCACAAGTAAGAACTGACAGAAACCTTTCTTGCTTCTCGAAGGTTTGAAAATAATTCATAATGGTCCTCACCATCCTGAATAGCTATGGTTATACTTGAAAATCTACTCAACAAAGACATATATACGCGACATATAGCTGCTATCATTGCGAAGTTCAGAACATCAAATACTTTCCTCATGATTGCGTTTGCCCTGCAGTCTACAACGTCTGCCACTGAAACATCATGTGAAAAGACTAATAAATCCCTGGCAAATAGCCCACATTGCATCTGTTGCTATAGCTGATGGGAGTTCAATATCCTTATTGCCAAATGACATAGGTGTGTCATATATTTGGGAAGTTCTGCCTTCATTTGATCCTTCCATCCCATTTTAAGCAAGTCCTTAATTTATTTGTCATTGCTTGGCAGGGTGGAGGATGAAATTAAACTGCTGACGCATCCCAGAGTTGGTTGATGGTTGCTCATCCTGTTGCCACTTGGAAGTTACTAGCCAGACATTTGAAAAGGGAAGTCAAACATGATTTGTGGACAAAATTGGCTCTTGTCACAGCCTCTGGAACTTGAGCTTCATCATTATCCTAGTCTGTCAAGGCCATGATGAGATAGATTATGGTGCCAATATGTCAAGAGAGGAAACAGAAGATCAGGGTGACTACTTGATCTCTGGAAAGCCTCTGATAAAGATATCAATAGCTTCAACTGATCCTCAGAGTGAAGATGAAGGAGGAGGAACAGGTTAATCACTAAGTCTATTTCTGTCATTATTTTCCTTGGAGCATTGACTCTTAGAAGAGTGTTCCCTGTGATTCAGGATAAAGCACTAAGAGAGAGCCATCCTTATATGCTCTTATGTAAGTTACTTGATGCCTCAAAAAAACCTTCAAATTTCAAGGTATATGCAGCATGGATTGCAGACATAGAAGAGAATGATCCTTTCCCCTCAAAATCCAAATGAAAAGTGACCAAGGGATGCACAGCCTCTGTGGCAGTACCTTCTTGTTAAAAAAAGTAAAACAAAAAAATGTGTTCTCTGTTAGAAAACTACCTGCACTATCCATTTAGGTAGAATAGTTACTCAAAAATCCACTTTCGAGTTGGTTTTGCTGATTTTCAAGTAGAAAATCTACTAGAGAAGTAGTCCTCTGAACGCAACCACATGCATTCGAAAATGGTGCTGGAAGGTTTCCTAGCAACCAGAAATAATGCTAGGGGACACCAAATCTTGCTCGCCAGCTCGCTTGCTAGTACCTTGCGTTGTTCATGTTGCATTGCATTGCTCGTGCGGGAGCAAATTCCTCCACGTGGCTGCCTACTTTGGAACTAGGGATCCAGCTTTGAGTCTTGGCATCAGCTCTACATTCTGTGATTCTGGTTAAACCACTTGTAATGAAGCTAGTTGCTCCGATCAGGAGTTTATAAAAGTATGTTTATTAATTAAACATAGCCGCAACACAGAAACGATCCCTCGCCCACCTCCGTCTTCTCCATTCTCTCTAACCGTCCTCTCCTGGAATGTAGAATTCTCGACATGCGCGTGCTTGTCAAGAATTCTACAACACAACATATCCACTCCCTTTACAAACAATGAATAACACAATAATGGATTGAAACCAATAATAGACCATCAAAACAAAAAAAACAAATACAAATTGCACATTTAAACCATCGGCAATAACTTTCATTGGGGTTAAAACAAATTGGAATTGCACAACCCCATATATCTTAAAACTATATACAAAGTTTTACTAGATACACAACATATGTAGAATAATTCAGAATAAACTTCACTCAATGTAATCTCGTAAATATTCTGGAGGTTTACGAGGTCTTGACCCTATTCTTTTAGTTTGAACATTCCCTTTATTCATATCTATAAGTGTTTTCATCTCTGCTTCATGTTGATTCCCATTTTGCACATTGTCCCTCTCCTGTACATCCACTCTTCCTTTATCCAACAAATCTTCATCACTCATAAACAAATAACCACTATTCTCGTCTGGAACCCATCTCTGAGAGCATACCTTCCTCTTTCCATTACCATTACCTCTGCAATACAAGGCTACCCTCCTCTTATTCCACCGTTCACCATTTTCCAAAACAACATGAAATTCACGTACATCTTTAACTAAGTAGGGCCCTCTAAATTTCATAAAACTATTTCCAGTATTCACCACTCTAATTTTCACCAAATCTCCCTTATTAATATCCTTTTCTGAAACTGATCGTGATGTCCCTGCACTCTTTTGGATCGAATCACCTTCCGCTAACACTGACACCAACCATGATGGGTAAACTCTTGTACATGCTTTCCTGCCTCTCCTCACCTCAAAAGGAATTCTACCCGTAACACTGTGCACAGTGGTGCGATACGCCCACACAAGATCATCAACCATGGTACGTACATTTTTGCCATTCCTTATAGCCATGTTGATAACCCCTTTTACCATCCGATTGCACCTCTCTACCATGCCATTAGCCTGAGGATTGTACAATGCAGTACATGAATGATGTATCCCTGCGTGTTTAAGAAATTGCTCCATCTCATGGGAAACTAACTGTGTCCCATTATCTGTAATGAGTTTCGTTGGATAACCTTCTTCATGAAAAATCTCCAGCATTGTGTTAATAGTTGCTCTGGTAGTGATCTCCTTCATAAATTTCACTGTCAACCATTTTGAATGTACATCAATCATTACTAACGCATACTTTAGATCCCATGGAACACCATTCAAAGGTCCAATGAAATCCATACACACTGTATGCCACATTATGCCGGGATCTGATATGGATCCCGATAAACCTTGTTTTCCCACTTTCAATCTCTTCTCACTCTCCACACAATCAACACACCTTTCGACCCAATTACTAACATCGTTATCAATCCCTGGCCACCAAAAATGTTCCTTTAGTCTTTTCTTCGTTAAAGTCTGCCCTAAATGACCTTCGTGAGCCAACCAAAATAGTTTATACCTCAAGCCCACCGGAGGAACAAACTTGTCACCCCTCACAACGATATTCCTAGTAATTATAGACAATTCCTCCAGAATTTTTGCATAGGGTCGAACTTGAGGGTTCAACGTACTCTCTATCCTTTCTCCACCAACAATTAAATTCATTATGTCCTTTATCACCTCATCTTTTCTCATTTCCTCACACCATTCCTCACGCGATACCACACCTTGAGTGCATTCCAGCACGTCTTCAACACTTGCCACAGCACCTTCGTTCTCATAATCCTGCACACATTGTTTATCTACCTCCTGCCAATTCAATGGCAAGCGAGATAGGCAATCTGCCTGAACGTTACGCCATCCAGGAATATATTCGATAGTAAACTGATACTCCTGTAACCTTGCAGCTAATCTGGCCAGGCTTGGAGACACTTTGTTGGCACCCCCAGGTAACAGTACTCTCAACAATGGTTTATGATCAGTGCGTAATGTAATCTTACGTCCCCAAACATAAGTTCTGAAATACTCAATGCCCCACGATGCAGCCAATGTCTCTTTTTCGATGACTGAATAATTTCGTTCCGACTTGGTCAATGACCGTGATGCAAAAGCTACAGTCTCTTCACCTTTGTCAGAGTTCTGCGAAAGTACAGCTCCTAGTCCAATTGCACTCGCATCCACAGTTATGATAGTTTTAGCTTCAACGTTGAAAGGTACCAAAACTTTTGCTGCACACATTTCTTTCTTTATATTTTGAAAAGCCATCTCTTAATCACCCTCCCATTGGAACTTTTGCCCCTTGCGTAAGAGTTTTCTTATACTCTCCGTTTTGTCAGCAAAATTCTTTATGAATTTGGAGTGTACTCAATGAGTCCCATGAATGACCTCAGCTGTTCTTTATCCTGGGGGGGTGGAACCTTTTCAATTGCATCCAAAAGTTTCCTCATTGGTTTTACTCCTTGTTCAGAGAGGGTATAACCCAAATACTCAATTTCCTCAACTAAGAATTTAAATTTTTCTCTTTTTAGGGTTAGACCTGCACTCATAACTCTCTCTAATGCACACTTCAATACTTGGTTATGTTTTTCCAAGGTTTCCCCAAAAATTAGGATGTCATCTTGAAAATACAGCACATTATCAACCCCTTCAAATATATCACTCATTATTCTCTGAAATACACCTGCCGCTGAAGCCAACCCAAATGGCATCCTATTAAACTGATAAACCCCTTCCATAGTAATAAATGCAGTTAACTCTTTGGATTCATCATGCAATTTGACCTGGTGATATGCACTCCTAAGATCTAGCTTTGAAAAGTATTTCCCCCCTCTCAGGAGTAAAACCAACTCATTAATATTGGGCAATGGATAATTATCTACCACAATATTCTGGTTAAGTGTCCTGAGGTCAACACAGAATCTCAAAGACCCATCAGGCTTACTTGTGATGACCACTGGGGAGATCCAACATGACGTTTCAATGCGTTCTATAATACCCTCTTGTACCATGTCACAAATCATCTTTTTTACCTAACCCCTTGCCTTAATAGGAACCCTCCTCAATTTGTGCTGCACAGGAACAGCATCTTTCCTTAGCATGATCTTGTGTGTATACCCTTTAAGTTCTCCTACCTTATCAGTGAAAACTTCTTTGTATTCCTCCAATATATTACCTAAGTTATCATCTTGCAACAACATGACCGTATTGTCTGTCCTGGGATCCAATTTTATGTGTAAATCATACTGGTGATGCCAACCAAGAATTGGTGGACCATTAGTAGCCACATAAACCTTACCCTCAATTTGTCTCCCTGCAAAACTTATATTGGCTAACATGTAGCCAATTATATCTATTTTCTCACCTTGATACCCACCAGGATTGATATCTTTTGGTAGAAGACGCACATTGGGCCATTCTTTACTTAATAAGCTCTTGGGCACAATTGTGTATAACGAACCAGAATCAATCATCAGTCGCACCTTTCTCCCACGTACCATAAAATTTGCAGTCGGTCTGGGAGGTCTATGCATACTTCTTATTCCCTGTCCCGTGTTCTCTATGGATAAAACTCTATCTATTTCCTCGGCCTCCTCCATATGATCTTGATGAATGACCCCCACTCTAGATTTACCAGTACTTTTACACATACGTGCAAAATGCCCCTTTTTACCACACTTCATGCAGTCTTTACCCAAGGCAAAACAAGATTTTGAGTCTGCATTGTGAAACTTACTCCCACATCTCGTTCACACCTTACTGTAATACTTGTTGACATTGTTATTCTTATTAACACCCTTGAGCATACGCCCCCCTTTTGTATTTGTCAAAACATAATTTCCTTCTGTCATAGCACAAGTTGCATTTGTTTCAGAACTGCCATTAGATACCCTCTCCTTCTTTTCCATTTCCCTCATACAATATTCAGATTGTTCAACAACTTTTGCTATGTCGATAGCATCTTTCAACGACGGATTCTTGGCTGCCCATAACCTCTCCTGCATTTTTTTGCTATGACACTGAACGATTAATTGATCTCGTATTAATTCTTCAGTCATTGCACCAAATTGACATTTGGTGGATAACTCTCTTAACCTTGTGACAAATTCGTCAATACTCTCCTCATATCTTTGTGGTTGAGTATAGAATGTATGTCTTGCCTTGACAATGTTGATTTCTTTCGAAAATCTTTTTTCCAATCTTTTCCGCGCCTCCTTATATACATCCATTTCCGGTTGACCTTCTTCTATTAATGGTTGAGGTAAGTACTTAAATACACGTTGGCCTTCCTGTCCCATAGTACTTAAAAGAATAGCTTTTTTTCTTTCAGGTCTCAAATCCTGGCCATCAAGTGCTACCAAATAATTCTCAAAAATGTCAATCCATTCACCCCAAGGAATGGGTGGATTACCTGGTTGTGCAAGGAATGGGGGAGGTAGCACTATACCTTGCGTATTGGTAGCCATGGTAACACACAATGTTACAGTATTGACAAACTATTGTTAGATATATTTTGTTCTAAGAAAAGTCCTGCCCACTAAGTCTTAATTCATAAATGTAGGCAATATCTAACATCTGTGATAAACAGTTTCAGTCTTGTGTGATGATTTCCCACATTAAATTGTCCAATTTCAAAATAAAATAGATTTTATACTCTCAAGATAGCCGCTACGTTATTCCAGCCTGTATTTCTACCCCCAAGATGGCCGCCGCGTCATTCGGGTTTTTTCTATAGGCGGTAGGGGTTGTTTTTTTTTTTTTCTCCTTGTATCTCTACCCCCAAGATGGCCGCCACTTCATTCAGAGTTTTTTTTATAGGCGGTAGGGGTTGTTTTCTGAGAAAAAAAAACAAAAATAAAACAATATATTTCCTGTTCACTACGCGCTTCCTCCTCACAATTCATGCGCGTCGACCCTCTCCTTCGTGCCATCCGATGGAAGTCGCCATCTCAGTCAGGATCGCGGGTCCACACTTGACGTTTCCGTGCCACGGTGACGCAGAGATGGAGGTAGGCGCACGTCGCCAATGTAATGAAGCTAGTTGCTCCGATCAGGAGTTTATAAAAGTATGTTTATTAATTAAACATAGCCGCAACACAGAAACGATCCCTCGCCCACCTCCGTCTTCTCCATTCTCTCTAACCGTCCTCTCCTGGAATGTAGAATTCTTGACATGCGCGTGCTTGTCGAGAATTCTACAACACAACACAACTTAACCTCCCTGTGCCTAAAAAACATGAATATGAACCTGTAAAATGCCACTGAAAAGCACTCCAAATGCTTCAGGTCAAAATCGTACTATAAAAAAACTGTTAAAAAAACGAATTTTTTTAGATAAGTGTTGCCTAATTACTGCATAGTATTACAAAGTAGACAGGCACTGTTGGTTAACAGCTTATTGAAAGAAGTGAATATTTTAAACAAATGGAGCTTTATTCTCCTTCTCACCTCTTTAAGAAATGGAGATGGTTTTAGGTACAATAACGATTTAGAGGGACTAAACTGGACATAAACATCAATGGAAATCATAAAATGATTTCCTTTTGCTAAATGTAGGGGTATATTCAAACCAACCAATTGTTGTTTATACAGAAAAGATATGCATTTAATAGTTTGATGAACCTTAACAAAACTGGGTGGTCAGCGTTTTTTTTAACAAGATGATTAATAAGTGTGTTAATATTTTGGTCATGCACAAGCCGCCTGATAAAATCAAAAATAGATTTTCCAAGATAGGCTGAGCCTCATCCTACTTCAATTATTTTAAAGCCAATGTTAGTAGACGCACAGCATTGATTGATTAAGTACTGAAATTAGGAAGGGGCTACGTATATGATTTTGAAGGACTCTCTCAGAGATAACCTCAGAGGCCAATTATCATAAGTATTTTTCTTCCCGGGGCTGCCTACCTCTTCAGACACTGATTATATGAACAGTCATATATTTTGTAACATTACAATTTTGTTTTTTTTCTAAGATATAATACAAAAGGTATAGTGTGTTTTCAAAACATTAAGGGGGTCATTCTGACCGCGGCGGACGGCGGTCGCCGCCCGCCACGCGGTTCCCGCCGAAAGACCGCGGCGGTCATTCTGGCTTTCCCACTGGGCTGGCGGGCGACCGCCGAAAGTCCGCCCGCCAGCCCAGCGGGAAACACCCTTCCCACGAGGACGCCGGCTCAGAATTTAGCCGGCGGTGTGGGAAGGTGCGACGGGTGCAGTTGACCGTCGCGAATTCAGTGTCTGCTAGGCAGACACTGAAAATCTTTTTGGGGCCCTCTTACGGGGGCCCCTGCAGTGCCCATGCCATTGGCATGGGCACTGCAGGGGCCCCCAGGGGCTCCGCGGCACCCCCTACCGCCATCCTGTTCCCGGCGGGAGAACCGCCAGGAACTGGATGGCGGTAGGGGGTGTCAGAATCCCCATGGCGGCGGAGCGCGCTCCGCCGCCATGGAGGATTCTCAAGGGCAGCGGAAAGTCGGCGGGACACCGCCGACTTTCCGTTTCTGGCCGAGGCTGAACCGCCGCGGTCAGAATGCCCAGCGGTGCACCGCCAGCCTGTTGGCGGTGCTACCGCCGACCTCCGCCATGGCGGTAATTACCGCCAGGGTCAGAATGACCCCCTAAGTGCTGCACATGGAGTTTGTTGTCAAAAAGCAGGTGCAAACCTTCAATACCACAGCTTTAGGTGTAGTAGTTGTTGCTGGTATAAGATATTAGATAGACACTTCTGGAAAAAGTGTGGCGTTTGTCTGTTGAAATGTTATGAGTGCATGATTTTGTGATCCTCTGGAGAATTAAAACCTATAAACTAGGTTAAGACTTTTTCTGTGTTTGGTTACTTACTAACTTATTTGTTGTTTCAGTTTTTTCAGTTTTGTTACAAAATTTACATCTGTGAAAGAGGGTGCACAGTAGGTGCAATGCAAAGGAATAATATTATCAGGAGTAATTTCAGAAGCCATACGCTCTTCAAGCAAGCAAATAGCAGAGTGTACTGCAGGGCTCTTTCACCCCTCAGCATTGCTAGAGATTTGAATGGACAGCTGCTCCAAAAGCCCAACATTAACAAATTTACAAAATCTACCATGGTAACAACAAAACCTGTCAGCGACAAGTGGGCTCAGCCCTAGCAAATAGAGAAAGCAGTCACAGCAATAATTCTGCCAACTTGGCACAGTATCTGCCTCGTACTGGAAACCAAAATTGGTGATGTTGGAACAGGCTTCGCATTTCCACCCCAACATGTGCATAATACTGTGGAGAAAGTCGCTGAGGTAGAAATGGGGTTCTCCGAGCTCGAAGATATAGTATGAAAGTTCAAATAGCAGGCCATTTTCTACCGAGACCTTATCTTATCAGATAGAGGACGCTGAATGGTGAGCATGCAGGTGGGTTGGAAGGCTGCACCAAACAATTGCCAGCGGTTATACTATTGCAAGCATTCCTCCCATCAACTTTTGTGTGATTGATGGAATGCAAAGGTATGCTCAGCTGTGGGTCTCTTGACCACTGTTCCATAGGTTCAAAGCTATATCTCACTGACAAGGCCTAACGTGGCCAAAACAAGTCTGGGGTTTTTTGTGTTCCCTTCTGGAGGCAGTTCAGACTGGACTGTTGCAGTGAGGAGGGGGGTCAATTGTGATTTGTGTAAGGTGGGCCATTGTCTTGAGGGGCACAATGGATAAAAAATGATGGGTTGGAATGCTACTATGAGTGATTTCCAGTGGTTAGGCTACTTGCAAGCATCCCTCCCATCACCTTTACATGTCATTCATATCAGAATATTTTCTGTGTGGTGGCCTTTCCAGAAGAAGCAGAAGTCACTCAGACTGAGCATTTCTTGGTTTCTGGGATGGTCTTGTGGGTTCTCAACACTGATCTCTCCCCTTGCTTTGGTATTCTGATAGCTCACTGATTCCTAAAGCAGGGATGGCCCCCAATCCTCCCCTGCACCCAATAATCATCAAAATCTTCAACTACAAAGACAGAGACGCAGTACTCCACACATCATGCATCTGATGCTTGCATCCTAATCTTCACAGACTATACCAGAAAACAACAACAATGTAAGCAATGTAAAACCTATGACAGAGCACAATAACAATTAACAGTCATGTAGCTAGGCTATATACTGATCTTTCGTGCCAGAGTCAAAACTCTCCTAAATATTCTTCATTTGTGCTTGAGAATCTGCCCAGGCATAGACTATGAAGCAGAAATCCCTGATACTGAAACCCTGACCCACAAGAGACCATAAGGGTCGGATCAATCCATGAAGTGCCTAACCAAAATAAAGGTGCAACAGAAGCAGAATGAAGAGCAGCGCATGTTTTGGCACCAGTTATGACATGCAGCAACTATTTCTAGACCTAGGCTTTGACACGGTTATGGACATCTAGCTACAGGAGAAGGGACTGCCTGACCATGATCTTACTTAGGGTCAGTGGTCGTTCTCTACAGGTGAGATTTGGATTAGCCCAGTGGCGTGTGGGACATTTATGGTTTGCTCATGATCTCCCCAATTTCATGCAGCAGTCACTCTTTATGAAACAAGTTTAAGCAAAGATAATGTTGGTTAATGGTCTTAGTTGAGCATGATCTTATATTATAAGCATGTAGCCACATAGAGCAAGAGTTATGTCCTTCATTTATAAGACTAAAGGTAAACCAATATTAGGTTGCATGCAATTTGGCCCTGTTGCTTTCTTCTGTTCTTTCCTTATTTTATGAGAGTTGAACCTATTAGGTAGTGTTGGGATTGTTCTTTTCAGCAATCAGGTGCCACGTATGCTGCTATTTGCACTGCATGTACTGCATTTTAACTGTTTGAGAGATGTATACAATTCCAAAGTGTATGATGCTCAGTGGGGAACGACTAATTGGACCTAAAACGTATGTTCTGTATTTCAGTAAAACACTAGATAACTGAACCTTTTAGGCTCCTGAAGGCCTCTGTAGAACTGTGACATAAGTGTTAGAACTTGGCGAAGGGAATGTAGGTTTAGAATGCTGAGTTTGGTTACACGTGGATGAATAAAGACGTGTAATAGATAGCTCTGTGTGTGGCGTATTCATTGGCGGGTTCCCAGGCTGGGGAAGACCCTACAACCAGCAATGAGATAAGGGATATGTAAACCGAAGATCGTCAGTGCTCTCCTAGAGAGTTTGCTGTGGTGCAGACAAACTACTTGTGAGTGCCACATGTGCCTCTGTTGAGGCGCAGAATCGACGTTTGGCGTATGTGGAGTCAAAGCGCAACTCCAGCCGGTGTGAAGCATTTGAAGATAAAGAAAGCTTTACTGAGAAGTCTAAGCATCGCTAGCCAAGACGCTACTAAAAAGTCCATACAATGAGGTAGTGCACTACTATGCAATATTAAACTATACAGTACATGGAGCACTGCTGGTGGAGGTGGATACATCAAGGTTTTAGAAGTGCAGCAAATAGCGACAGCAAATTGCACAATAATGCTGCAATCAGAAGCGCTGAGAGGCAGAGCTCAACAAGGGTTTAAAAAGTGCAAAGAACGCCTGACAATACAGCTTCAAATACAAGCAAAGGTCATCTGCTTACTAGAACCAATTAAGGAGAGTCATCATATAGAAGTTCTGGGAGGTGGCCTAAGGGAAGTGTTGTGCTTACAGAGCTGTCCATACCTGAAGTGGCGGTCGAAACAGTAAAAATCTGTTCTTGCAATGGATACCAATAAAGAGGCCACATTTCTCACAATTCTAAAAGATGACCCAGAGGAAAACATGTCACAGGGCCCAGAGGTAAGCACATCACAGAGCCTGGCTGATGGTATGAATGGAACAGGTCCTGATGGAGAGCAGATGAAGCTGTTGAGAACTTCAATACTAATGCTAGTAAGTCCCACACATGGTTATAATGCTGCCACCATCCTGTAACCACCATTTGATACCACCAAAAGGCAAAATATTGGTGATAAATGGACTGCATGGATAGACATTTGATGATTTCACTGACGTGTTGGAAGAAACGGATAACAAAAAGATTATCAATTACATGAAGAATCTTGCTGGTGAAGGTGTGAAAGAAGTTATAAAGAAAATGCCACGAGCTGACAAAGTTACATCCTGTCAAATTAAAGAAGCCTTGAATCTCAAATTTAATCAATTGCCGAATGTAGATTACGAAAGGTATATTTTCAGTGAGGAATGACAAAGAGTTGGTGAAACCATAGCCGAATTGTTGAGAGACTGGATACACTCATCAAACACTGTAAGTTCAATTAATGTAATGATGAGGAAGCAATATGTCTCAGAGTTATTGATGGATACTTGTCAGATTCATTCAGATGACAAATGCTGAGAGAAACTCTCAGTCTAGAATTAGTTCTCAGGGCTGCCATGGCTGGAGAGCATGCTGATCGACATGATGCTGACATGAAGGCCGAAGGTGCCCAAAGTGAGTCAATCATTAACATGAAAAGCAAGCAGAAACACAAGGCTGAAGGATACAAGATGATGTCTCCAAAGAAAAAGAAGATGTGTTTCAGGTATGGATTGTCATTTCCAGACAAAGGTAAATGGCCCGCCATTGGACAGATATGCAAAGGCTGTAGAAAGGAGATTTTTTTTTAATGGTTTTTAATGTGTCACATCAAGAAGACAAAATGGCTGACTGAACGTTCCAGAAGCGATGTTCGATGTACTCCCACAAGACCAAGCGACAACATCAGTTGAGACAAATCACCACCAAACATGTCATCTAAATCATCATCAAAAAGCTTATCAATATCAAAGGAAAGAACATGATTCTGCAATGTTGATGTTTACCTCAGAAAAATGAGCACATGTTAGACTGGCCACATGTGAAAAAAAACACCAGTCTAAGAAAAGCAGACATGGAAAAGCACCAAAGTAATTCCAACATTGTCCCAAGATTACACTGAAAATAAACGGTTGCTCAATACCTTTCATTATCAACAGAGGTGCATCAATAAATATTATGCCTGAGGAGAATTATAATGAACTATCTTCATTGCCACAACTGACACAATCAAAACCTAAACTATACACATGGGCTGCATCGACGCAATTAAAAAGTAAAGGTAGCAATCATGAAGCACAAGAATATGAACGTGCAAGCGCCCAATCATGTGCTTTGAGGTAAGGATTCAGAACAGCTGTTGATATGGATCTGATCTCAGTGAACTACAGCATGAATGGTTATCACAAAATAGTAAGTCAATTCCCTTCTTTGCTTCATGGGTTACGAAAACTAAGAGTATGAAAGTACAATTGCATATCAATGAGGATGTTGGTCCTGCTGCAGAAGAATTGCATTTCATTTACAAGAAGCTGTTGAAAATGAACTCAAAGAATTAATTAAACATGATACTATTGAACGTTCTACTGGTCCAACAGCATGGATTTCTCCCATAGTGGTAGAGTATCATCAGTTGAAACTCAGGGAGAATTGCAGGTACATTACAACCTTTTCTACACATATTGGTCTGTTTAGATATTAGAGACTACATTTCGGTGTGTCATCTGCTGCAGACGTTTTGCAAGATGTCATTCGACATATCATACAACCTGTCATGAATACCTTCAATTATAGCGATTAAATATTAGTTTTCGAAGCTACATAGAAGGAGTATGCTAAAACTCTCAGGCAAGTGTGTTATGTGCTTGTTGATGCCGGTTTGTAGGAAGCTGGCCTGGTTTGTAGTGGGTACTTATGGTACTTACACCTTCTACCAGGTCCGGTTATCCCTTATTAGTGAAATGTAGGCAGTGTCTAGAAGGCAGGCTTTCTAGACGTAGCTGTAGCTGAGAAGCCAAGGCTTATCTAGGAGACATGCAAAGTTCATGCAATACCACTGTAGTCACACAGTACTCACACAGATGAAAGAAAATACTCGGTGTTACAAAAATAAAGGTACTTTATTTTGGTAACACAAATGCCAAAAATATCATAGAGACTATACTCCCTTAGGAGGTAAGTAATACACACATTATATACACTAGTATGCAGAAATAGGCAAAAAAACAGTTAGAGAACAGTGCAATTATTGAAAATCACAATAGTTAGAAATGGGCCCAGGGGGAACACAAACCATATACTAAGATAGTGGAATGCGAATGTTGGTTTCCCACCTAGGCAAGTGTAGTGTGTAGAGGGGCACTGGGAATATTAGTAAAACACCAAAGGTAAGCACTAGAACCCACCCCAGAGCCCAGGAAAGCAGGAGTAAAACACAGTAACTTTCCTACAACACACAGAACATGAGAAAGAAGATTGTGCAAGAACCAGAAGACACTGCAAGACACCAACAGTGGATTCCTGGACCGCAGTACCTGTGGAAGAAGGGGAACAAGTCCAAGAAGCACAGAAGAGTCCAGGGAGAACAGGAGCCCCTGCTAACCCGGATGAAGATCCAAAAGAAGAACCACTGGTGAAGAAGGTCAGCCAGTACTGCACCCGAGAAAACAGATTTGGGTTCCTGGTTAGTGCAGATGATGTTCCATGCCAGATGGAGGATTGCAGTCTGGTTTGCGTCGCTGGAGTCCACTTACAAGCCTTGGCACACGCAAAGCTCGTGGTTAGCAGAAAATGCCACTGCCCGGGACTAGGAAAGACCTGGTGAACTCTACCCAGGAAAGGGAGTCAGAGGGGGCTCTCAGCAACTCAGAGAGCCCACAGAAGATCAGGCAGTGCGCACAGGAGTCTCACAGCACAGAGACAAACGAGGTGCAAAAGGAGGCCCATGCAGCACTACGACAAAGGCTCCCACGCCGCCGGAGAATGACTCAGGAAGATGTGCGTCGCAGGATAAGAGTGCTGGGGGCTGGAGCTGCAAGATGCATGAAGAACTTAGTTGAAGGATGCCAACAAGCCATGGCAACTGCAAAACATGTGGTGTATGGGGGTACTGTCTTGCGTGGGAAGGCAAGCTCTCACCTTTACCAAAGTTGGACAGTAGGACGTCAGGACCATCAGACCACTTCAGTCCACAACCCGTGATGCAGGATCCACTCAGCTCATCAGGCGAGGGGATCCACGCAGCCGGTCGTCGATGCAGAGAGGTGCCTGGTGAAGCAGGGGAGTGACTCCTTCACACCAAGGGAGATTCTTTCACTTTTCTGGTGCAGGCTGAAGACAGGCTGTCCTCTGAGGATGCACAACCAGGAAACAGTTTCATTTGCTCAAAGGAGCTGAAGATACAGTGTTGCAGGATCGTCTTTGCTTCTTTGTTGCAGTTTGTAGAGTTCCTGGAGGGTCCAGTTGCAGTTTCTTCGGTGAGAAGGTGAAGTGGAGGATGCAGAGGATTCCTGCTGGAGTCTTGCAATCCAAATCTGAAGAACCACCCAAAGGAGAGACCCTAAATAGTCCTGAAAGGGGGAATTGGTCAGCTAAACAGGTAAGCACCTATCAGAGGAGGGCTCTGACGTCACCTGCTGGCACTGGCCGCTCAGATGCTCCCAGAGTTCCCTGCCAACTTGAAATCCAAAAAGGCAAAACCAAGTGACCCTCTGGAGAAGCTCTGAGCACCACACCTGGGGTGGTGATGGACAGGCGAGTGGTCACTCCCCTTTCCTTTGTTCAGTTTCGCACCAGAGCAGGGACTGGGGGTCCCTTAACCTGTGTATACTGGATTATGCAAGGAGGGCACCAAATGTGACTTTCAACGCATTTCCAGTGGTTTAGAGCGGCTACCCATCCCAAGCCTGTACACCTATTTCCAAATGGAGAGGGTGTAACACCCCTCTGCCAAAGGAAATCCTTTGTTCTGCCTTCCTGGGCTTGAGCGGCTCAAGCAACAGGAGGGCAGAAACCTGTCTGAGAGGTGGCAGCAACTGGGGCTGCCAGGAAAACCTCAGAAGGCTGGAATGGAAATACTGGGAGTCCTCTAAGGAGCCCCCAGAGTGCATGGAATCATACAATCAATGCTTGCAAAAGCCTTGGGGTATGATTCAAACATGTTTGATACCAAACATGCCTATGTTCAGAGTTACCATTATGTAGCTGGACATAGGTAGTGGCCTATGTCCAGAACTCGCGTAAAATGGTGTACCCTTACTCATGAAGTCTGGGAAAATGGTCAGGGAGGTCATGGGGGCACCTCTGCTAGTACAGGGGTGCCCCACACACAGGTGCTCTGCACCCCACCCTCAGGGCTGGAGGGCCTGCTATTGGGGTGACTTATAAGTGACCTGGTGCAGTGTAAATGGCAGTGAAAGGGTGCATACATCTTTTCACCCAGGCTTCAATGGCAGTCCTGCAGAAGCCTTTGCATGGGCTCCCTATGGGTGGGAAAATATATGCTGCAGTCCATAGGGATCCCCTGGAACCCCAATGACCTGGGTACCTAAGTACCATATACTAGGGACTTATAAGGGGGCACCAGTATGCCAATTGTGGGTGAAATACTGGGTTACCAGTATGCAACAACCATAATTTAAGCAAGAGAGCATAACTACTGGGGGCCTGATTAGCAGGATCCCAGAAGACACAGTCAAACACACTGACAAACAGGCCAAAAGCTGAGGTAACCAAGCTAGAAAGAGGCTACTTTCCTACACGGTTTAACATTGAATGCTGAGAAATGTGAATTCAATAAGACTAAGCTAAAATTTTCTGACCATATCTTTTCTGACAGGGTCATGACACCAGATCCAGCTAAAGTACAAATGTTGTCAACCGCCAGTCCCCCACAAGATGTTTCCATGTTACATTCATTCCTTCACAAGGTCAGTTGCTGTTCCACATACATACAAGACTTTGACACTGGGAGTGCTCCATTGAGAGAGTTGACAAAAAAAGTGTTTAATTTCACTGGTTACATGAATGTGAATACAGCTTTAAGAGAATCAAACAAGCTACTGAAATGGCATATTTCAATCCAAAGCTACACACAGACGTTGTAGTGGATGCTATCTTGGTTGGGTTAGGCTCAATCCTTGCACAGCACAGTGGACACTCAAATGCTCGAAGACATATTGTGACATATGCAAGCAAAAGTTTGTGCCAGACTGCACATGTTTATTTACAACCTGAAAAAGAGAGTTTAGCAGTGGTGTGGGCTTGTGAGCATTTCCATGTCTTCCTATACGGAAAACGTTTTATGCTTGTGAAAGATCATCAAGTATTGCTAACTATCTTTGGCAGTCCAAAGGTCAAAATGCCTTCTTGCATTGAATGTTGGGTCTACGATTACAGGAGTACCATTACACAATCGTGCATCGTCCACAGAAAGATCAAAACCCTTCTCACTATTTCTCCAGAGTGCATATACAGTGTTAAGGTTCCCCAACTAAGTCGGCTGAAATCTACATAAATTTCATTGTGAAATCAAACATGCCTGGTTCCATTTTGTTAGAACAAATTGTCACTGCCATGAGTCAAGACATGTTAAAATTGAAAGACATTTTTACGCATCAGTCAAGGAAGCAGCATACTCAACTGCTTACCAGTGACAGGGAATATGAAAAGTAAAAAATGTAACAGACGAACTGTTCATGACACACAAAGGCAGTTTCCTGAGGGGTTCAAGACTTGCCATTCCGGATAGCCTGCAACAACAGATAATTTAAGTGGCCCATGAAAGACATTGTGGAATGCTTGCCATGAAACGAGCTCTCCAAGATCGAGTTTGGTTTCCTTATCTTAAAGAAAGAGTTGAAAGAGAATTAAAGGATTGTCATCTATGCAACTGCCTGTCATCGCAAACCACTCAACACCCCTTAAGCTTGTCAGAGTTTCCAAAGCATGCCTGAGAAAGAATTGATATTGACTTTTCTGGTCCCATTGACAGTGGACATCACCTGATGATGACTGTGGATGAATACTACTGTTTTCTATTAATAGAAGATGTCTCATCTATCACTCAGGAAAGAATCACTGAGAGCTTGGATGGCATCTTTGTGACAAGGTGCATTCCTGCGATTTTAAAATGTGACAATGGCCCACGTTTCAATACTCGAGAATTCAGAGACTTTCTCAATCTGCTTAATGTGAATCATCAGAAGAGCACTTCACTTTGGCCACAGGCTAACGGCCTTGTTGAACATTTCATGAGTACATTAAAGAAAGCTGTTCAACATGCTGCATTAGAAAAGCTCGACCTCAACACTGTCTTGAATTCTACCCTACAAACTTACTGGTCAACTCCTCACCTGACCACAGGTGAAAGCAGTTTAATGTTGATGTTTGGAAGAGCAATGCTGACCAAGCTACCTCAATGGACTAACACAAAATCAAGAATTGGAAGAAATGTGTATACAAGACTTGGATTGTATGTAGAAAATGAAGGCCTATGCAGACAAGAGATGGCATGCAAAAGAGATTGGGCCTCATTATGAGTCTGGCAGTCGGACCGCCACGGTCGTTGCAATCCGACTGCCACATTATGACCGGTTGGACTGCCATGACCATGTCAGCGGTCCGACACCGCCAGGCTGCCAGAAGCCTGGCGGTCCCAGCGGTTGTAATCCACCAGGATTGCAAGCAGTGCTGCAAGGGGATTACTAGTCCCCATACCACCAGCCGAAAGGCTGGCAGAATGGAGGTGTCGTGGGGCCTCTGGGGACCCCTGCACTGCCCTGGCACATAGCATGGGCAGTGCAGGGGCCCCCATGCACAGCCCGTCACACATTCCACTGCCCGAATTACAGACAGTGGGGAAGCGCTGTCACTGCCGGGAGGCCGGGGAAGAGAGCCACGTAACAGGGCAGGAGCCCTTTAAAAGAACTTCGCGCTCCCGCCGTCGCGGGAAGCGCTGTCACTGCCGGGAGGCCGGGGAAGAGAGCCACGTAACAGGGCAGGAGCCCTTTAAAAGAACTTCGCGCTCCCGCAGCGCGGGACGCGCGCGGGCGGCGCCCGGTCAAAGCCCGGGCCAAGGGCGGGCCCGTCCTGCGCCCGTCATCGCCCGGAAGAGGCCGGGCTGGGCCCACTCTCTTTCATCTACTGCCTAAAATACACCAAGTAAGCTAACTTACATACTTCAGGTATTCTATAACTTTACAGGCACCATGGGGAAAAGGAAAGCTGCTGACTCACTAGGTCCTTTGACAGATAGCAAAAAGCAGAGAAAGCGCACTGCTAAACCGGTCACTAAGCCAAAAAAAACCTTTGAGGAGATAGATCAGTTGTTTGAGGAGGTTGAGGCAATTTTAAACTGTTCGCCTAATCATAACGGTGCCTCCCTCGGAAAAAATGCCCTAGTTCCTCCAGGGAAGATACAAGACTATTTTAAGAAAAGGTCAAAGGATCAAGACCTGGACCCAGGGTCGAGTAGAAACAGTGCAATCATACTAACAACACACCTGCTATCCATCCCCCCCTCAAATGCTATAACAAACACAACAAATGCATTGGTGCACAGGAGCGGATCTCCCTACGTGGGAACAGTGGGTAACATTCTAAATCCTGCTATACCACTGAGTCCTGCGACTAACCTGATCCCGAATATTCCTTGTAGAAACCGGTTTGAGGCCCTAGCCGAGGACGACGAAACTCCTAGAGGTTTTGATATAATATCAGATGATACCAACAAAGAGATCATCCAGAGTACCCCGAGACAAGTCCCTGTCTCCCCCTTAACGCATCCTGTCACCGAGCCTAGTAATGCCCTTATACTTCAGAGAATAGAAGAAGTTAGATCCCTGGTTCTACAAATGGCCAAATGTTTCCGAGAGAGCTTAGAGTGTGGATGCAAGTGCAAATATAGGGATGAAGAGGCGAATTTAGATCATACCATGCCAGATTCAATACTAACAACTCAGCTTGCACAGGGGGGCCAGGTAAACGATCCTCAAAAGGAGAAGTCAAATCGGGTCGGCCTAGATGGGAACGCAACACGCCTAGAATTCAACATCACACAGGCGAGCCGACATCGCAAAAGACCACTAGATGAGGGGGATACCATGGGAAATCACATTGATATTAACAAACTACCCTCAGGGCCCTCAAACCACCCGCCAGCAAAGAGCTGCAAACAGACTGACAACTTCCCTCCTAGGAGATCCAATGCTATTCCTAACGACAACGACCCATTCGCTCCCAAATATGCTCCCGGTTATCCTAATGTCCCCTCTCTTCAGAGGACATCTTACGAACCAGTCCAACTGCCAAAACCCCAATGTCTCAAGCCTGGAACTAATACTCTCTTCTTGAAACAAGTCCCGAAATTGCCCCCTGGACTCAGTGAGGACCATGAGTCCAGGGCTAACAAAGTAATCCACTGGTTACGACACCAAAGGAACTGTCTATCAGTTATACGTTCAGATATTTGTAACACTAAGCGGTGGTGTCCCTCAGGATCAACACACAATGTAATTTCAATTGAGTTCCATAACAGATCTCTGGTAGAAAACCTTGTTCTGTTCAATGACTGAACTCTTCATCTCATGGAACAAAAAAGGGGGCACATCACCTTAGAGACAGCACCGGAAACAGAAGGCCAGTTACAAACTCCTGATTACGTACGTAACAATTCAATCAGCAAACAGTCCAGGCATGTCAACACTATTTGGTCTAACCCGGCATGACTGGCAACAGCCCAGGGACCAATTCCCGGCACTAGTCTAACGGAACTCAGTCCGACGATTTCTGATGGTCCCACTGATACAGAGCTGACTCCCGAGAGACTGAACCAACAGCCACCAACCCCGGTCCTTGAGAAAAAAGGCATATCAATCATGACATGGAACCTAGCAGGCCTTGGGAGGAAACTAGACGATAATGACTGGTGCTCGTATATTAATACCCAAGACTTATGTCTTTTCCAGGAAACATGGTCCAAAGAGCCGACTACCCTAGACGGGTTTCTTTCCTTTAATGTGGCTGCTCAACCCTCGACAAAATTGACGGGCAGAGCTAAAGGAGGACTTCTGATGCTATTAAACAAAAATGTACAGTGCACATACAAGACTTTAAAGTTCGATAGCCCAGATCTGATGGGGCTACAAATTACGTTCCAACAGGACTTTACTATAACATTTGTCAATATTTACGCCCGCTCGGTTTCGCGAGGGGCTGAGTCACCAGTCTTAAAACAGCTTCTTGACTTTTTAGATACCCTGCAATCAACTTCTTACTTAATAATAGCAGGGGATGTAAACTGCACCTTTGAACCTTCTGCGATGCTAACAGGTCTCACAGAGGATGAAGATGAAACATGGGGGATTGCCCAGTTGACTAGTGACAATAACTGTGCTAACTCTCATGTAGCTATCCAATTGGCATCCCTTTGTTTGAAACATGGTCCCAGGGCATGCAATGGCCGTATGCCCTCTGACCTGGATACTGCACCCACCTTCAAACGTGGCCCAATTACAAGCGTAATTGATTACTTTCTAGTGGATGTGAGACTGTGGCCCTTTCTGGATGATATGAAGGTGGACGTCAGAACTGAAAGCGACCATCATCCCCTGCTACTTTCTATGTCAGGTGACGTGTTTGTTAGGACTTCAAACAAACAAACTACCTTGGTCCCTATTTCTACCATGAACATCACATCCACAAAGGTCAGGTGGCCAAAGGTCCAGTCAAACCCTTACCTGTTAAGTGAGATTTATCAGGCCTTTGTAGATATCCTAGCCCCATACAGAGATCACGATTCCAATGATATCCCCTTCCTATCTATACATGAAAATATGATCACAAGATTACAACGCATATTCTATAGGAAGGTCGGGGCAAGACATCAAGGAGCTACCTCTAATACATGGTTTGACGAGTCCTGCCATATGGCCAAGAAAGGACTAAAAGGTGCCCTTTTGAACGGACCCCACGGGGAAATATTACTAGCCAGACGCTTATACAAAGAATCCATCACTCGAGCAAAAAAAACCTGGGAAGATAAAACTTGGCAGAGTTTAGTGGATGCTACTCAATCTAACAACAATAAATTGTTTTGGGAACTGTTAGGCAAACGAGAGAAAGAGGGTAGGATTGGTGTGAGAAGCCATATACAGCCAGAAAAATGGGTTGACCATTTCTCTGGCTTATACAGAGAAATTGAAACTCCTACAACCTTAATTACAGGGGAAGCAGGCCAAGACCTTCCATCTACCCCTGATGAGAATTGTGGCCCAGCCCCTCTTGTAGGGGGAACACAGGGTTTTAAGAGCTATATCTGTTTTACCACCAAAGAAACAGCCAATGCTATTGGTTCCTTAAAACTTGGGAAAGCCCCAGGCCCAGACAAAATTCCAGGGGATCTCTACTCGTCAGAACCATTAGTCTGGACTTGGTATATCAATACACTCTCTAATAAAATTGCCGAAGGGGGGCAGATCCCCATGACATGGAAGGGAGCAGAAATTATCCCCATCCATAAAAAGGGTGACGCCAACCTTCCGATAAATTATAGACCAATCAGTTTAATTGACAACATCCAAAAAATATTTGCCAAACAACTCCTAGGTAGATTAACCAATTGGGCCAAAGACCAGAATATTCTTTCCCCTCTCCAAGCTGGTTTTCGCCCAAAGCCAGTACAGTGGACCAGGTTTTTAGACTGGCCATTCTGTACTGGAAGTACACAGCTCTTGCCAAACAACCATTATACATTGCCTTTGTCGACCTGAGATCAGCATTTGACTTGGTCCCGAGGGAAAAGTTGTGGGAAGTGTTACAAAAAATAGGGACTCCGGCCAATTTAATCCAACTTCTAAAGCGGTTGCATGAGGATACATATGCGCAGGTGAGATGGGGGAACCTAGGCGAATTAACGGACAAAATCCCCATAAATAGGGGTGTTCGCCAGGGTTGTGTATTGGCACCATTTTTATTTTCTATTTTTGTGTTTCACATAAGCTTTATTTGGCCAACAGACCATCAAAGCAATACAATACAATACAATATAATATAATAATATAAACCATAATGTCATAGAAAAATTTAAAAAAAGAATGATCCATGTTTGCCCGTCTTAAAACAATTTCAACTCATTGTAAATAAAAAGTGCGTATGCGCCATGCTGTTGCTAAAAACTTACTTACTGCGTAAATTGTCACATTTGAATTGTGGCTTTTTAAGATCCGCAAAGCTAAAAAACATTTCCTTAAATTCAATTCCCTACAGATTTTATGTATCCATTTAAACCTTGGGATTGAATAGGCGGGACAAAAAAACATAAAATGTTCTACTGTTTCGGAAGGAATGCCACATACAGGACAGGTATCAGAGCTTGACTTAGGTCCCCATCTGCTCGTTAAGGCCTTCAGGGGTAATGTTCCAAATCGAAATCTGGCATACAAACTTTTGCCTAACAAATCAGGTATTGTATCTAAGTATGGTTCAAACTCAGGGTACCATTTAAAATCAATAAACGAGTTAGTTAAATGACCATTCGATTTCTGAGAAATGTAATTATTACATATGTGGGACCAGTAAGCTCTCTTCAATACTTTTACATGGGGCTTCACAAGTTGCTGGGGATTCTCCCAGAAGTTCCTCAGTCCTAGCATGCAAAACCAACTAGATACGTGTTTGATCCATGGTATGGACATGGAGTTAGAGGTTTTTAACAATTCTAATAGGGAAGACTTATATATAGCCAGTTCAGGAACTACCCAAAGCCTCACCCAATATAGTAGGGGCCGTAAGATAATCAAATCGGCTATACGTTTAAGCCCTAGATCTAAAAAAAGGGGGGTTAATGGGGTGCTAGTGGGACAAGCACATAGAGCCCGTGCAAAGCTATTCTCAATTTTAGTTATCCTACTGCTATCTGTCATACCCCAAATCTCTGCACCATAAACAGCAGCACCCTGTGCCTTGGCCACATAGATCTTTACTGCTGGAGACACAACTTTAGCGATCGTATTCCTGTAAAGGCGTAATATGGATGCTGCCCGATGTTGCAAAAGCCCGCCACTCTTACCGACTTGTTCGTCCCAGAGGAGAGAGTCTGTAAGCCTCACACCCAAGTAGTCGATAGAGCTAACCTGGTCCAAAATAGCTCCATCTAACCTGATCGTACACTTCTTACGAGAGCCAGAGCGAAGCACCATCAATTTTGTTTTCTTCGAGTTCAGCTCTAAACCAAAATTCCAGCAGAATGATTTAAATCTATCCACAAGAATTTGCAGCCCCATAGGGGTCTTTGAGATCAATAGAGAGTCATCCGCAAAAAGAAGAATTGGGATTTTCTGATTGCCTAAGCTGGGAGCATCATTCTGGCATGTCATGAGTTCTTGGACCACCTCGTTAATGAATAAAGAAAACAAAAGTGGCGCTAGGACACATCCCTGACGAACACCTCTTTTAATGGGAAACTTGTTAGTCAGTTCGCCTTGGTTACCCCATCTTACTTGAGCGTATGTGCCTTCATGCATACGTGTTAATAAATGAATGATATCAGATGGTGCCCCTCTTTTGTGTAGCACTCCCCAAAGCTTGTCTCTAGGTACCAGGTCAAAGGCAGAGCGCATTTTTATTAACGAGGTTGTACAGGTTTTAATGACGTGCCAGAATGATGCCCCCACCCTAGGCGCTCAAAAAGTTCCAATCCTTCTCTTTGCCGATGACTCTCTCCTTATTTCTAAATCCCCCATGGGCCTTCAAACTCTTATCAACAGATTTAACTCCTTCTGTTGTGACTACGGCCTAGAGCTAAACCATAAAAAGACCAAGCTAATGGCGTTCCGCTCAGGAGTGCGGAAGAAATGCACTATCCACCTAGAAGGGAACCTCCTGGATAAAGTACCCTCCATCGATTACCTGGGTGTAAGGATTGCTGACAATTTAAATTGGGGAGAACAGATTAATAAAAGTGAGGGTCGTTTGCAGCATGGTGCGGCTTCAATCCTGCGCTTTTACAGGGGCACGACAGCAAAAACCGTCTCCCCGGCAATTAAGATCTACATCGCCAGAGCACAGGGCGCTGCCGCATACGGAGCAGAGGTTTGGGGTTTTTCTGACTGTAACAGGCTCACTATTAGTGAGAATAGTTTTGCGAGGTCTCTGTGTGCTTGTCCTCCTAGTACTCCACTGCTACCTCTGTTCTTAGACTTAGGCCTGAGACGCATAGCCGATCTGATCATCCTAAGACCATTATTATATTGGATACGACTATGGACCAACCCCGAACTAGACGTTTATAAGTCCTCACTCCACGACCTGCTTATGTGCCCCAATTCAACTTCTATTCCCTGGGTCAAACATGTATCCAGTTGGTTTAACAAACTCGGCCTAAGCCACTTTTGGGAGGAACCCCATAAATTAGAAAAGGCTCATTCTATTGCGCTAAAACGCATATATTGGTCCCATGTATATAACGATCATATTACTCATAGAACTCATGGCACTTTAACAAATCATTTTACAGATTTTAAATGGTATCCACAATTTGAACCCTATCTAGACAATATACCTGACATTCTTGGCAAAAGCTTATATGCCAGATTCCGTTTCGGGTCGCTGCCATTGAAGACATTGATGTGCAGATGGGGTACAAAAACAGATACAAGTACATGCCCAGCCTGTGACGCAAAACCAGAAACGATTGAGCATTTCATGTTTTTTTGCCCTGCTTATTCTCTTCCCAGGTCTAAGTGGATCTGTCATATCTGCCGCGATATGGGGATAAGAGATTGTGCCTCTGCTTTGCGGATTTTAAAAAGTCATAATTCCACGGTTTTAATACTTGCTGTCAGTAAATATTTATTAGTAGCATTGCGAATACGAAATTCCATTGCAAAGACTGTGTCTTAATTAGAGCCTTACTTTTATTCTTTATTCTCTTACTCTTACAAGGATTATAGGAAAGGGGCTGAAATCGTATTATGTGTATTATGTGTCCTGAGAATTCTTTTAATTATAGTATGCTCAGTAACCTATGTTCCACAATTTCTATTTATGTTTTATAATATAATATTTTTATTATTACTGGTTTTATCCTTATTTATTATTATTGTATTTTCGCTTTGATGATTGACTGATCGAATAAAGCATGTGTCAAACCAAACAGACAGTGGAAGGCGCGACAGGTGATGCGGCACCCACCGTTCCACCACATTGGCGCTGGCTCCATTAGGAGCTGCCATCAATGTTAAGGCCCTGTTCACTGCAGGGAATATGAAAAGTAAAAAATGTCACAGACGAACTGTTCATGACACACCCTGAGGGGTTCACAACTTGCCATTCTGGATAGTCTGCAACAACAGATAATTTAAGTGGCCCATGAAAGACATTGTTGAATGCTTGCCATGAAACAAGCTCTCCAAGATCGAATTTGGTTTCCTTATCTCAATGAAAGAGTTGAAAGAGAATTAAAGGATTTTCATCTATGCAACTGCCTGTCATCGCAAACCACTCAACACCCCTTAAGCTTGTCAGAATTTACAAAGCATGCCTGGGAAAGAATTGATATTGACTTTTCTGGTCCCATTGACAATGGGTATCACCTGATGATGATTGTGGATGAATGCTCCTGTTTTCTATTAATAGAAGATCTCTCATCTATCACTCACAAAAGAATCATTGAGAGCTTAGATAGCATCTTTGTGACATGGGGCATTCCTGCGATTTTAAAATGTGACAATGGCCCACATTTCAATACTAGAGAATTCAGAGACTTTCTCAATCTGCTTAATGTGAAGCATCAGAAGAGCACTTCACTTTGGCCACAGGCTAACGGCCTTGTTGAACATTTCATGAGTACATTAAAGAAAGCTGTTCAACATGCTGCATTAGAAAAGCTCGACCTCAACACTGTCTTGAATTCTACCCTACAAACTTACTGGTCAACTCCTCACCTGACCACAGGTGAAAGCAGTGTAATGTTGATGTTTGGGAGAGCAATGCTGACCAAGCTACCTCAATGGACTAACACAAAATCAAGAACTGAGGAAGAAATGTGTATACAAGACTTGGATTGTATGTAGAAAATGAAGGCCTATGCAGACAAGAGATGGCATGCAAAAGAGATTGGGCCTCATTATGAGTCTGGCGGTCGGACCGCCGCGGTCGTTGCAGTCCAACCGCCACATTATGACCGGTTGGACTGCCATGACCATGTCAGCGGTCCGACACTGCCAGGCTGCCAGCAGCCTGGCAGTCCCAGCAGTTGTAATCCACCAGGATTGCAAGCAGCGCTGCAAGGGGATTACTAGTCCCCATCCCACCAGCCGAAAGGCTGGCAGAATCGAGGTGTCTTGGGGCCTCTGGGGACCCCTGCACTGCCCTGGCACTTAGCATGGGCAGTGCAGGGACCCCATGCACAGCCCGGTCGCACATTCCACTGCCCGAATTACAGACAATGGAATGCGCGACGGGTGATGCGGCAACCGCCGTTCCACCACATTGGTGCTGGCTCCGTTAGGAGCCGTCATCAATGTTAAGGCCCTGTTCACTGCAGGGCCGGCAGGCGGGAATGCTGTTTCCGCCCACCGGCCCTCGGTGATCTATTAATAGGGCCGGCAGTGTTCAGGCCGCACAGGCAGCCTGATGGAGGAACATCGAGGCCACCCACCAAACTCATAATGAGGTCCGTTGTCTTTACAAGAGGCGATTGAGTGCTCGTCAGTCAGCCAAGAAAACATAAGTCTGATGCTACACTTGATGCTGTGTCATTTCATGTTGTAACCAACGAAGGACACATAGTGACTGCCCAATGTCTAGGGAAATCCATTACGCTACATTCCTCACATTTCAGACATGTGGCTCATCACTTGTCAGAAACTGATGTCAATGTAGAGACTGATTCAGAAAGTGCAATTGGAAAACCCCAGACTGCTGTTGCTCCTGCATTGTCAACACAGATCATGAACACTCCTGTTGCTGATTCCCAGTTTCCAGAGATACGATTGCGATAAGTAATCAGAGCCCAAAGAAGGCTTTGAAGAGTTATGATTGTGTATAAGTTAATTTTTTATTAACAGCGGGGAAGATGTAGTGTGTGAGTATGACTGATGGAAACTTTTGCTCCTGACGGATTCCGTAGAGATGTGACGTAACTGTTAGAACCTGGTGAAGTGAATGCAGATTTAGAATGTTGAGCTTGCGGTCACACGCAGATACATAGAAACGTGTAATACATAGATCTGAGTGTGGAGTATTCATTGGCAGGTACCCAGGCTGGGGAAGACTCTAGAGCACCCTTGTACATGACAGCCAAATCTGAAAATAGGCAGTCCCGCACACAGCAGCTCCTGATGTGGAATGCCAGGGCTCTACTACATAAAATTAAATTGGCGAGGTCATAAAGGTGGCTGAGAGATGTGCCCCAGTCATCCTTTTTCTGCAAGAGAAGCCAGATTTGGGGACCAAATTTGATTCGCTGGCATGGTGTGACTTTTCCGTGATTATGCATGTGGGCTTCATGGGGGCTGTCATTCTTCTGAGTTGGTGTTCCAATTCTAGCCCTCAAAACATAGCAGGACATGCTAAGTCGATAGATGGCATTCTCAGGGCTTTTGCGTGGTGCATCCCTAAAACTGTATAATATATAAATACCCCAAGTCCACTCATCAATGCCTTCCTAGAGAAAACTGATTCAATCCTAAGAAAGGCCCCTCCAGCTAGACTGATATTAGGAGATTTTACTGGAGTAATCAACTGGGTGTTATGTTATATTTTATTAGGTTGTTATGTTATGTTATGTTATGCAGATATGTAGAGCGCACTATAACCCAGGACTGTATCCTGGCACTGAGCAGGTGTGAGTCTAGGGACGCCTAGGGGTTAGTGGGTCTACTTGAAAAGCCAAGTCTTCAGCTTGTTGCAGATTTCAAGAAGTGAGGAGGAGGCTCTTATTTGTAGCAGCTGACCATTCCACACTTTAGGAGTGATTTAGGAGAAGGCTTGACTGCTAGATCTGGTTAACTGTATGGTGGGATTTATGCAAGTAGGAGTCCAAACGAGCAGTGGTGTCCGGGAGGTTTGTGAAAGCAGATGTGATTGCTGAGGTATGCTGGACCAGTGTTATTGAGTGCCTTGAAAGTGTGGGTGAGGAGTTTGGATTGTGCTCTTTTGTGAATGGGGAGCCAGTGGAACTCATTTAGGTATAGTGTCACATGAGTGTGGCGCTGGAGGTTGAATGAGTGATTCTGACCACCGAGTTCTCAATGGTCGGCAGCCATCTTGTGAGTTTTTCTTGGATCCTGGCATATGGTGTGCTCCCATAGTCCAGCTTGCTTGTGACCTGGGTGAGCATGACAGTTTTCTGGGTGCTGATCGGGAGCCATCTGAAAATCTTCCTCATCATCTACAGAGTATGGAAGCATGTGGCGGTGACGGCCTTGACTTGGGCGGTCATATCAAGTTTTCTGTCAGTGATGATCATAAATGTTCTTGGCATGGGCGTAGGTGGGTGTCAGTCGTAGCCCTGTAAGCCACCAGGTGCAGTCCCATGGTAATGTGCTCTTCCTGCTAGCCAAGCCTCACAATAGCACTCAGCGTAATGGAGGCAACACTCACCTGTTGAAGGGCAAGGGTATGTGCCGCCAGTGAAGCTAAAATAGTCACATGACCATCTGCTTCCATTCCTACAAAAATCTCTAATTACATAGGCACCTTGGCATATTGCTGGTATATTGGAAATGGGCCTTATTGCAGGGTTATCCCCAAACTTTTTGCCTTCTTCCTCCTATTTTTTCAGATCTGTTTTTGAAGGTTTATTGTCTCTGCGCACTTTACCACTGCAGATCAGTGCTAAGTGCACATGCTCCCTGTGTAAATTGTATTGACGATTGGTTTATCCATGACTGGCATATTTGATTTACTAGTAAGTCCCTAGTAAAGTGCACTGTGGGTGCCCAGGACCTGTAAACCAAATGCTACTCGTGGGCCTGCAGCACTGATTGTGCCACCCACATGAGTAGCCCTGTAAACATGTCTGAAACCTGCCACTGCAGTGTCTGTGTGTGTGCAGTTTTAAACTGCCATGTTGACCTGGCAATTGCACCCACTTGCCAAGCCAAACATTCCATTTTAGTACATGTAAGTCACCATTAAGGTAAGCCCTAGGTAGCCCCATGGGCAGGGTGCAGGGCATTTAAGAGGTAGGACGTGTGCTGGTGTGTTTTACATGCCCTGATAGTGAAATACTTCCAAATTAATTTTTCACTATTGCAAGTCCCATCTGTCCCATAGGCTAACATGGGGACTGCCTTTAAATATATTTTAAGTGCAGTTTCCCATTGGGAGCATGTAGAGATTTGGACTTTGGGGTCTTTTCGTAGAGTTGGTTTTTAGAAAGTGGGCAGTTTCTTGCTTAACCATTCTGTTCCTCTGCCTGCCTGTGGAATCCACATCTGGGTCAGACTGACAGTTGAGTTGTTTGTGAATTCCCTCTAGACAGTGACACAAAGGGAATTGAGGTCTTAAAGAGGACAAAGACTGGACTTTGCTGTGTTTCCTGCTTGTGAAGTTTCTCCAAGGGCTTGAAGTAGAGCTTGCCTCCTGTTGGAAGTCTCAGTGATTTCAAAGTCTTCAGATTCATCTGCCTACAGCAATGTGAACTGTGTGTTTTGTGCTGTACCAGAAGAAAAACCACCATGACGCTGTCAACAACTCTGCTGCCTGCACCATGACCTGGCGACGCCGGATGGAGCTGTGCCACGCTTCGCACTACAACCCTGGTCTCACTGCCACCTGATGCACTCACCGTGCAACTGCTTACACCGTGACCTGTGGGCCTCACACTTCACATCACCTTGCTCACACTGCAGCCTTGGTATCCCCGACGCTGACGCTCTACGCTGACACCGATGCCACTCTACGCACCATGGCCTGAGGACACCACTCGTAAGGTACATGAAGCACCGTCCCATCCTGCACTGCAGCCCCAGTCCACCGACACCAGCGCCATCGACTCCATCATCGTCAACAGGCGCCCCTGTCTGCACCGTGACCCGTGGGGTGCTGCATGTAGTCCGCCCCATGCCGTACTGTCGCCTTGGGCCTACCGACGACAGAGCTTCAGCAACGATTACGCCGCTGCCTGCACCGCAATCTGGAGGCACGACACTTTGCACCACCCTGCTTCATACTACAGCGCTGGACTCACCAACGCTGCAGGATGCTGTCATCGAGTTGCTGCCTGCACCGTGACCTGTGGGTACCACACATCACATCATCCCGTATCGCTCCACAGCCCCAACATCATCAACGCCAGCGCTCCTGACTTCATCAGCCTGGAGTTCAATCTGCAATGCATGTGACTTCAAGGGCCTGATGACCCCTGCACCGACCTCGGGAACTGACACCCGCCGACAGCTGCCGACATCAGCGACGCCGCACTCCAGGTGGAAATGGAGGGGAGCCTATAGAGATGATGGTTTTTTTTGTGACCACAATTACTCTCTCTACAAGGAGCACAGTAGGAAAGATTTATATAGCAGAACAAGGGAATTAAATGTTAAGTTGGCTACACCAAAAGGATTTCAGGGGTTTTTCTTGATTCAAATGCCGTTCCACAAGTACAGATAAAACAAATAGGGAGTTTGCAAGTTAATTTTGTGGATCAATCTCCAGAAGTATTTAGTGATCAGTTAGGATATCTAAAAAACTATGTTTATCGTATTACATTAAGTAAATAAGCTAAACCAGTGACATCAAGAGTCCATAGATTACCTTTGTCTGTAAAACGAGAGGTTCAGAAGGACTGGACAACTATGGGGGTCATTCTGACCCCGGCGGTCTTAGACCGCCGGGGCCAGGGTCGGCGGGAGCACCGCCGACAGGCCGGCGGTGCCCCGCAGGGCATTCTGACCGCGGCGGTAAAGCCGCGGTCAGACCGGCAACACTGGCGGTCTCCCGCCAGTGTACCGCTGCCCTTTTGAATCCTCCAAGGGGAGGGGATTCCGACCCCCCCTACCGCCATCCAGTTCCCGGCGGTCCGCCCGCCGGGAACCGGATGGAGGTAGGGGGGGTCGCGGGGCCCCTGGGGGCCCCTGCAGTGCCCATGCCACTGGCATGGGCACTGCAGGGGCCCCCTTAAGAGGGCCCCTACGAGTATTTCACTGTCTGCTTGGCAGACAGTGAAATACGCGACGGGTGCAACAGCACCCGTCGCACCTTCCCACTCCGCCGGCTCGATTACGAGCCGGCATCCTCGTGGGAAGGGAGTTTTTCCCTGGGCTGGCGGGCGGTCTTTTGGCGACCGCCCGCCAGCCCAGGGAAAAACATAGAATACCCTCCGCGGAGGGGGAACTCTGGCGGGCGGCCTCCGCCGCCCGTCAGGGTCAGAATGACCCCCAATGTGAGAATGGTATTATCATTACTTTGAAGGCAACCAAATGGCTATTTCCAATAGTAGTAGCTCAGAATGATAATGGAAACATCAGATTATGCGCTGATCTATGTGCACTAAACAAAGAGGTGGATAAATTCCCATTAACTAACATCACTGAAATGTTGATGTTTATTTATTGGAAGATATTAGTTTGTTAACAATATTATACCTGGCTTCGGCATATCACCAGGTCAAATTACATCAAGACTCTCAGGATTATGCACAATTTATAACTCCCATGGGTGCATTCAAAGTTTTATACATGCTGTTTGGGCTAGTAATCGTGGCTTCTGTTTTTCGGAGGGTCATATGAACTTTTAAAAGATGTTCTGGGAACACTGTACTACCAAGATGATCTGTTGATTTATGTATCAGATGAAGGTGAGCACGCTGAGAGACTGAGAATGATTTTAACTAATTTAAAAAACAATGGTTTAAAGTTAAGATCAAAGAAATATTATTTTGGCAAAGGATAAACTTTATTCATGGTCATCAAATTAACTTACAAAGTATTTTCCCTAAAAAAGAACTACCTGATAGTATTGTAAATTTTAAAAGGCCTAAAAGGAAAGATAAAGTTCTTTCACTTCTTGGACAGATTGAGTACTATGCACGTTTCATTGAAAACTGTGGTGGAAAAACTCATTGGATAAGAGAATTGACAAATAGAAGTAAATGTTCTTGTACTCAGGAGTGTTTAGGTTGGTAAAAGAAAGTTTGAGAGAAGCTCCAAGTCTAAAAGTGTTTATACCAGGGATTGAATGCAGTATAACAGCAGGTGCTAGCCAAAAGGATCTAGGAGGAGTGTTAATTCAAGAGGTGAATGGTGAGGAGAGAACAATTACATTTGCGTTCAAATGTCTGAAAGGAGCTGAGTTGAATTATAGCTTGATTGAAAAGGAAGCATTGGCGGTTACCTGTGGGGAAGTCATCTCAGGGTTAAAACAGATCACAAGCCAATAGTAGAGCTTTTCAACAAAAAGGGGCTTTACAATGTTTGGCACGAATACACAAGTGGGTCATTTCCTTGGAAGAATTTAACTTCACAGTACATTATTTACCTGGGAGCTGCAACATAACAGCTGATTGTCTCTTATATTTGGGTTCTTTGGAGGCTGAGGTGCCCCAAGGTAATTGCAAATTGATCAAGAATGGGTGAAACTGTTTCTAATCACAGAAGATGCGATTGGAGAACAGAAGTGGAAAAGTGAAGTCAGCCAAGATGTTATTTTGTGTGGCCTCATGCCTCATGTCTTGGATAAAGATGGAGATAGAAGGTCAGGATAATGTTTTTCAGGAATGCAGATCATACAAGCTGATCAGTGACAAATTGTCTGTTAAGGATGATCTGCTGTTCAGGGGATCCAGGCTAGCGGTACTGACAACACACAGGAAAAGAGTAGTTGATTTAGCTCATGTTAGACTTCAGGGTGTCATAAAGACAAAAGAAAGACTCTGACAAGGCTTTTGTTGGCCTGGTCTCAATTTACAAGTGGAAAGGGTGATAAAAGACTGTTCACAATGTGCCGGTAGCAACAAGATTCTAAAACACAGAGTGCCACTGATAGTCATAGGCAAAGGGGCACCAGCACCTTGGCAAGATGTGGTGGAACCTCTAAGAGGAGTCTCTGATATGCCTTATTTGTTAGTTCTGATAGATCTGTACTCCAAGTGGCCATTTGTAGAGGGAGTGAATGATATCACCACACATAACATGGCACCTCAGGAAGAAAAGTTGGAAAGGGAAGTTCGGAGATCATGTTGAGCCAGAAATTCACAAAAACATTTGAGGGGTTCTGTTTAACATGTATTTATACATAGTGTTCTTTTAGGAATGCTTCATGTATATATCTCACAAAATATGTAGACTGTTATCATATGTATGTACATTTTGGGAATTTAGTCCTATCTAAAATACATGTTTTATTGTGTGTTTGAAAGGAAGATGTGTGGTGTCTCGTGCACTTTTTGTTCCTCCCTTGACTAGTGATGTAACACCTGGAATGTTATGAGGTGTCTGGTCAAGAAATTCTGAACAGTGACTATTGAGCGCAGTTGAAGGTGTTGGCTGGGATGTTTACACAATAAATCCTCTCTCTCTCAAAGTATGTCCTTTGTGTGGTTATTAAGAAGAGTGTACCAAAGAAGGGTTCTTCCATGTAATCTTGTTCTTTGTCATCTGTAAGTACAGGGTATGTGTGTAATAAAGGTTTGCTTTAGTATGTAAATGTTCAATGTTACATGTTATTTAAAAATGTTATGTGTAAGGTAGATGGAAATTATAAGATAACATACTTATGGATGTACTTTAACATACTATATTATACATTCTGAGAAGGTTAATTGAAACATGTTTTGTGTTCTTTTTAACATTCTGTAATTGTAGTGCTTTACCTTCCAATCTGCATATATACTTCAGTAATTTCAGACATAGGCCCTCATTATGAACACAGCGGGAAAGACCGCACCGCGGGCGGTGGCAGTAACTATCACCAACAGTCTGGTGGTCTGGGTCGCCAAATAATGAAGCACATAAAAAACAGGCAGCCTGAAAAGCACTCCCTGCCAGCAGAGGAGTGTCGACAACGACCGAAGAGGCCACCCACAGGCCGACGGAATGATCCCACCCGGCCAACAAATAATGAAGCACTAGACTGACGTCAGTTCCGGGGCGGGAACCACGGCCACGCAAAGCCTGGCGGAAATGAACCAAATAAAAGAAAACACTCACTGGAGGCTCCCACAACACGCCGAAGCCGACATGGAGAAAAAGTTGGAAATCATGAAGGTGCTGCTCCTTGTCATATACCTCCACGACCATGACCGCCGACGAAGACAACGACGGTGAGTACCACAACCTACTAAACAGCGGCCATCCAAGTCTGGATATGCCACCGCCAGAATGCAGCGCATTAGGGGGGTCAGGGCCCGACGGGCACCCCTTCCTTGTTGGGAGGACTTCCCCAGCTGGGCTTTGCAGGTCTTCCTCGCCCAGCATCACAGGTCCTCCCACCGCTTTCTGCAGTGGGTGCTCTGCAGGTTGTAGACCCCCAGGGTCCGTATCTCCCTGGCGATGGCCTGCCAGAGTCCCCTCTTCTGATGGGTGCTGAGCTGTAGGGAACACACAGGAAATAAACACTGAAGTCAGAAAAAAGCACATGTGATACCGATGGCCATATGTCCCCTATGGGACAGACACTTAAAACAGCATTCCAGCACCTCACTCAGGTAGAATGTCATGCATTAAATGGCTGTGCAGTTACAAATCGTGCACACATGTAGACAGGCATCCACCACCATCACACACATCCATGCACCCCATCTGCCTACTCACCTGCACCTCTGGTCGACCATATAACTTGGTACACAGAGGTAGGACCCCGTCTACCAGCTTGTCCAGCTATGCGTCGATCATGATTGGCCCATATTCCCCATTGACAACTATGTTAACCAATGAATGGGTGCATGGCGGTGAACACCGCCTTACGCCATTACGACAACTGCTAGCAGTATGAGGTCACTTCCACTGCTACATATCTGGATGACAGGGGGGCTGACATTTTGCAAACTACTATGTAGTTATTAATTGGTCATTGGCCCTATGGAGGCCCTATGGACCCCAGCCCTCAAACGCGTACCCAAAAGACTATTTACTCACCACAGCAGTCCAGATGTATCAGTTAGGACATGTCACTACAGTTTAACATCCTACGACGCTTATGTGTCACCTAATTGTTTGAAAGCAGTGTTTTATACACAACATGTTGTGCAAATGAATTTGTGTACTTCACATGTGTTCTCCACTCCTCCTAGGTACAGACCCCTGTGGCGAGCGAGGGCCCCATCTGTGTATAGACCACTTGTTGATTTGGAGATCATGGTGGAACGTCACATCATTATCAATACAGACTCACTCGTGTTACTATTCAAGAACTTTGTGCATTACTGGATACAGCACTGAGACCGGCTATTCGGAATCAGCATGCCATCGCTACTGAAGTGCAAGTGCTCTCTGTACTCCATTTCCTGGCCACGGGCTCATTTCAGGTGACAGTGGGCATGGGTGCAGGGGTTTCACAGCCAATGTTTTGCCTTATCCTGTCCAGATTCCTGGATACATTTGTACAAAACCTGCAGTCATATGTGAGGTTTCCCCAAAGTGCTGAACTACCTGCCATCAAGTCAGACTTTTATGCCTTTGCCAACATTCCCCATGTAATAGGTTCCATCGATGGCACCCACACAGCTCTCATCCCACCAAGAGTAAGGGAACAGGTGTACAGAAACAGGAAGAACTTCCACTCCATGAACATTCAATTGGTGTGTACTGCAGACCAGTACATCTCACATGTGAATGCCATGTTCTCTGGATCAGTCCATGATTCATTTGTGCTGAGGAACAGCAGTGTGCCACACATGACGGAACAACTACAAGGGGACAGAGGATGGATCATAGGTGAGTGTGGCTGACACTTTTTCTGTACATTGCTGAAATCCAGGCTGTCTGCAACTGAGGGTAGTTAGTTACAGTCATGTTTTGCCCACTTTCGCAGGTGATTATGGCTACCCCAACATGCATTGGCTCCTGACACCAGTGAAGAATCCTAGGTGATTGAACGCACTACAGGTCTCCTGAAGACAAGATTCTGTTGCCTCCATATCTCTGGGGGTTCCCTGTGCTATGGCCCTGACAAAGTTTGTAGAATAGTGGTGGCTTGCTGCATGCTGCACAACGTGGCTGTGAGGAAATCTATCCCCCTCTTGGAGGAGGAGGGTGCTGTATATCCAGACCAGCTTCCTCTGAGAGGGGATGAGAGTGATGGTGATGATGAAGAGGGGGAAGATGTACACTCCAGGAATCAACTGATTCAACTATACTTCCAGTGACTAAGAAGTACTGTTCGCTGATGTTGTTGTCTGTACTGCATACTGTTAGTCTGACTTATTCTCTGTTGGGGTGTGGGGTCTGTAGCCATTTACACTGTGACATGATTTTCAAGTGCCATGTGACATGATAAACATCTTGTTAAACATTTCTGTTTACTCCACACCATGTTGTGCGTGGGGTGCCATTCCTGCACTAAAGGTCTGAGTATTGAATTTACCTGGCAAATATATTCACACTTCAATGTGATTCAACATAATGACAGGGGACATTGGCATTGGTGTACATGTGTTTTAATAGGTGTGAGGTATGTCATTTTGCTCTTTACAGTGATGGGAGTGGGCTGATGGTGGATGTCCATATTGGCTACATGGTTTCAGCGATTGGTGGCAGTGGTTATATGTCCATCTGTATTTTACTAGTTGTTGAGTTGCTATTGGCCGGTGAGGATGGTGGTTCAGTGGCACACTTGGGAGACAGTTTGTGTCAGAGTCATTTCTTTGACGGTGCCTTGGTCTTGGCAGGTGTACCAGTACCATATCTGGGCCTGAGGAACCTTTTGAGTGCCTGGTGTTGGGCTGTACGGGTAGGGGTGCTGGTCTCCTGTGTGTCCTTAGTGGCACCAGTCCAACTGCTGCTGCTGATGTTGATGGCTGGTCTGTGGTAGGGGCTTCCTGGTTTGTAGGGGTCACAGGCTAGGTTGGGAAGTGGTGCAGCAGCGCCCCTGCAATAGTGCCCATGGTGGCATTGAGCTGTTTTCACTGCTCCATGGCCTCTTGGTGGTGTGCTATCTGCAGCCTTTGATTCTGCTCCAGGGTGGCCACCATCTGGCCCATCCTGTCCTGGGTATGGTGGTATGCTCCAAGGTACCTCAGAGATCTCCTCCTGGGCTGCAGCATCCATCCTTTGGCCTCCCCCTCGGACCACTGATGCCCTCCCACTCGGCCTAGCCCCCTGTGCCTTTGTCCCCTGCACAGGTCTGGCGGTACAACTTGTACTGGGGCCATCGTCATCCTGCCTGTTGGTAGGTGGAGACTGTGGCCTCTGTCCTTGTGTTCCACCAGTCTGTGGCCTGGATACACTGGTGTGGGGTCGTTTGCCCGGAGCTGATCTTGGTGGCTGGGTGGTAGGGGTGTCAGTGGTGTCCTGGGTGGGGCTGCTGGATGCTGACTGTCCAGGACTGTGTGATGGGCCAAGGTATTCCTCACCGTCCATACTTCCCTCACAAGTGTCCTGAGTGGTGCCTCTGTCTCCATGTGGGGTGCTGGCACTCCTTGTCCTGTCAGTCAGGGTGGCATGGGTGATGGGGCCTGTGGGGGAGAATGGACATGTACGTTACATTTACAGAATCAGATGGGGTGCACAGGGCAGGATTATTTTGCGCAGGTTTTCAACTGTTGGGCCATGCAGGGTCCTTTTGTGAGGTTGCCATTGCATTTAGCATGGGATGTGGAGGTGCATTGTGGGTGGTGTAGTGCAATTGTGTTACCTTGCAGGAGTGAGTGGCTGTGCACAAAGGGAGGGCTGTGGGCCTGTTGGTGGGTTTGTGGGCATGCAGGGTGACTGGATGTAGTGATTGTGGCCTGAGTGTAGTTGTGGTCCTGGTGGTAGTTGGAGGGGTGAGGTGGTGCATGCATTACAGGTGTGGTGAATATGGGGTAATTGTAGATGACTTACCCAAGTCCATTCCTCCAGTGAGTCCAGTGAGGCCCTCAGGGTGCAGGATAGCCAGTACCTTTGTTGGAGGAGTTCCTCCCCCAGTCTTCTGGACCGCAATGTTATGCCTCAATGCCATGGACCTCACCTTCCCGCGCAGGTCGTTCCATCTCTTGCGGATGTCGTCTCTTGTGCATGGATGGTTTCCCACTGCGTTGACCTTGTCGATTATTGTCTGCCATAACTCTATCTTCCTGGCGAAGGGTGTGTGCTGGACATGTGCCCCGAATATTTGTGGTTCAACCTTTAGCATCTCGTCCACCATTGTTCTTAGCTCCCTTTCTGTGAAGCATGGGTGCTTAGGGGGTGCCATGGTGTGTGTTGTGGGTGGTGTGTTGTGTGGATGTTGGTGAGGGTGCTGTTGTGTGGTTTGGTGTGTCAGTTGTGTGTTGTTGCATTCAGCGTCTGTTTGTAGTGCTGTAAGTCTGGCTTTACCTATTGGCAATGCAAAGGATTGTGGGGTGGGTCTGTG
Source organism: Pleurodeles waltl (assembly GCF_031143425.1). NCBI lineage: Eukaryota > Metazoa > Chordata > Amphibia > Caudata > Salamandridae > Pleurodeles > Pleurodeles waltl. Next base: position 347,419,244 of record NC_090450.1, on the reverse strand, counting down.
AGTGTTTTATAGTGTTCTGGATGTGTGTCAGGCATGTGGGTTTCAAACTTGCCAATGTGTGCATTTCTTGCTGTTGGGTCCCAACGCTGGCCGTGGCGGTCTGTAACGCCAATGGTCGTTCAGCGTCCACGAACCGCCGCAGTGATTTGTGCATCATTATTTGGAGGGCTGGGGATTTGTGTGCTCAGCTGTGGCGGGGTGGGGTGTGCAGCCTTTCCGCCGACAAGGCCCTGGCGGTGGCAACAAAAATGTTGGCGGGTTCTGTTGTTGGCATCTTTATGTGGTGGGTTTCTGTTCACCGTCAAAGGCGGTATTCTGTTCACAGTTGCCACGGCGGGTGACGGTGTTTACCGCCATGTTCATAATGACTCCCATAGACTTTTTGTACATTTGAAATAAAAACCTTCTATGTTGCCATGTTTTGTTTAAAAAATAAATAGATTACAATTTCCATTAATCAAAAATATACATATAGGATGAGTGGACATGTGCCACTTTTGATCTTCTTTAACTTGTGCTCATGATAAACAGCAATATTTACAATGAAAATACATATAAGTATTAGAAGTGTATTTTAGACATTTACCATGTTCATCAACCAGCTTCTGCTTCTCTCTCCATTCCAGTCTTCATACTTTTTTGCTGTGAATACCCATAAGCAAAGTGTTTTGAATTTGCACCCCTTCCAAAACGTTATGACAAGTACTGGTAGAGTGGGAGGGGTCGGGCTGAGCGCAGGGGATGAATGTTATGAAATAATTTTAGAGGAAGTTCTGCACTACATCTGCAGTACATGTGAGACTTATAAAAGAGCAAATGCATCTAATAAAAACAGAAAATGATAACAAAAACAGTGCTCTCTGCAACGGGGCTGTTTTAAGCCCTTCATAATCCTGATCCTCAATGCAGTTGTACTTGCTGCACTAATGAAAGTTGCAGATCTGCTAAGCAGGTGGCCTACACCACTTCTTTAGCCCCCAAAACGTGTCCCACCATACCTAACTAGAACTAGCTGTCTCTCCAGTCTAGAAACATGCGCTCTGTCCCTTTAATTAAAAATGTGATCCCACATGTTGCTTCCCTCTTTGCAGCAAGGGTGTCATCGGCCCTAATGCTAACAAGGAAAATGCCCCCCCTGTCCTTTTTATAATGTAAGACAGCCATAATTGTGAATCAGCAAGCATCTCACTCATAGGCCCATCACACTCTTGGCTCCAGTGATACCTCAGTTGCTTCACTAATGATAGCTGCAGCCTTGTGAAGTGGGTTGTCTCCTCTGCCCTTTGTTAGAAACAGGGGTGCCCATCTTGCCCCATCCTCAAGCCATGTTTCCGAGGCTCAAACTAAGATGTCTCCTCTGCTTCAATTTTCCTTTCCCTTGAGCTGTTACTCTGAGGCTCAAAGCAGCACGGACACGGCAAGGGTGCACGGGGTCCTAATGCAACCAGGAAGGACAGTATAACAGTCGTAATTCAGTTGTAGCTGGGTCCTTACCTCACTGGGCCTTGATATGACTGTGCCTGCAGCACCAATGATAGCGGCAGCCCAGCGTTTCCAGGCAGTCTATTCCAAAGGAATTACTGAGGCATTTGTGCCCGACTGGGAATACAACAGCAGAATCCTGGGGTGGGAAACAGGAGGGGGGTGGGGGAGCTCACCTCCAGTATGAAGGCCTCTGCTCCATTCCTTCTATGCTTGTTATATTGAAGATGCTCTTGGTCTGCTCTATTTAGGGGCTCACAGTGAGACGTGCTGCTGGTCTCCTGTGGCCAAAAAATCACATCTGTGTTTTGACAATGTACATTTCACATGACGTTTAAGATCTTGAAGTCTGTTTTTCACAGTATTCGTAGATAATCACATTCTATGATCAGAAGCATGTTGGACAAAGGTTATCCTACCAATCTGGTTTAGAAACGAGCACAGATGAGCTGAGTGCATGTTCTTATGGTAGAAGGACAGAGGACCCATGTGCTGGAATTTTTAATTTTGAATATGGAGGCATTTGTGACTTAATAACCTGTGTGATTATGACATTGATTGAGGAAAAAACCTTTGGGGGAGTCTAATGTTTTTGGGGTTGTTTCATTGTCTCCTTTCAGATTTCGTCCTTGTATATGAGACAGACATACAGGAAGAGGAGAAAATGCAAGATGAGAATGATCATCATTTGGAAAAAAATGTGCACAAGACAGGGAGACAAAAATTCATAAAAAAACTGAAGTCTGCTGGAATCCTGATAGAAGAGGTAACCAAGATGAACTGTGGCAACTACAATACAAAAATGCTACCTGCATGTGATATCCTTTTGAGAAGGGTAAACTCAGTTTTCAGAAAAGTATTCCCAGCTGCAGTCTTGATGTGAGGCAACTGGTGACATCGAAAAAGCTTTCTAGAAAAGTGACAGTAACCCTAGTTTGATCCTTATTTTTCGTTTATTGAAGAAATTCCTTTTGCTTTAAGGAAATAACAGTAGCAGCATAACACCCAGAAAAATAACTCTTATTTTGGCTTTTAATATAAATGTACTCTCTGTTACACATACATACATCCTCCTTATCACTTTGTGCCATTGGAATTGCAAAAATCCCTGAAGCAATGCTCATATCTTAGAGCCTGTAAACCTGCAAGAAACAGTACTGAGAGGATTCCCACCAAACCCTCCAGCAGCTATGCACTGGTATAATCAATCAATCAATCTCAAGGTTTGTATTTTATTCAATTATTCATAAAAATCGTAAAAGCACAGTTTTAAAACTTACAAAACAATGTAAAAGTATCAGGCAACCACAAATACCTTCATTCCGTTAAAAAGTTATTGATTTATGGTGACATACTGCAGACTTTAGAATATGACCAACGGAGTTTTACCAGAGGATTGCTCAACATCCACAGAAAATAAAGTTCAGGTTTGCATTTATAAAATCCACAAGTTTTAAGAACTGGAATTAAAGGAGACAACGTGTAAAAAAGCCAGGTTACATTTGTAAAATAAAATACAAAACGTGTCTTGTGAAGAATTCGTCAGATTAGTGTGGTGGTAGGTTCAAATTGCCCCCCAGTAAAACTGAGGTAAATTCTGATAATAACCAGAGGATATTGTGTAAAGAATGACCTCCCCTGAAGGTTTAACCATAATTAAGTATGGCTCCACCTCCAGAGAGGTTTGAATTGATTGCATAATCCAGTAGAGTCGATTCTCACACCTCGTCCACCTCCCAGATAACTGTGATGTGAACTCTGTATTTGCTTTTCTGCCATGGTATTTCATCCTGAGTGATCTGTTGGGGTGCCGAATACAGATCAGGTCTGCCAAGGGTGTGAACAATCTGTTTAATGTCCTGAAAACCAGGGATCTTGTAACCAAAATCACAGATTAAACAAGTTTATATTATGTCTCTGTTTAGAGTGGCGTTAGTGTTGCACCAGACTGAGAACCATATTAACATTGGGGCTAATTTGATTTAATTCTCTACATACCTTAAGCCTAATTCCGAATTTAGGAACTATTGAGGGTACGTAATGGTAATCCTACTTGACATCCACAGAAAGGGTTTTCTTCTGTCTGGAGGTTTTGTGTTTTACAATATCTCTAGTTAGAAGCCATATATGTTAGGATTGATAACCTCTTGCTTTTGTATGTTTCCAGAGGAGGCTTGATTGGTTTGTTTCTGTTTTCTGTGCACAATTAAACAAAACCTCAAATTATTGATTAAACATTGAACACCCATTGCAAAGGCAGTGGGACCATGAACCTGATGAATCAAATGCTATTCCTAGGTACAGGAAGTGGTTCACCTTCCCAATATTTCAGTCTTACAGGACTTTAGTCCACGTTGCATATAATACATTTTAATCTGTAGATCATGGTTGTCCATGAATTTATCAAAATTATCAATTAGGCCTTTGATTTCCTGTGTGTCCCAATGGCATTAAGGTTTTTATATATTAGGAACAGAATAGGCTCTAGAGCACAGCCTTGTCAGATCCCCTGATCAAGCTCGAATGAATTGGTGCATTCCCTCTCTATGCCATATCTTACTGATGCCGAAAAACATGTGTGCAGGAAGTCAACCAGCACCTGATCCATTCCAAAAATTGGTTAATACACTCCAGAGCTTTGACCGGCTTACTCGAGGAAAGGCTACTGACTTCCATAAAGGATATATATTATAAATAACCTTTCTTTGCTATTGTGTATTTACTAACAAGCAAATAGAGATTTAACATTATTCCTGTGTACCAGGCCCTTCTTTGAAACCAAATTGGACTGTTGATAAAACACCATCAGGGCCTGGTGCCGTACACGATTGGCTTGAGTGATATAACCTCCTGCAGCTCGAAATTAATAGCTATAGGGAGTGTTGGCTGAGGGTTGACCAGAGGCTGCTCATTTGTGGAATCTAGATGATAGAAATACCTAAAATGCTCCACCGAAAGCCCTGACTTGATGTTCATACCTTCCAACTGACTGTTTTTTAATTTATCAGAATTTCCTATTTTTCAGAAGCGACTGATATTTTTTTGAAGTACATGAAACAACCAATTTCTCACAGGTCTCTTCTCTATAGCTAACATCCTCTTTTTTTAGTACAAGTCTATATCCGTCCTGCATCCCACCATGTCATCTTGGACTTTAGTTTTTTTTATTTACAGTAATGATATGGCAGCATCGTTTCTATTGGTGCCTGCCTCAGAGTGCGACACACTCTCCTTCAAAATTGAAATTACTAAAAATCAATCCTTTAATGGATCACTAATATACCACCCACTGGGACCAAAAACTCATTTGAACAAACGGTATGTTCAGAACTAGAATCTTGTCTCCAGAAATCAGAATTTACCTTATTAGGAGATTTTAATTTCCACTTTGAGAACTCTGCTGATACAGATACAGAATATCTACTGGATACAATACCCTGTATGGGCTTAACCAACTGGTCCAGGAATCCACTCACCAGGCAGATCATACCCTCAATGGGATTTATTCCAACGATCCATTTCTCACAGTAACCGCCGCACTACCTCTGTCATGGTCTGACCATCAGGACATAACGTTTAAAATAGACTATCAAAATATCATTCCCTGCTAATATGTCCCACCATATGTACATTTCACAACCCTGGCATCAATTGGAACCAACTTAGCTTAAGCAGGTTTTGTCTGACCGCTTCCCAAAGATATGGATGACTCAGCTATCTCATACTATTCAAACTGGTAGAGCTCAGTTGTGGATCAATTGATGACTCAAAAATCACGCAATTGTTGTAGAAATAAAACATCAGCTCCCTGGTTTTCAGAGAGGCTTGGACTTTAAAAACAACTCTGGCACTAACCGGAACGCAAATGGCCGGAAAGCTACAAACCCACTGAAAGACATAAATATAAACAATGCATTAAGGAATACAAAAATATGACTCAGGTAGAAAAATCCTCCTCCTTGATTGATAAAATCATGTCACCTAAAAACTCAAACAGAACTCTTTTTCAGGCAGTCAGCACCTTATCCAAGCTTAATAACACCAACACATCGGGTGGCAGTCTCTCAGCAATTCACTGTCTGAGTTTTTTCAAACGAAAGTGGCAGAAGTCTATAATGAATTTGCCTCAAGTGAGGAAGTTGCAATCAAACTGAAGAGAGTAGCTTGCCTTGAACAACTAATAGACTGACCAACTTAACATTCCTCACATTAGAACAGGTTAGAAGGTTACTGAATCAGTAAAATCTGGGTTCCCATCAGGTCCCTATCCCCCTGCAATCCTACGGATGGCTTCAAAGACTGTAGCTGCACATCTCATTAATATTTTCAATTAGGTGTTTAGAGTTGTTTCCGAAAGCCTGGAAAACAGCCTCAGTATTACCCTTTTAAAAAGAATCTACTCTCAGCCCTCTTGAACCAACTAATTACTGTCCCATCTCCTGCCTCCCTTTTCTGGCCAAAGTAGTGGAAAAGACAATGAATGTGCAGCAAACTCTGTTTCTGGATAGCAACCATTTTTTAGATTCCACTTAATTTGCGTTCAGAAGTGGCCACAACACGAAGTTAGCATTGATTGTGGCCACAGAAGAGATTTGAGCCAGCCTTGGTAAGGGACGCAAAGTGACACTTATCCTGCTTGACCTGTTGGCAGCATTCAACATGGTCAATCGTAAGGTACTATTGGATCGTTTAAACAGCATAGGGATCAACGGCACCGCGTTGGCCGTGGAAAGTGTGTTTCTTTTCAGTAGGGAGTAATCAGTGGCTCTCAATGGATTTGTCTCTAGCCCTCTTTCCTTGCCATGTGGTGTCCCGCAGGGGTCATCCTTCAGTCTCTTTAACATTTGTGTTATACCCTTATCCATCCTGATTAGATCTTTTGAATTCTCCCTAGTGTTGTACGCTGATGACACACAAACTGTCTCAATCTCAAGTGATTTCCAAGATGCAGCTCTCAGAATTCATGGCTGTATGAATTAAGTGGGCAAATCTGCCTGAAACTAAATTCAGGGAAGACTGAGGTCTTGTTTGGAAATGACTTGTCCACCATCTGGTGGCCACAGAACCTAGGACTACTCCCCACCACCACCAAGAAATTCAGGAACCTGGGTATCATGTCTGACAACCAACTAACATTTGGAGACCAAATCAATGTGTTCACTACATCTTCTTTTACCACTCTGAGGATAATGAAAAAAATTCTACCCTGCATTCCTTGCGAATTACAGAATACCGTAATTGTGACACCAGTCTTGTCAAAAATTGATTACTGTAATGCTCTCTATCTAAATTATGCAACATCGTTTGCTAAGTAAACTTCATACTTTGCAGAATGCAACAGCCAGTTCCCAAATTCCAGTCGGCTTCCTAGGCCCTGCATGGACTACACTGGCTACCCATCAGGAAATGGATTGCCTTTTAGGCTCTCTGCATTGTTCACAAGGCCCTGCATGGCGCTGGTCCTGAATATCTTAGGAATAGATTGAAATTGTATACTCTCTCTAGAACTCTTCAGTCCACTTTCACCAAGAATGTTAAGCTCTCCAAATTCAAACGAACCACCTGGAGTGGTAAATGTTTTATGGGCTGCAATGCTAAACTATGGAATAATCTTCCTCTAAAGGTGAACTCTCAGGTTTAGGAAGGATTTAAAAACCACATGCCACAGGAAGATCCTTACGTACATGCACTTCCAAGATGCCTTAAGGCATACACGCGTTTCATAAGAATTAACATTAACATTAACACTTAGGGTGATGCACAGGCGATTGTTGCCTTCCCTACATAGATTTGTAAACCAGTTCTATGGCAATAAAAGCTTCCATATTTGATGAATCAGGGTTATTTTCAGTTGACAAGCACACATTAACCAAGGCCAAGTTAGGTTGTTGTAGAAAATAATATTCGGATATGCCGTCTGAGCCTTAGTCCCTGGTCCTTCAAAGTTAGATCAATAATATCCTTCAACTGTGAACTCTTAGCATAAATGGGTAACCTCCAGGCTAACTTGATGGGGTTGTAGTCACTGTAGCTATTTTCATTTGTTGCACTAGACAGAACACAGGTATACAGAGGCAGTGACACATAGATATAAATGATAATGGTCCTCTGACCCCATCCTATAAAAGTTGTGATTTGACTCTCTAACTCCCCAAGGATTTCAGCTGTATTACTTAAGTTAAAGTATAATAAAAGTTTATATAGCAAAACCCCTCTGCCATCCATTGTGGGGTTATGCAGAATAGTTGGCTCAGCTATGAAGGGATCCAAAACGCTCCTATTTTAGCATTTATGTCACCTCCACGGATGACATTAAAACATTTCAAAGCGTGGTTGGCTCTATGCCTCCACAATTCTAATACAAGAAATAAGGATTCAATGCTGCACCGTTTGTCACTGGTAAATACATTGTTGTAAGGATTAAAAAGAAACAAAATGAATATCTAGACCAAATAACCCAAAGAATTTGAATAGAGGGTGGAAGCATGGTACAGTAATAATCTTGAAATCTCGAGAGACCTTGAAGAGAGATACAAGGTCTCCCCTGGTCCACCCGATGGGCAGGGATAATAGGATAATGCAAATCACAATACTTAATAATAAGGGAGAATTAGTCATACCTTGAGATAATGGATGCCGTGGTGGGATTGTCCTCTGGAAGGTGAAATCAGCATACACCCAAACCCCGAGTGATCTAGCTGCATGATATTTAGTATCTTGACTTTGTTTTGGGCGCTGCACACATGAATCAGAGCTCGTATTTGTAATACAGAGGGGCTCTCAAATTGTGTCCCCTGGTGGATACAAGGCTACTATCTGTGCATGTGATCTCATACATTAAGCAGTGGTGTCAACATACCATGTTTATAATTCATATACCTGAATGAGCCTTTTCCTGTTTAGTTGGGTGTTGTGCATAATGACCCCACACAAGGTACGTTTTGAATGAGTGTAGTGTTTCAAACCTACATTGACTTCCTTTGTGAATGTGGACGGTGTGAATGGTATAGGTGGCAGTGCACCATTTTGTAACTGTGAGTGTGAGTTCAGAGACTAGTGAATTCTATATTGGAATCCACCTGGTACAACAGAGCACAACCAACATGGAGGCTGAGGTCAGCTTTCCCAGACATGGAGGTGTATTTGGTAGCATTCCCGAGCTGAAAGAAATAATCCAGACCCTAAAGTGTGGGGAGATGGAGGCAGGGCTGTCTTAAAAAAATCAACAGAGACCTTTTGGAATGGCTGCTGCATATTATCACCCAGGAACGCTGCTCTTGGGTTAGATAGTGGATAGTCAGCATAATCAGTTGTATCGCAAAGGGAATCCTTTCGAAAGGGTCTGCCCCTTTTGCCTCTCTGAGGTGCTATTTCAAAAGGCTGATGACAATCCAAATCACAAGGTTTGGATAATTTGTGGTTTAGGGCACTATGATCACATCACACCCTTTCTCGTACCTTTCCACTGGCTTATGATCGTAGAGAGATTTGACTTCACAACCATGTGCATTGTCCACAAGGCCCTTCGTGGCTGCATTCCTTGTTACTCAAATATACTCTTCCAACGCCCCTAATCTAAAGGCACTTTATATTTAAAGTGCAAACTAGTCTTCAAACTGACGACGTTGAAAACATTTTGAGGGAGCTATCTTCATATGCAGACCTATACTCTCTGGAACAGCCTTCTGTTCCCCTTGATGCCTGAAAAAGAGTCCCAAACTTCAGTAGATGCCTGAACACATTTCATCTGTTAGTTGTACCCTATGGCTCTAAGCTCTTCCCTGACGTAGAATTCTGCAGAGCCCACTTTCAGCTACTGGAACACCTTTCCTGTTGTTCATGCTCCTAAGACTATGGCATGCTTTCTGTGCTTCAACATTAAAGGAGCCATTCAGACACATTGCTTAAATGCGCATATCCAAGAACATTATGCTATTGTGTATCACATCTCATTGTGTAGTTGTAAAGACTGCAGCTTACACCTTGGGAGCGGAGGGGACACAAGTTCAAATGGACTTGCGAAAACTAAAATGCAAATTGTGCAGCGCACACTAGGCCCCACCTGATTTTCCACAGCAGCTGGCTATAGTAAACTTTAAAGAGATTAATTTTAGTCATTTTGCAGTATCTCTTTGGTGTATGATTCTCACCTGTGTCTGTCAGGGAGGGCGTTCTTTTACCACGAACCTCAGCAAAAAAGTAAACAAGATTTTAATACACTGAATGGAATCCTACTTGCATCACACTGGTATTATACTTGAAAACATGTATTTAAAAGCAAACACTTTCTAGTCTCTGGACTGAGGGAATGCCTGCTCAATGTAGAAACCTAAAAAAATATGTTCTGCATTGTAGAATTTTTAATGATAGTCCTAAACATTCGAGTAGTCACTTTGATGCACAAGACCTTGAAATTATTTTCACAGTTTGTAAAGCCATCCAAATAAAAGCTAAAGCTTAATTAAAAAATTCACAGCAACTCACCCAAAGCTACATTTACCACGTTTTAGTCGTTTTTCTTTTCGGAATATTGCCCAGTTGACAATGAATGATCCGTAAAACACCTTGCAGAATTACCATAACTTTGCTGTCCTTCACATCGTGGATAAATATGTAATAAGTGAAGTAAATGCAAACAGGCAGCAGCTATGGAAAGCAGAAAACAAGACACTACACCTTTAAGAAGCCATCAGCTGTCACATCCCATCATGCGTTGTACGGGCTGTTTCTTCAGTGCCCGAGTTCCTATTACCAACTCATGCGAGAAGGATCATTGATCATTTCTTGGGTTTGTTAACCATTTTATTTTCAATCATTGTGTGCCATGGATGTGACCTCCATGTTCATATCGCTCTCAACTGGTCACTATGGATACAGAGGTCACACCTAAATACCAGGCACCAAAGCAGCAGCTGTTGTATGTTAATCCAGTACCTCTCCTTGTCGCAACCTTATGGGTCTGACTCTCCCGCAGAGGCGGATGTGACTGCTCTGTCAATGGCGTGATTTCATGAGTGACGTCATTGGTGGGGTTGGCACACAGGAGACCACATCCTAGTTTCCCTAGAAGCTTAAGGGGGCTGAAAACAGCCCCGTTCTTCACACTTCCATGGAACTGTGACAAAAGTAAAGTATTGTTAAAAAATGCTGAGTGTAGGAAGCTGGGTATCTTTGTAGTATACCAATGTACTATGCAGATAGTCCAGGGTTAACCTTATTGGCTGACAGGGGTTAAAATAATAACCCTTATAGCTCTCTTTTGTGGTAGTGTGGGCGAGCAGTTAGACTTATTAGAGGATGGTGTTAAGAATTCATTTCACACACAGAGCCAGTAAGTGAGACACACACTCATTAAAGAAATCCCACATCAATTTCTAAAAACAAAACAGATTTTTATATGAATTTAGATACCAAGATCATCGGAATAGGGTAAGTACTTTTCGAGATATGAAGTTTTATATGTTTCAAAAGTTCACACAGTGCAATTTCTGGATGTTTGCCTAAGGGCAAAAAAACATATACTGCATATGGGTACATAGCAGTGACTTATAGGACCTATCTTCTGGAGTAAAGGTAAGTATGGGGCAAGGTCCAAGGCAGCACCAACAGATTTCTTCAGTAGGCACTGGGACATCCGGGTGCAGTGGTGCTTTTCAGCGTTGAGTGCCCTGATGTTATCTTATGGGAAAGAAACTGATTCGCATTCGGGCACTTTACAATGACTTACAAGACTGTTCTTCTGGAATTGAGGTGAGAATGGGGCAAGGACCAAGGTCTGGTGACAAAGAGGCTGCAAGCAGAGACTGGAGGGCCAGTCCGGCTGAACCAACAAGGGGGATCATGTCTCACAATGCCCAGGGACATAGGGACACCTTTGGTTCCCTTCCTCTCGGGCCAGGTCTCCTGGGGCAGAGGTATCCAGAAGTGTCAGGTTTTTGTCATTGGTGGCACTCAAGGTAGAGGGGGTTTGCACAAAGAGGCTGCAAGCAGCGTAGGGTAGTACACAGTTGAAAACCCAAGGTGGGCTTTGGATCTGGAGGGTCTGAGAACCATGCTGGCACAGTTGGCCCACTTCATCTCAGGCTATGGGCCATGGTTGCAGTGGTGCTTTCCGGTGTCAGGTTTTTGGCTATCCATAGTCCTCGCAGTTGTTCTTGGGTGCATGCAGGCCACAGGGGAGCAGCTCTGTTACTCCACAGGAGTACCTGGATCTTGAGTGAAGGCTGGCCGTCCTTCCAAGCTTTTTTAGGCATAGGCAGCTGCAGGATGAGTCATCTTTGGTGCAATTGTTGAGGACAGCTGACAGGCTGGCAGGGTTGACAACAAGTCAGTTGCTGGTCTTGGGTTCTTGAGACTCCTCAGTGTCCGTCTTCTTCTTTCAGGTCATCAGGATCGAAGAGCCTAGTATCGGGGGTCCCCTAAATACTCATTTTAGGGGCATTAAGTGGGGTGAAGTATAGTAGCCAATGGGCTACTTACCCCTGGAGTCACTACACTCCATAGATGACCATTTCCTTTGGGTATTGGGCATCACCCTGTCCACAATTCCTAATTCCACCACTCACAAGATGGTGGAATTCCTAATATCAGGTTTACTTCTGGCTGGTCCCCCTAGAGGTGTGTCCAGCTGAGCAGTGCAACATCCCTCCTGCATAGCTAATTTTCTCTCCTGCCCCGGTGCCAAATGGGCCACAGGGCAAGGGTTTGCCTCTCCTAGGTCTTGGGGGAGCTGGGGGAGTCGTATACCAAAGGCGCAGGGACTATGAAGTCCCTGGCCTTGGTTTGCAGGTTTACTAGCCATCCTGTTGGAGCAGGCATTGTTTCTGACCTCGGAGAGCAGAGGTTCTCACCTCCAGGAGGTCAGAAACTTGTCTGTGGTGGCAGGCTGGTCGACACCAGTCAGCCAGCATACTAGAGGACTAGTAGGTTTCAAGGGGCACCACTAAGGTGCCTTCTGGGTGCATTTCATAATGAATCCAACACTGACATCAGTATGGATTTATTAAGATGCGTTGTTTGATACCAAACACCACTAGTTCCATGCAGTCATCATGTACCTTGGTCACTTGTGCTGACCAGTGTCCAGTACATGCTTTAAGATGGCTGCCCGGTCACTTGTAATGTCTAGGAATAGAACTAGGCATCACAGGGACATATCTACTCCTGCAGATATGTCCTCTTGTGTGTTATAATGCACCCTGCCTTACGGCTCCTAAGGCCTGCTGTAGGGGTGACTTACATATAATGCATGTAGTGACTTTGGCATGGCACACAATGTGTGTGCCATGTTGTTTTTTCACTCAGGGCTTGCAGCCTGACACACAGTCTGTGATGGTAGGCTGTGTGCAATTTGTGTGTGGGCCCCTTAGGCTGCATAAGGTATGCTGCTGCTCTTAAGGACCCTCTTTCATACCCATGCCCTAGGTACCAGGGGTACCATTTTCTAGGGACTTATAGAGGTTCTAACATCCTGTGCCAATTGTAAACAATTAGACATATCTTATTTTTAAAGAAAGATCACTGGCACTGACGTCTGTTTAGCAGACCTCAGCGCACTATCAGAATCCAAAATCAGCATCTAGTCATTCTAAAAGGGAGCAAAAAAGGAGTGTGGCATCTACAAAGAAGCCCAGTTTCTTACACTAAGTTACTCAGCTTTTCAGTGATACCTTCCTTTCCCTGCAGAGCTCCAGGTGATCACAGTGGAATGTTACTGTCAGGCACTTCACCAATACACAAGGGCCTATACACTCCCCTAACCTCATTGCGGTATCAGTCTTTCTACCCAACCCCAGGGGTTCGGGTGTATGGAGATGATAACTCCCAATTGCCCCCCTCCCCCCCAGGCGGGACAGAAAGCCCCCCTAGACACCAAATAGGAAAAAAATAAAACAAAGTGGTAATGGCAACCCAGCATGGACGGGGCCATGTCCCCAGTCCCAAAAGGACATTATAGTGTTTCTGCCCCCTTGGGGTGCATGCTCAGGTGTTTGCCCCCAATCAGTTCCCCCCTTCAACCCAGGGGGTGGAAGAAAGCCCAGTAGCCCCCAGGAGAGCTAGGCTCACCATTCACTGGCTACTCCTCCACCCCAAAAACGGTCTTACAGTGGGTGTGTCCTCAATTACCCCACAGGAGGTGGGCGGGGGGGGGGAAATCCAACCAGATGTGAGGGGTTTTAACATGGCGCAAAAACAAATAAAAGGTTGAGGGCAGGCTACCCCAGCATCGAGGCACACCCTCTGCCCAGAAGGTTGAATAGTTTTTCCGCCCCCTTGGGGATAGGTAGGAAGTTTGTCTTGACGGAGCACTAATCTGCCACCCAGGGATTTTACATTTAAGCAAAAGAAAGAGGTGTGGGCATCCCGCCCTGGTATTGGACCATACGCTAATGCCAAAAGGGACAGACCAGTCTCTCTACCACCCCCCTCCATCGCCCTCTGAGGGCCAAATTACCTCTTCCCAGGGTAGAGCAGAAAGTCCAAAGAAAGCCAGGAATATTTTTTTTATAAAATAATGGGGTGGATAAAGCCTCAACCACACCCTTAAAGCCTCAACAGTCATTCTTATCTACTGACCACTACAGCACCCCCATCCCTATGGGGAGCAAGAGAAAATGCTGATTCTTTTGGGAGTAATTTTTACATATGGGCCAGCAGATTGGGGCTAAATCCCAGTATCATCCCACTTGTCAAGCTAAATGGCTGCACTTTTGGGGGTTGGGTCGGCCACTACATAGGGAACTCTACCAAACCCAGACATTTCTGAAAGCTAGGTAGGGAGGGGCATTGGATAGTATGCCTCTCATGGATCCCAAGATGTTTTCTTGCCCACATAGCCCTGCAAACCATAAACCTTTTTTTAAATCACACATTTGTGCATTGCATTTGTGTGACATAAATTTCTGGAACTCACAGTGATCCACAAAATTCCAACCACCCTGTGCTCCCCCACTTGTCTTCATGCAAATGCTACTTTACTTGTGTGGCTCGATCTAGGAACACAGAAGGCCGCAAAACGCAATGTGGAGACATTGGCAATAGGGTTAGCTGCAGTATTTGGGCCTGGGCTTAGCCAACCCGTACCAAACCCGGACATCTCTGAAAACTAAGCACCCAGGAGAGTCCATGATGGTGTGCTTCACATGAATGCCACAGCATTATCTTACTCACAAATCATGCTTTTACTTTGCATTTCTGTGACGTAAACTTACAGAATTCCCAGAGATCCCCAAACTTCCTACTACCTGGCGTTTCCCCCCTTGTCCCGATGATAACTCTACCCCACTTGTGTGGTTGGGCATAGTGTCCGCAACAGGAATGGCTCAATCTATGATTTTAGGCAGTTTGAAGTTTGGAGGGCATTGTCTGTAACAAAATGTGGGATCCACATGTCACACACCACTCTGGACTCCCCTGGGAGTTCTGTTTTCAGAAACGCTGGGGTTTGGTTGATTTCCCCAGGTGCTGGCAGAGCTAGAACCCAATATCCACAGCAACCCAAATTGGGGAAAAAAGGTTAGTTTGGAGTTGAAATATTTGACCTGTCCCTATTGCGTTTTTGGCTTGTTTGAGTGGCTAGGGGCAGCTTCCTCCTCCCCCTCCACTATAAATATAATGCATATATGTCGGAGACTACAATGTTGCTCTCTCAAGATGTATCGACGGGTCACCTCTCGGAGCATGGACCCAATCATTAATTGGTAACAACTGAACCACCCAATAATACACACTTATATCTGCCAGAGCAAGCCCCTCATTACAAAGTGGATCTAGTAACAAAAGAGTGTTTGAGCTCTTTTGGCTCTTTCCTATCACAGGCGCTAGGCTCACCCACACAACAGGGGTACCATTTTTATTGGAAGACATGTAGGAACTATGTGTGGTAGGAAATATGTAGGTCCCCATTAAACTCAAATCTAAGTTTACCTTTGTGAATTGGTCCCTTAGACCTCAGGTTTATTCAGATCTAAAGTTAGACTTCAGGTGTAAGTTTACCTCAGTGTCTGAGGTAATAAGGATGGATCCTCTGCAAAGTATTTGGTCTTATTTGGAAGGGAACTGCAAGCTTCTTGGTGAAGACACTTTAAGAGTAAATTGGTTGCTAATGAGTACTGCATCTTTGAAAGATGGTGAGACAGAGAAAGGAAGGAAATTAGACCTGCCATGTTGTTACTGTCTTGCTGGAACAGAAACATCAAAATGTGCTTGCTGGAGTGTTATGATGAGCTGATCATAAGGTGGGCTAACTGAGCATTATGGAATTGGCAAAGACAATATTGTCATTATGGAAAGTTGTGAAATTAAGGAACTGAACATTTATGTAAACATGAAAAGAGATCGCTTGGGGAATTTTTGAAAATAGCAAGGTGTGCTAGTGTTAGTTGAATATTGTACATAACAAAAAAACATGTACAAAGAAAGTGAGTAAATTGGTGCACACTGGGACCATTCAGGTGTTTAATGGGATAATAAAAAATTCCAGGTGCGCAGTAAGATCACTGTATTAAATTTCTGTTTTTGACCTCTTGACGTAGTAGCTCTGTTACAGACTGAGAAATGCTAAAGGGGCTAATGTCATATATGCTCTACATAAATGGTGTACATTGGCTCAAGGCCCAGCCAGGCCCTACCGGGCATCAGCATTTCCCCGGGAGACTGAAGGGGCACTTTTGTTACTAGTGTGCAGTTTTGCAGCAGTGCTGCAATATTGGCCCCAGTTCCAAAACAGGCAGGCCTGACCAGAGTAATCACTCACTTCTTACTCAAACTGCAGATTTCCTTGTATATCCAGTAGTTTTCCAGCAACAATAAACTTGTGGAGATTGAAATCTCAGGTGATTCATCTTCCTGGTAGAGAGATATTGGAGTTTTGTCTGTTTGCAGTTTTGTCTCATCTAAAGTAGCACAGAGGGCTAATATGCCTGCTGCAAAGAAGGTGTACCATGCAGATCAGAGAACTGTATTTATGAGCATATCTCAGCGGGTTACTGCTTTTGCAACAGAGATCCTTTTTTACTTTCAGTTGTCATGATCTACCACAATGAGCTATGAACTGCCATCAGAGAGCTGCATGCAAATGGCATGCTACAGGTACAACAGTTCTGTTTTTTGCAAATCTTCTAATGTTGCTAAAATGTTTTTTTGGGGTAGAAATACTTTCTTGTTAGTAAATCCAACCCCATCCACTGTGTTACGTATTGAATCCTCGGTTTGTGCTTCTCCAGGCTAAGTACTCTTAAAAATGCCTACCAGCATGGACTAGGCCGGCTTATGGGTGGTGCGAGCGGTGCGACTGCACCAGGCGCTGACCTCAGGGGTGCGCTGTGTTTAGCAATAACTTCAGAAACTTGCAATTTAAAAGCATCTGCTGAAAAGTTCCATGTGCGTTTAGCCTTCAAGAAACAATTAAAATGGCAAGATACCTCTTGTGATTAATGTTCCTGCTAGGGAGAGAGATGGGAGTTTTGCCTAGTGGCAGCTTTGACTCAACATAAAGTAGCATAGAGGGTTAATATGCCTACTGCAAAAAACAGAACTATGGGGCATATTTAAGAAAAGTGGCGTTGCACACTGTGCAGCGCCACTTTTCTTGCACCCCTTAGCGCCCCCCTATCATCACCATGTGTGTGCCCTATTTAAAATACGGTGCACCGTGGCAGTAGTTAGGGGACTAGCATCAGAATTTTTTACGCTACTCCGGCGCTTTGCAGGATTAGCGTCACAATGGGAAAAAGCAGAAATCTGCTAGAGTGAGTTGAAATGAAAAAAATAACGCTGATGTGGCATTAGAATAGTGCTAGGGGCTCTTAAATATGCCCCTATATTTTATGTGACTAGCTGAGTGGATTAGTAAAGCCAGCCTTTACAAGTGCTTTAAAACACGTGAATGTATGTGAAAGGGGAGCGATGGAGAGATGAGGGGCACATTTGCCGGGTGGTAGTGAGTGAAACCGAGGAGGAGGTCATGGGGTCGAGGGGGTGCCACAATAAACTTTTGCACAGTGCGCCACCAGTCCTAAAGCCGGCACTAAGTATGGATGGCAGGTAAATTCTACACATTGTATTCCTTTTTGTCTTATGTAACATTTTCTATACACTTATTTACCCTTGTATGTTTAATTGTCTTCTTATGTGTGTGCGATGTAAAGTGCTCCGTCACCCTACTTGTCTGAGAGCTGCTATAAAACAAATGAAATACATGTGAGAGAGGGGCTATGGAGAGATGAGGGGCCCTGTTAGAGGGTGATATTGAGGGAATCATTGAATGGCCCCAACAACGATTGTTGTATCCTGGTACGTCACTTAAAATGCTATGAAAGCTAAGAAATATATAATGAAAAATGTATTGTAGAATGCACACATTTTGCTATTTTTCCCATTTTTTCTTGGATGGAGAGCCTTCCCTAACCCACCTCGTAGCATTCAGGCTCTTTACGCACAGCACTGGGGTTAGTCCGAGAAAATTTGCCAGGGCTGCTGTCGCTTTCCAGTCCTGCACCGGCTTTCCCTGTGCACGTCCTTACCTCTTTGAAAGTGTGAATATCTAGCTTCAAGTCAGGGTTTCTGGTTGACAGTGGGGAATAAAAACATTAATCATTTGTAAACTGTAAGTCGAGATTGAAACTGCAGGCCACCCTGCCAGTCTGGGTCAGTTATGGAACTTTCTAGAATGGATGTTTTCTCCGCAATTGAATGTCATGCAGCTTACAAATCTGAAATAAGCCCCAATGTGTCTGCTACCGAATCCATGCCTGTCAGAGGATTATGTGGGAGGCCATTACTGCACTTGAAAATTTGTACCACATAGCAGTGTGTAATCTTGCAGAGCATAAGTCTATTATTTGGAAACATACAAAGTGTGATGACTGGGGCATTATGGAAAATTGCAAAGTGTGCTAAGAAACTGGTATAAAATGGTTTTATTCCCACCAGAGTTTCACAATATTACTGGCCATCATGGCTATAAAATGCACCATTTCTCACAGAACCTTCCTCGAAATGCTTGGGGAGAACCTCACCCCATTGTAAAGCAGCAATAATATGTCTGCCATATTTTGACTCTTACTTATTAAATCATCATGTTAGAAGACATACCCTTTTCCTCTAGGCTTACCATACATTTAACATTTTTGATCAGCATTAGAGGCATAATATGTTTAGGTCGAGTGTGCAAGTGCTTTGACCTGTTGTAAGAATTGTGGGCTCTTAACCACGGCCACCGTACACCCATCACTTTCACTCGTTCCTGGACTTGCCTTTCACAAATCTTTTGTCATCATTGGTAAATGCTTTACGTTTGACCTGCCTTGTGGCGGTTTTGTTACTGTCTTGCAGACTGACCCTGTGACATGGATAATTGCACAATTGCAGATATGTTTGACTGCGAGCAAACTACTTTTTCTTTTTGTGTCTCTCCTTCGCACTCATGCTGCTGGCAGCCATGGTGCTTTGAATTTCCTAGCTTATGTCAACTAATGTTTTACACTTCATTTTCAATTTATGTGGTAAGAAAAGTCCAGTTAGGAGTTTACAACGCTAATAGCTCTAACTTGAGCAAATGCGAGACCCATTGCATTGCAAATGCTTGTTTATACTTACCATTTGCAACTAGTTTTCTCAGATGTTCCTTGGACTAGAATCTCCAAAATGCTCGCTAAAATAGTATTTCAATCTCGACAAGTTTGAAATATCGTTGGAGGGGGTCACAGAGGCTATGATATCCATGCAAATTGGGCCCAGTGGGATACTAGCAGCACAGTATAAAATGTTTTCAGAGCTGTTGTGACCACATCTTCTCCAGGCATACCAGGAGGCCTGTGAGAGGGGTCGAACTTTCATCTCCTCCACCCCTCCCGATCATATGCATGTGGTCATTGCAGTGATCCATAAAGAAGAGAAACCTCATTGGTAAAAGCTTTACGTTTGTCCTGCCTTGGGGCAATTTTGTTACCGCCATGCAGATTGACCCGGTTAAATGGATAATTGCACGTTTGCAGTTATGTTTGACTGTGAGCGACCTACTTTTTCTTTTTGTGTCTCTCCTTCACGCTCATGCTGACGGCAGCCTTGGCACTTTGAATTTGCTAGCTTATGTCAACTAATGTTTTACACTTCATCTTCAATTTATGTGGTAAGAAAAGTCCGGTTAGGAGTCTACAAAGCTAATAGATCTAACTAGAGCAAATGCGAGACCCTTTACCTTGCAAATGCTTGTTTATACTTACCATTTGTAACTAGTTTTCTCAAATGTTCCTTGGAGTACAATCTCCAAAATGCTCTCTAAAATAGTATTGAAATCTCAACAAGTTTGAAATATCATTGAAGGGGGTCACAGAGGCTATGAAATCCATGAAAATTGGGCCCAGTCGGATACCAGTAGCACTGTATAAATTGTTTGCAGAGCTGTTGTGACCACATCTTCTCCGGGCATTCCAGGAGGCCCGTGAGAGGGTTCCAACTCCCATCTCCTCCACCCCTTCGGATCATAGGCATGTGGTCGTTGTACTGATCCATAAAGAAGAGAAATCAAAAGCTGAGTGTGTTTCATACCGCTCAACCTCTCTCTTAAATGTTGAAATGGAAATTGTGGCCACGGTTTTGGCAAAAAAAAACTGATGGGCGTTGTGGGGACCTTAATACACAAGGATCTGTCAGGCTTCAGGCCTGGGTGATTGACGAGACATAACCTGAGAAAACCTCATAATTGGCTAACAGAAATAAAGACTTGCACTGAACCACTTGTGATAGTGTCACGAGATGACAAAAGGATTTTGATTCTGTACACTGGCTGTGTTAGTGTTGCTGGGGTTGGTTTCAGTTGAGCTCTATCAGTTGGGTGGGCTCTGCTATGCTGCGACCCAAAAGCATTAGTCATTGTGAATGAGTACTCATCACATCTGTTCCTGATGCAGAGTGCTACGTGCCAGGGTGGTCCCGTAATTCGTTTCTATTCATGTTATGTATAGAACCGCTAACATGCTGGATTAGTCACTTAGGAAGATTAAATGTGTTGCTGCAGCTCCTAGGAGCATGGTAGGTATAGCAGATACAAAATGTAAGGGAAGAAGTTAATCATAGATGCAATAAATGATTGGAATATGAATGACATCTTCCCTTTGCGGCCTGGATTATAGAATAAAGGTATAAATACTTAGGAATACACATAAAACCAAAGCAGGATGTATCCCTCGAATGGAACCTAGAGCAGATACAAGTGAACTTCCACATTGATGTGAAAGATGGAAGCCTTTACTGTTCATGCTACTGGGTAGGGCGGGGACATAAAATTGCCAAAGTTACTGCATGTTATGCAGAACACACCCTATCAGACACATTTACATTTTTTTACACAAATAGATAAAGAGATACGGATCCTGGGCCTGATTTAGAGTTCGCAGATGGGGTTAATCCATCCAAATGTGACAGATACCCCGTTAGCTGTATTACGATTCCATAATATCCTATGAAAATCGCAGTATGGCAGATGGGATCTCCATCACATTTGTGATGGAGTGACCCATCTGCCAAACTCCAAATCAGGCCTTCTGTTGTGGGATGAAGGTAGCGAAGACGTACCTTAAAAACGCTTACTAGATCCACTTTGTAATGAGGGGCTTGCTCTGGCAGATATAAGTGTGTATTATTGGGTGGTTCAGTTGTTACCAATTACTGATTGGGTCCATGCTCCGAGAGGTGACCCGTCGATACACCTTGAGAGAGCAACATTGTAGTCTCCGACATATATGCATTATATTTATAGTGGAGGGGGAGGAGGAAGCTGCCTCTAGCCACTCAGACAATAATAGTGGCTTGGGAAAAAGTGGCCTACTATTTGGGCTGGAAAGGCAGGGTAACGTGGGAAACACCATTGTGTTCGATGATTAAACAAGGTTTAAGACCTCCAGTCAAGTCATATTGGTATCTTCAAATTGGTCAACCTCATAGAAGGGAACCATTTAAGAGTTTAATGCACTCAGTGTTGAATTTGAATTGACTTAGCCACAGGCATATAAATAAGCACAGCTATGACATGCCCTTCAGGCTGATGGGATTGACTGCTCTGAAATTCAAGCCCTTGGCCCATTGGAAAACAGAAACCTAATGGGTAAGTTGGGGAGGGGAGCGCTCTTCGCCTCATAAAGACCCTTATTAGCTAAATGCCTGATGGCTTGTGGACACTGGAGGATATAGACTGGATGAGCAGCCATGATGCAACCCAGAGAAGTTGCAACAAAAGCAAAGATGCATCTGATCCAGCAAAAAATCCGCATAGGGCGTATCATAACCCTAGTCGGTTGCACAAAATGTAATGGGCCCCCAAACCAAATCACCTTACATAAATAACAGAAGAAGGTGCCTTCATGCATATGATCCGGGAGTGCAATGCAATTTAGGACACCTCGCTAAGTATTCTGTGTGCACTGGGTCGGGTCTTGAGCGACATAGTTCCCCTTCTGTCTCAGTTCACATTATTGAGAATCCCTAGTGATGTAGATCTTCCACAAGCCAAGTTTATGTAATGCACACTGGGTATGTTAGCTGCAAAAAGAGACATAGCAAAGGCGTCGTGTTCCCCAAGAGTATCCGCAAACCAGGAGTGACAAGCTGGAATGGACCCCAATATGAGGGCGGGAAAGGTAACATGAAGCTAGAGGATGTTCCCGTAAATTTCAGGAAGTACGGGGAAGCAAGAGGAATATTACGGTTTAGGTGAAGCTACTGGTGTTTCAAACAATTGAAATTGTGAGATAACTCCAGTACAGGAACCCCATAACTGAGGTAATGATATAGGTAGTGACTTCCGTGGTCCATGGTGAACAAATACGTACATTGTAATTGTTGCCTTGGAACTAGGCTGGAAACGAACGGTTTAAAGACCGTCTACCTGAACGTGGTAAACCGATGAGACTTGTGTATGTGTTTTTTGGATGCACAGGCTGACAAATGTTATGGTAAAGGCTAACCAAAAAGGTTTAAATAAAAATATGTAAAAAACAAAATAAAATAAACACTCATGTGATATATATGTTTACATATTATGTACATTGCAGATCTTATTCGTGTTCCAATCACTTTACCTATATATATATAAGAAGATGCTTGCAATTTCTTTTGACAGACCATTATTGCTCGCCAAAGGTTGGTAAACCTTGGTCTAGGGTCTTCGTGATAATCAATATCTCTATGTTCCATAAAGTAATCGTAAGAAGTGTGCAAGAATTAAACGTTCTGTTAGAGACACTTGAAGAATCAGTATCTATAACTATAGAGATAAAAAAGCAGAGGGCCCGGTCCAGGCCCTTACTACCATTAGTTCTGGCGTTTGTCAAAATTGCAAAGAAGTCTGTGATTTAAGCACCTACAAAATGGGAATTCGAGCACCTACAAAAGTGGGACCTCCCTGCCATGTTAAGAAGTATAGAATACCAGAATGGGACCCAATTTTCCTATGTGCATGTTTGAGGTCAAACTCTATCCTATCAGCAGTGAGAAGTGCCAAGGTTCAGCTTCAGAAATCACAAATCCTACATATAAATAGAGCAAATGCTTAGATACTCTTGGATGTAAAATCTGAACTTACTGTTGCGACTTCTTTAAAAGCCAAGTTGATAGCTCTTATTGATGGATACTGTAGGAGGCTGTCCTGGCTTATAGTGAGTACCCTGTGGTACTTACACCCTGTCCCAGGTCCAGTTATCCCTTATTAGTAGAATAGAGGTGTTTCTAGCAGCTTAGGCTGATAGAAGGTAGCTATGGCAAAGCAGCTTAAACTGAACTAGGAGACATGCAAAGCTCCTACTATACCACTTATATCATATGCACAATACCATAAGAAAACACAATACTCAGAGTTACTAAAAATCAAGGTACTTTATTTTTATGACAATATGCCACAAGTATCTCAGTGAGTACCCTCAGTAAGAAGGTAAGTAATATACACAAGTTATATGTACACAAACCCAAAACAGGTAAGTAAGAGTCAGAAAAGTAATGCAAACAGTGTAGAATTACAATAGGATGCAATAGGGAAACATAGGTCTAGGGGCAACACAAACCATATACTCCAAAAGTGGAATGCGAATCACGAATGGACCCCAGACCTATGGGAGCTTGTAGAGGGTCGCTGGGACTGTAAGAAAACAGTCAGGGTGTCCAAGATACCCCACACCAAGACACTGAAAAGTAGGAGTAAAGTACACCTACTATCCCAAAAGAGCACAATAGTCGTGATAGGGGGATTCTGCAAGAACAACAAAGACCAGTAAGGCACTGAAGGTGGATTCCTGGTCCTGAGGATCTGCAAAGCAAGGGGACCAAGTCCTATAGTCGCGACAGTGTCCGGGGGGGCAGGAGCCCAGGAAACCCCGGATGAAGGCGCAAGGAAGCTGCCTCTGGATGAAAGAAGCTTGGAATTCTGCAAGAACGAAGAGGACTAGGAACTTCTCCTTTGGATGAAAGATATCCCACGTTGTGATGAAGGTTGCAGAAGTGTTCCCACACAGAAGTACCACAAACAAGCCTTGCTAGCTGCAATGGTCGCGGTAGAGGTTTTTGGGTGCTGCTGAGGACCAGGAAGGACCAGGATGTCGCCTCTTGGAGGAGGTGACAGAGGGGGAGCTCAGCAACTGAGATAGCCCTCACAGAAGCAGGCAGCGCCCGCAGAAGTGCCTGAACAGGCACTTGGAAGATTTGTGAACCGGAGTCCATGCAGAGTTACAAAAGAGAGTCCCACGACGTCGGAGGCCAACTTAGTGGGTTGAGCACTGCAGGACGGATTGCTGGGGACCCAGGGTAGGCTGCGCACGAAGGAAATCCTGGAAGAGTGCACAGAAGCCGGAGCAGCTGCAAAACACTCAGTACACAGGTTTGCAGACTAGCGTGGGGAGGCAAGGACTTACCGCCACCAAACTTGGACTGAAGGATCACTGGACTGTGGGAATCACTTGGATAGAGTTCCTGTGTACCAGAGACCACGCTCGTCAGGATGAGTGGGGACCCAGAGGACCGGTGATGCAGTCTTTTGGTGCCTCTGTTAGCAGGGGGAAGATTCCAGTGACCCACGGGAGATTTCTTCTTGGCTTCTGGTGTAGGGTGAAGGCAGGCGACCTCCAGAGCATGCACCACCAGGAAACAGTTGAGAAAGCTGTCAGGATTAGGCGCTACAATGTTGCTGGTAGTCGTCTTGCTACCTTGTTGCAGTTTTGCAGGCGTCCTGGAGCAGTCAGCGGTGGATCCTTGGTAGAAGTCGAAGAGGGAGATGCAGAGGAACTCTGGTGAGCTCTTGCATTCGTTATCTGAAGAATACCCCAGAGGAGAGACCCTAAATAGCCAGAAAAGGAGGTTTTGCTACCTAGGAAGGAGGATTGGCTACCAAGAAAGGTAAGAGCCTATCAGAAGGAGCCTCTGATGTCACCTGCTGGCACTGGCCACTCAGAGCGGTCCAGTGTGCCACAGACACCTCTGTTTCCAAGATGGCAGAGGTCTGGGACACACTGGAGGAGCTCTGGGCACCTCCCCTGGGAGGTACTGGTCAGGGGAGTGGTCACTCCCCTTTCCTTTGTCCAGTTTCGCGCCAGAGCAGGGCTAGGGGATCCCTGAACCGGTGTAGACTGGCTTATGCAGAGATGGGCAGCATCTGTGCCCATCAAAGCATTTCCAGAGGCTTGGGGAGGCTACTTCTCCACAGCCCTTCACACCTATTTCCAAAGGGAGAGGGTGTAACACCCTCTCTCAGAGGAACTCCTTTGTTCTGCCTTCCTGGGCTGGTGCTCCCCAGACCCCAGGGGGGTAGAAACCTGTCTGAGGGGTTGGCAGCAGCAGCAACTGCAGTGGAAACCCCGGAAAGACAGTTTGGCAGCCACCGGTTTCTGTGCTGGAGACCCGGGGGATCATGGAATTGTGACAATTCCATGATCTTAGACATGTTACATGGCCATGTTCGGAGTTACCATTGTGACGCTATACATAGGTAGTGACCTATGTATAGTGCACGCGTGTAATGGTATCCCCGCACTCACAAAGTTCAGGGAATTTACCCTGAACAATGTGGGGGCACCTTAGCTAGTGCCAGGGTGCCCACACACTAAGTAACTTGGCACCCAACCTTCACCAAGTGAGGGTTAGACATATAGGTGACTTATAAGTTACTTATGTGCAGTGAAAAATGGCTGTGAAATAACGTGGACGTTATTTCACTCAGGCTGCAGTGGCAGGCCTGTGTAAGAATTGTCTGAGCTCCCTATGGGTGGCAAAAGAAATGCTGCAGCCCATAGGGCTCCCCTGGAACCCCAATACCCTGGGTACCTAAGTACCATATACAAGGGAATTATATGGGTGTACCAGTGTGCCAATGAGAATTGGTAAATTTAGTCACTAGCCTGCAGTGACAATTTTAAAAGCAGAGAGAGCATAAACACTGAGGTTCTGGTTAGGAAAGCCTCAGTGATACAGTTAGGCACCACACAGGGAACACATACAGGGCACATACTATGAGCACTGGGGTCCTGCCTGGCAGGATCCCAGTGACACACGGGCTAAAACAACATACATACAGTGAAATATGGGGGTAACATGCCAGGCAAGATGGTACTTTCCTACACAACCCCCCCCCCCCCCAAACGAATGACAATAAGACTAGCCATGACCTGATGAGTCTTCATTGTCTAAGTGGAAATATCTGGAGAGTCCATCTGCATTGGAGTGGGTACTCCCAGGTCTATGTTCCACTGCATAGTCCATTCCCTGTAGAGATATGGACCACCTGAACAATTTAGGATTTTCACCTTTCATTTGTTTTAGCCAAAGTAGAGGTTTGTGCTCTGTTTGAACAATAAAGTGAGTGCCAAACAGGTATGGCCTCAACTTTTTCAGTGCCCAGACCACAGCAAAGGCCTCCCTCTCTATGGCAGACCAACGCTTTTCTCTAGGGGTCAACCTTCTGCTGATAAAAGCAACTGGTTGATCCTGGCCCTCAGAATTCAGTTGTGATAAGACTACCCCTAACTCAGATGCATCAGTTTGAACAATTAATTTCTTGGAGTAACATGGGATTTTTAGGACAGGTGCAGAGCACATGGCCTGTTTGAGCTCCTCAAAAGCTTTCTGACAGCTAGCTGTCCATAATACCTTTTTAGGCATTTTCTTACTTGTGAGATCATTAAGAGGGGCTGCTATGGAGCCCTAATTCTTTATGAATCTCCTGTAATACCCTGTGAGGCCTAAAAAGGCTCTCACCTGGGTCTGAGTTGAAGGGGGAACCGAATCCATGATTGTCTAGATTTTCCCCTGTAGTGGTGCAATCTGTTCTCTACCTACCAGGTGGTCCAGATAAACCACTTTCCCCTGCCCTATCTGGCACTTTGAGGCCTTGATAGTGAGGCCTGCCTTTTGCAGGGCCTCCAACAAAACTTTCCAAAGGTGGACCAGGTGCTCATCCCAGGTTGAGCTAAAGACAGAAATATCATCAAGATATGCTGCACTGAAAGCCTCCAACCCTTGCAGGACTGTGTTCACCAACCTCTGAAAAGTGGCAAGTGCATTTTTCAAACCAAAGGGCATTACTGTGAATTGGTAGTGCCCTCCTATAGTAGAAAATGCAGTCTTTGGTTTAGCATCTTCTGCCAATCTGATCTGCCAATACCCTGCAGTCAGATCAAAAGTGCAAAGATACTTGGCAGAATCCAGTGTATCAATGAGCTCATCTGCCTTGGGTATAGGGTGAGCATCAGTTTTTGTTACCTGATTGAGACCTCTGTAATCTACACAAAACCTCATCTCCCTCTTTCCATATTTGGTGTGAGGTTTTGGTACAAGCACCACTGGGCTAGCCCATGGGCTTTCAGAAGGTTAAATCACGCCCAAATCCAACATTTTCTGCACCTCTTGTTTAATGCAGTCTCTCACAAGGTCAGGCTGCCTATAAATTTTACTTTTGACAGGCAGACTGTCTCCAGTGTCAATTGTGTGTTCACACCAGGATGTTGTAACTGGTACAAGTGAAAAGAGGTCAGACAACGGGCTTAGGAGATTGATGCAGTTGTCTTTCTGTTCTGCAGTCAGACAATCTGCTAAAACTACTCCCTCCACTAAGGCATCTGCTTCAGTGGTGGAAAAGAGATCAGGGAGAGGGTCACTCTCTTCTTCCTGTCCCTCTTCTGTTGCCATGAGCAGGGTGAGATCAGCCCTGTCATAGTAGGGTTTTAGGCAGTTGACATGAATCACCCTAAGGGGACTCATGGCAGTGCCCAGGTCTACCAAATAGGTAACCTCACCCTTTTTTTCAACAATTAGATGGGGTCCACTCCATTTGTCTTGGAGTGCTCTTGGGGCCACAGGCTCCAATACCCACACCTTCTGTCCTGGTTGGTACTGGATCAGAACAGCCTTCTGGGTATGCCATTGCTTTTGCAGCTCCTGGCTGCCTGAAGGTTTTTACTGGCCTTTTTCATGTACTCAGCCAGTCTGGATCTTAGTCAAGTACATAATCCACTATGTCCTGTTTAGGAGCTTTTAAAGGTTGTTCCCAACCCTCCTTCACAAGAGTGAGTGGACCTCTTACAGGGTGCCAAAGAGGACTTCAAAGGGGCTGAAGCCCACTCTTTTTTGGGGTACCCCCCTGTAAGCAAAAAGGAGGCAAGGTAACAGGACATCCCATCATCTCCTGAGTTTTTCAGGGAGTCCCATTATCATTCCTTTGAGAGTTTTATTAAACCTCTCAACCAGTCGGTTAGTCTGTGGATGGTAAGGGGTGGTGAACTTGTCGGTAACACCACACTCCTTCCAAATTGCTTTCAAGTATGCAGACATGAAGTTGCTACCTCTATCTGATACTACCTCTTTAGGAAAACCCACCCTGGAAAAGATTCCCAAGAGGGCCTTTTACCACTGAGGGAGCTTTAGTGGTCCTTAAAGGTATGGCTTCAGGATTTCTTGTG
This sequence comes from Pleurodeles waltl, assembly GCF_031143425.1. Lineage (NCBI taxonomy): Eukaryota > Metazoa > Chordata > Amphibia > Caudata > Salamandridae > Pleurodeles > Pleurodeles waltl. The sequence continues at coordinate 347,390,829 of NC_090450.1, read as the reverse complement.
ACATGGTCCACAACCACCAAGATAAATCTATTGCCTGAAGCAGTAGGAGGGTCAAGGGGGCCAACTATGTCAAACCCTACCCTTTCAAAGGGCACCCCAACCACTGGAAGTGGAATTAGAGGGGCCTTTGTAGTGCCACCAGTCTTGCCACTGGCTTGGCAGGTCACACAAGACTTGCAAAAATCTTTGGTGTCCTCTGACATACGAGGCCAGTGAAACAAGGGGACAAGTCTTTCCCAAGTTTTTATCGGGCCCAAATGGCCAGCCAAAGGAATGTCATGTGCTAGAGTGAGAAGAAACTCTCTGTACTGCAGGGGAATGACCAATCTCCTGGCTGCTCCAGGTTTTGGGTCCCTTGACTCTGTGGACAAGAGGTTATCTTCCCAGTATACTCCATGGCTGTCACTGACATCCCCATTTTGCTGTTTGACAGCTTGCTGTCTGAGACCCTCTAATGTGGGACACGTTTGCTGTGCCACACTCAGCTCTTCCCTGGCAGGCCCCCCTCCACCCAAACGCTCAGCAGTGTCTGCTGCCAGCTCCTCTGGTGTAGGTTCTGCACAAGGAGGACATTCCTCTTCCTCAGAAGGGGAATCATCTGTAGAGGGAGGGATAGTGGGTAGGGATTTACCCTTGCTACCCCTAGCTTTAGGGAGCACTTGGTCCATTGTTCCAGAATCAAAGTTACCCTGTCCTTTTTGCATTTTGGCCTGAGCCCTGGTTAAAGCAAGAATATGCCCAGGAATGCCCAGCATTGCTGCATGAGCCTCCAACTCCACTTCTGCAAAGCTGATGTCTCTAAATGATTCCCTAGTAGACAGTCTACAGGTAAATCTGAGGCAACCACAACTTTCTTTAAGCCAGTAACCCCCCAGTTGAGATTCACAACAGCCATGGGGTGGCTAAGAGTGTTGTTATGAGCGTCTGTCACTTGGTACTGCTGACCAAGTAGGTGTTGTTCAGGGTGGACCAGTTTTTCTATCACCATAGTTACACTGGCTCCTGTGTCCCTGTAGGCCTGAACCTCAGCACCATTTATTAGGGGAAGTTGCTTGTACTTATCCATATTAAGGGGACAAGCAACCAAGGTGGCCAAATCAATGGCACCTTCAGAGACTAAAACAGCCTCTGTGGTCTCCCTAACAAGACCAACCCCAACTACATTGCCAATAGTGAGCCCAGCTACACCCTTGGATTGGCTATTAGTAGTAGATTTCCCACCACCACTGCTATTTCTAGGGGCACTAGAATTTGCAGCAGGGGTTATGGTGGTGGGAAGTTTGGTGTTTTTCTTTGGACAAAAGGAATCAGTTGCCCAATGGCTTTTGACTTTACAGAAATAACACCAAGGCTTTTTAGGTTGATTATTGGAAGAGGATTTGGACCCCCCACCCCCAGTGGATTTTTGTGGGCCTGATGAAGACTCAGAATGTTTACTTTTATTCCCACCCTTGTCAGAAGACTTACCATCCTTCTTCTTACCATCCTTGTCACCCCTTGTATGAACTTTTCTGTTCACCCTTGTTCTGACCCACTTGTCTGCCTTCTTTCCCAATTCTTTGGGAGAGGTCAGATCCGAGACCACTAGGTATTGGTGCAACACGTCAGACACACAGTTGTTCAGAATATGCTCTCTCAGAATAAGATTATACAGGCTTTCATAGTCAGATACCTTACTGCCATGTAACCACCCTTCCAAGGCCTTCACTGAACAGTCCACAAAATCTGTCCAGTCTTGAGAAGACTCTTTTCTGGTGTCTCTGAACTAAATCCTGTATTGTTTAGTGGTTAAGCCAAATCCATCCAAGAGTGCATCTTTCAATACTGTGTAGTTGTTAGCTTCACTTTCTCTAACAGTAAAGAGCCTATCTCTACCCTTTCCAGTGAAAGATAGCCACAAAATAGCAGCCCATTGCCTTTGAGGGACCAACTGTACCATACAGGCCCTCTCAAGTGAAGCCAACCACTTATTAAATTAATGTCATCCCCCTCCTTGTAAGGGGGAACTATCTTGTGCAGATTCCAGGAATCTTGCTCTCTGACAGGATTGCTATCAGGAATACTGCTGCTGCAACCATGGGGAACTAACCCCAACCTCTGTCTTTACTTCTCTATGTCTAGGGATTCCCTATCTAAGGCCAGCTGTTTCTGTTTAAGCTTCAGTCTGGTCTCTTCAACCCTCAACCTTTTGAGTTCCCTTTCTAACAAGTTATCCTCAGGGTGGGTGGGTTGGGAATGCTTTGACACAGATGACAAATTGGAAACTTCAGAGGGGGACCTGTCCCTAACTGTCTGGACCCTGGTAACCTGGCCTCTAGGGATAAAGGATGCCCTACTGTGATGGGAACCTTTCTCACTGCCAGTATCACTAGGTGCCCTGCTAGGGGGCAGGCCCTGATAAGAACCCTTCCCACCCTTCTCAGGGAACTCTCCTGAGTTAGACTGGAAAGCTTCTACATTTTCTAACCTCTCATTTGATGGGCCAGACTGGTTCTGGTCATCTACAACAAGCATGTTAAAAAGAAACTCTTTTGTAGGGTTCTTTCCTATACATAAACCTCTATCCAGGCAGAGGCCCCTTAAACTCCTGTAGTTCAAACTCTCATAAGTTGCATTAACAGTTTGGAGAGTGGAATCTACAACAGACATGATAGATAAGGTTTAAGGATAGTGAGAAGAGAGAAAACGTTTTAGAACTTTTGAATGCACAAAAAACTTTTTCTAACTTTTAGAAAACTTTTAGAAGTTTTAAGAGACTTTTCAGAACTTTGTAAAAAGTTTTAGGATAGAAAAGCAAACTTTTTGGGTTAAGTGTACATACACTGAACTGTTTGGTATATGATTCTCTTATGAAAAGTACAAAATGACAAAGTGGTAAAGCAGTTGCAAGTACTTATCCCACTGCTGCACCACCAATGTAGGAGGCTGGCCTGGCTTATAGTGGGTACCCTGTGGAACTTACACCCTATGCCAGGTCCAGTTATCCCTTATTAGTAGAATAGAGGTGTTTCTAGCAGCTTAGGCTGATAGAAGGTAGCTATGGCAAAGCAGCTTAGGCTAAACCAGGAGACATGCAAAGCTCCTACTATACAACTTATATCATATGCACAATATCATAAGAAAACACAATACTCAGAGTTACTAAAAGTAAAGGTACTTTATCTTTATGACAATATGCCACAAGTATCTCAGTGAGTACTCTCAGTAAGAAGGTAAGTAATATACGTACACAAACCCAAAACAGATAAGTAAGAGTCAGAAAAGTAATGCAAACAGTGTAGAATTACAATAGGATGCAATAGGCAAACATAGGTCTAGGGGCAACACAAACCATGTACTCCAAAGTTGGAATGCAAATCAGGAATAGACGCCAGACCTATGGGAGCTTGTAGAGGGTCGCTGGGACTGTAAGAAAACAGTCAGGATGTCCAAGATACCCCACCCCAAAACCCTGAAAAGTAGGAGTAAAGTACACCTACTACCCCAAAAGAGCACAATAGTCGTGATAGGGGGATTCTGCAAGAACAACAAACACCAGCAAGGCACTGAAGGTGGATTCCTGGACGTGAGGACCTGCAAAGCAAGGGGACCAAGTTCAATAGTCGCGGCAGTGTCCAGGGGGGGCAGGAGCCCAGGAAACCCCGGATGAAGATGCAAGGAAGCTGCCTCTGGATAGAAGAAGCTTGGAATTCTGCAAGAACGAAGAGGACTAGGAACTTCTCCTTTGGATGGAAGATGTCCCACGTCGCAAAGAAGGTTGCAGAAGTGTTCCCATGGAGAACTACTACAAACAAGCCTTGCTAGCTGCAGTGGTTGCAGTAGAGGTTTTTGGGTGCTGCTGAGAACCAGGAAGGACCAGGATGTCGCCGCTTGGAGGAGGAGACAGAGGGGGTGCTCAGCAACTCAAAGAGACCTCACAGAAGCAGGCAGCACCTGCAGAAGTACCTGAACAGGCACTTGGAAGATTTGAGAACCAGAGTCCACGCAGAGTTACAAAAGAGGGTCCCACGATGTCAGAGGTCAACTCAGTGGGTTGAGCACTGCAGGACAGAGTGCCGGGGACCCAGGCTAGGCTGTGCATGAAGGAAATCCTGGAAGAGTGCACAAAAGCCGGAGCAGCTGCAAATCATGCATTACACAGGTTTACAGTCTAGCGTGGGGAGGCAAGGACTTACCTCCACCAAACTTGGACTGAAGGATCACTGGACTGTGGGAGTCACTTGGATAGAGTTCCTGTGTTCCAGGGACCAAGCTCGTAAGGATGAGAGGGGACCCAGAGGACTGCTGATGCAGTCTTTTGGTGTCTGCGTTAGCAGGGGGAATATTCTGTCGACCCACAGGAGATTTCTTCTTGGCTTCTGGTGCAGTGTGAAGACAGGCGACTCCCAGAGCATGTACCACCAGGAAACAGTCGAGAAAGACGGCAGGATTAGGTGCTACAATGTTCCTGGTAGTCGTCTTGGCACTTTGTTGCAGTTTTGCAGGCATCCTGGAGCAGTCAGCGGTGGATCCTTGGTAGAAGTCAAAGAGGGAGATGCAGAGGAACTCTGGTGAGCTCTTGCATTCGTTATCTGAAGAATACCCCATAGGAGAGACCCTAAATAGCCAGAAAAGGAGGTTTGGCTACCAAGAAAAGAGGAATGGCTACCAAGAAAGGTAAGAGCCTATCAGAGGGGGTCTCTGACGTCACCGGCTGCCACTGGCCACTCAGAGCAGTCCAGTGTGCCCCCAACACCTCCGAATCCAAGATGGCAGAGGTCTGGGACACACTGGAGGAGCTCTGGGCACCTCCCCTGGGAGGTACTGGTCAGGGGAGTGGTCACTCCCCTTTCCTTTGTCCAGTTTCATGCCAGAGCAGGGCTGGGGGATTCCTGAACCGGTGTAGACTGGCTTATGCAGAGATGGGCAGCATCTTTGCCCATCAAAGCATTTCCAGAGGCTGGGGGAGGCTACTCCTCCCCAGCCCTTCACACCTATTTCCAAAGGGAGAGGGTGTAACACCCTCTCTCAGAGGAAATCCTTTGTTCTGCCTTCCTGGGCTGGTGCTGCCCAGCCCCCAGGGGGGCAGAAACCTGTCTGAGGGGTTGGCAGCAGCAGCAGCTGCAGTGGAAACCCCAGAAAGGCAGTTTGGCAGCAATTGGGTTCTGTGCTAGAGACCCGGGGGATCATGGAATTGTCCCCCCAATACCAGAATGGTATTGGGGTGACAATTCCATGATCTTAGACATGTTACATGGCCATGTTCGGAGTTACCATTGTGACCTATGTATAGTGCACGCGTGTAATGGTATCCCCGCACTCACAAAGTTCGGGGAATTTGCCCTGAACAACGTGGGGGCACATTGGCTAGGCCCAGGGTGCCCACACACTTAGTAACTTGGCACCCAACCTTCACCAAGTGAGGGTTAGACATATAGGTGACTTATAAGTTACTTATGTGCAGTGAAAAATGGCTGTGAAATAACATGGACGTTATTTCACTCAGGCTGCAGTGGCAGGCCTGTGTAAGAATTGTCTGCGCTCCCTATGGGTGGCAAAAGAAATTCTGCAGCCCATAGGGATCTCCTGGAACCCCAATACCCTGGGGACCAAAGTACCATATACAAGGGAATTATATGGGTGTACCAGTGTGCCAATGAGAATTGGTAAATTTATTCACTAGCCGGCAGTGACAATTTTAAAAGCAGAGAGAGCATAAACACTGAGGTTCTGGTTAGCAGAGCCTCAGTGATACAGTTAGGCACCATACAGGGAACACATACAGGGCACAATCTATAAACACTGGGGTCCTGTCTGGCAGGATCCCAGTGACACAAGGGCTAAAACAACATACATACAGTGAAATATGGGGGTAACATGCCAGGCAAGATGGTACTTTCCTACAGATACATCTTACCCCACTTTCCTCACATTATGGATATCCCTCCAAGCGCCAGACTGTTTCAGAAAAGTTTCTCAGCATTAGCTCCCCAGCTTTGCATGGTTGCTCGTTGTCACTTCAGCCGCAACTCCATGTGCCAAATGTGATGCCATTGGAGTATGCAAGACACCAGCCTCTCACCTATTCTTATTGTTCCATGCCTCATTGTTGCGAGTCCGGAGCTTTCTCAGTCCTTCACCTATAACATTTTTCAGCTTTTGACAGTGACTAACCTAAATATCTCCTATGAGGACTTCAGGGATTAAACTCTTCTTAAGATATTGCCACAAAAAGTCACTGTCGCAGTCATACGACCTTTTTGTCCTTGTAGCTGAGGCATATTTACTCATGGATAACAAATGTTTGCCTTCTATTTTGCCTGGTATAGCGAGGTACCATTCCTGGCGGCATATTAAAATGTGACGAATGGTATATGGAAATTACCTTTTTACCAGGATTGCCACCATGTTGAACAATTATTGAATCCAGAGTGAAACACTCTGTCATATCCGTAACAGTACAGAAAGGGGAACTTTGTGTCTGAGGTCTCCTACAGCAAGAGAGCATTAGATAAGGGTCTTTTGTCAAACTGTAATACCATCCCTACTTTATCTTATTGTTACATCACGTAATATTCCAGGACAACACTCTGTATCTGGAGTTGATAATGTACTTGGTCAGTCTTACCCAAGTATGTAAAATTAAACTTATAAACCCTAACAGCATAAACAATGCAAATTGTAACATCACCCCTCACCCTCAAACCCCTCGTTTGCTTCCTCCCTAAAGTATCTGTCACTCCTATAAAATGTTCTAAACATAGAAGAACTTTGCGGAGCATCTTTTCACTTTTACTAAGTTAGTATGTTGCTGCAGGCCATGTCTCTAAGTCTGCAGGGCAGCATCAAGGTCTAATTCTCATCTACCAGCCTACCCATCATTCCCCCAGTGATTGGGTAGTTTGCATTCTGACTGCTGGATGAGCGTGTTTGTTACCTGCTTAAGGTAATTTTCCTGGATCAATTAGGAGCCTCCCAACACCAGGAACCCTGGGGCACTTTTGACTGTTTTAGTTGTCTCACTTCCCAGGCTTCTGATGGTCCGACCTCCTCTTCCTCCGTCACCTCTTCTGCTTCCTGAGTGGGTGCTCCTCAAGGAGCTTCCTCCTTATCTCCGTCAAGCGTCCCTGAGACTAGCCATGCTTGTGGGGTCCCATCTCTGCCACCCAGTCTCACGCCTGTTCTGGCATGCTAAAGAAATGGGCCTTTGTTCCATAGAGTACTTTAAGTTAGGCTGGTAAGTGAAGGCCTTTTTTTGATGACTATGGCTCTGAGTTTCTGTTTCACTGCCTCAAAGGATATACGCTGTGTTGTACTAGGTGGGTGTAGTCTGGGTGTAGTCTGGAATATCCATACATGGGGCATTTCAAATTGAAGTTGTGTGCTGCTATGGGTTGTTTTCAGTACTTTGTTTATATCTCTAAACGGGAGCACAACAGCAATCATGGACTGGGGTGCAGCCCCAGATGGGGGAAACTGTGTAAGCGCCTGATGTGCTCACTCTATCACAAACTGTGAAGATAGTCTTTCTGGTCTCATTACTGAGCGCAACCACTTTTTTAAGCTTTCTACTTATACTCCCTCTGGGAATACCACAAGGTTGAAGACATTTCTGCAGACCCTTCCCTCTGCACTTCCACCCTGCATGGCTTGAGAGTCTGCTGAGAGATACAGCAGCAATGTTTTCAGCTCAGTCACAGTGTCCTCTAATTCGGAGATTCGTCCTTTCACTCCCAACACCCCCCATTTGTATTGCACATGATTTGTCTAAGAAGCACCTCATCAACTCCAATCTTTCCACAGTTATTCTCCACAGACTCTCTAGAGGCCTGAATCACCTGCAGCATCATTGTGGTCTAAGGCGGGGAGGGGGAGTTATCGAGTCAGATTGGTCATTTACTCCTGCTGTGGACCCCTCAATCTGTGCCGAGACCCAAACCATACCTTGGTGAATTTATCTATTGTGTCTGGATTGTGTGCAGGTTGGCTCTTGCTCCTAACCATCTTGTTGGGTTATTTGGTGAGGGGAGAGCAAATAAGAGGGCAGATCAGACCCCAAGGACACAAAACTCAAACCTACAGGCTTTCGGACTGCCCAGCACTTTATACCCTCCTGGTTGTGTACCACACCTCCCCAGCCGGTCCCAACCAGGCCTCCACGTTAATTTAACTGGATATTTAAAGGATTCTCATTCGTCCTTTCATGGGGCCTCTGCAGGGCAGCTGGGTGAAGGAGACAATTTAATTTATTTATTGCAGTTATAGTAGTCCCACTTTCCTGTCAATGGTATTACCTTTCCTCAGTGTGTTTATGATCAGAGAGATGTCACACCTTTTTTTATTGCTGAATGGCCCCCTTCTCCACTTCCTGCCATGTCCGGGGAACATAAGAGTAGGGAGGATGTGGGCACCCAGCCTACAGCTTTACCCACTCCTTGTATCTTCTGCTGGCTCTGCGACCTCAGGTGACCAGGCCCAGTAGATGCATGCCCCCCCTGAAGCTTGCAGCATCACAGCAAACTCTTCGGCCCGGCCCACTTTCCTTCTTCTCTTGTCCCCAAAAAGAATCTCCTCTTGTTTTTTTCTTGTTTTTTACCAGTGGAGATTTAAAGAAAAGTGAGGGAGCCAGCAGAGAACAGGCTCCTCTCCTCTACACCTACTTTGATGGAGCAGGGCCTGGTGGTGTTTTGGGACTGGTGCTTCACTTACCGGCCTCCCTGAACCGTGTCCTTCTCGGCTGCAAGCACCCCCCCTCCTTGGGGCTTGGTGTCACAAGTGGCGCTGCCCACCATATCCTCCTGTCTCGGGTTGCCTCTGCCATGGTAGGTGACCTGTCTCTCTCATTGTCACCTACACATTCAGGGCTGAAGGTCAATTCAGCGCTGGATGTCCCACCTGCCCACTGTTGGAGTCTGGGCAGCTGCCCGTAGGCACACCCACACTTTCTATCAGTCCGTCAGCACCTCTCTCTTCTGCGGGTTTCCTCCTGCTGCACTAGCCCTGTGTCCTGGTCTGGGCTGTCTTTGCCTCCTCCCCCTTGGCTTGCGTTGTTTATGCCACCATCCCACCTCACTGGTTGCCTCTCGGGCTGTGTGACCCTTAAGGGCACGACCAACCAGCCTTCAACTTTGGGATTGCTCCAGCTGCTCCATTCATCTTCCTTGATGGCCTTTCCGATGAAGTCCTGCACTTTGGGGCTGCTGCAGTACCTATCAGAATTGGGTATAGGGTGCACAAATGTCTGCCATCTTGGCCCTCTTCTTTTGTCAGAGTGAGGCTTACTTCAACTACACCAGCTAGGTTACCTGTGATAGATGGAGAAACCCAGATACTTTCTGGAGGATGTGAGGACATTTGTACTAAAACACATATTTTGGGGCTGCCTAAAACTGGCTAGCTTCTGGTCTGACACCTTTGAGGGAGCTGCACAGTTGATGGTTAAGGAGATTGAATGATTCCATGAAGTGATTCTGCTGAGGTGCCCATCTGAGGGAATATACTCTTTGCACTCTTTGGTGGTAAAGCTCTGTCTCAACCCCTACTCACAGCTAAACAGATTTTATGAGGAAAGGATCAGGTCCCAACATTGCATCTCGAGCCACAGAAGTTATTGTTTTTTTGTTGTTGATCTATGTGAATCTAGCACGTAACACTCAAGGTAAAAATTAAATATTTGGTAAGGCTTAGGGCCTGCTGGTTTTATATCTTGACCAGGATTATGTAGGATGGCCCACCCAAAGGCACTGAGAGTTCTGAAAATCCTAAACAAGGATACATACCTATTTCAAATGGGAGAGAGAGACTGATGAAGTGTTTGGGCAGCATCACCAGAGGATGGGAGGAGAGTTGATGATGGATTGCTTGGTCAGTATCCCTGCACACCTCAGTCTGGTCTAAAGTTCAGAGTGTAGCCTCAACTTGTGATATACCAGTGCGTATATCTCGCAGCACACCATTGTGCTTAGCTATGCATATGCCCCAGGTGTACGCCTTAAAGGCCTCCCAGTGCGTAGTATGTATAGGAACTGTTCCTGCATTCAGAGCAAAGTACTCCGTAATTGCCGTCTGCAGGTCAGAGGGGAACACAGCAATCTGGAGGGCCACCAGAAGGAACCGCCAAGGGCGGTCCCACAGCCCCGGGTGAAGGATAGAGCAGGTCAAGATCATTGGGGAGTGATCCGATAATGTGCACGTTGGGTGCATAACAGTAATCGACCATGTGGATACCGGTGGGGACACCAATCAATAATCTATGATTGTCCATGTGTTATGGGGGCAGAAAGCCAGCGACTTCTGCGGTTGCAGTTACCATGGATTGCATAACTAGTAGGCATTGCAGAGGTGTCATAGGGTCCGTTATGATTTGGGTTTTAATGTTGGGGACTTGGCTGTGGAGTCGCATGTTGGGTCCCAGATCATGTTAAAATCCCCCTGTTGGCCCTGGCAGCATTTTGGCATGTCTTCCCTGTCATTTTTGCCTTCTGACCTCCTGGTTTTATGGGTTACTGGACTCTGTTTTTCGTGGTTTATTGTCTCTGCGTACTTTACCACTGCTGATCAGTGCTAAAGTGCAAGTGCTCCCTAGGTAAATTGTACTATCTCCAACCCCCTGGTGTGTGTCTGGGGCCTGGCTGGGACATGGAAGGATCTTGCAAACACTTGAGACTTTGATTTGAAGTTTGCCAACTTCAAAGGCTGAAAGGGGTATAAGAAGAGGACCCAAAACCCCAAACTTTTCGAACCTTTCTGGAATCAAGAGGAACCTCTGCCCAGGACAAGAGCTGAAGAGCTGGAGAAGGAGTACTGTCCTTTTGCTGTGTTGCTTTGCTGGACTGGCCTGCAGTTGCTGCTTCTGCCTGAAAAGAGTGCAAAGGGTGAACTTTGTTGTGTGTCCTGCTTGAGAAAGATCTCCAAGGGCTTGGAGTAGAGCTTGCCTCCTATTGGAAGTCTCAGGGACACCAAAGACTTCAGTTTCCTCAACCTGCAGCACTAGGAACTGTGTGTTTTGGGCTGTTCAAGAGGAGAAACCACGCGACGACGCCAACGATGCTGCTGGCCTGCACAGTGATCTGCCGATGCAGCATGGAGCTGCACTGCCCCGATTCGCACTGCGACCCTGTTCTCACCGACGCCTTTATTGGGCACCTTCACCGCCTCCTCCCACCGCAGCCTGGGCATCCCCGTTGATGCCGCTCCTGCTGATACCGGCGCCTCTGCCTGCACTGTTGCCTGTGGACACCACCTGTGAGGAGAACGAAGTACTGTCTCATCCCGCACCACAGCCCTGGTCCCCCGACGCCAGCACCATCGACTCCTGTGTCGTCACCAGGAATCCCTGCCTGCACCGTGGCCTGTGGATACCTCTTGTGATGGTCACGAAGCACCATCCCGTACTGCACCACCGGCTTGGGCCTAATGACGACAGTGCTTCAGCAACAATGACGCCGGTGCCTGCTGACGTGTGACCTGGTGACACCGCACGTCGCACCTCCCCGCTTCACACCGCAGCCCTGGTCTCACCTACGCCATTGGACACCTTCATCAAGCTGCTGCCTTCACCTTGACCTGTAGACACCACACGTTGGTACGTCCCACTTTGCACCGCAGCCCCCACGCCATCCATGACAGCGCACCTGACTTCATCAGCCCATAGTTCAATCCACAACAAGTGTGATTTCAAGAGCCCACTGACTCCAGAACCGACACCGCAACGCCACTCTCTGGAGTTCACCACGAGGATCACAACGCCCTACAATTCCAAAGGTACTGTTTGCGAGTCTTCCAGACATGGTAGCTGGTCCGCGATGCCCCGGCTGGCCTGAACTGTTGGGTTTGTTGATCACGACACTGTGATAGCACCAGGTGGAGCTATCGACTTCAAGGAACTGTATTTTTTTTTTTCAGTCCTCATTTATAGCAAAAGACACACAGGAGAAGCCACATCATATCCCAGTTTTGGTCAGAACCCTGGCCCACTGACTGACACTACAGGAAAGAGCGGCCCCCATCAGCCGTAGGGGGGAGCAGAACAAGTCCACCCCCACTCTCCTTGCTGTTTCATCTTAGTGTTTAATCATTGGACTCTCACCAAATAGAATGTCAGATGTTTAAAACGAGTTAAAACAGATTTAATCTCACTGCACTATTGCCAGGAGGAGATGTTTCTATAGAAGGCCATGAAGGGTTCCCACATTCTAAGGCACTTATCCGAACCATTACTACAATCTAGGTCTGAGATTCTCTTAACTGACAGTAGCCCATCCATGTGGGTAGGGGGGAGGCTTGAGATCCACTTAATGCATATTTCCCGCCTTGCTATCAGGACCAAATAAAAGAAGATGTGCGCCAGGGGTCTCTCCACCCAAGGGGGTGAGCAGGGGTTATGTGAGCAGGTATCTCCCTTATGCTGACTAGAGTGAGGGTCCCTACTTGGAAAGGGTGCAAACCGACTGCCAACTAGAGACCCAATTTCTAACACTGGTTGTCAGCGGTGAGGATAGGACTTGCATTTGCACTTGACCTACAGTGATTGTTGTACACTACTACCATATCGCAGACCACTACATGCTGCATACAGATTTTTGGTTTTGATTTTTTTCTCTTGGACCTATTTTTGATCTTGAGTTAAAGTGAACTCCAACAACATCATGTCTCACTCAAGAGCATCTTCAGTTGCATCCCAGGATTTGGTTTTTGAGGAGGATAGGTTGGAAACCTATACCGTTAAGTAACTGAAAGCAGTTTGTAAGAACCTCAAAGTTCAGGTCAGAGGCCTCACCAAAAAGGAGGAGCTATAAAAGGTGCTGAGGGCCTGGGTAGCAGCCAGAACTGCCAGTGGGCAGTCTGTGGATCCAATGGGGGAGTCTGTAGACCCAAATCCAGGAGAAGATGTGCTGAGGGTGCAGGAGCTGCTGGCGGGGAGGTACCCCCTGGGTCAGGCAGCAGTGGTGTTTCTAAGACCCTGACTCCAGAGGAGCTGGAGGACAGGAGAGAAGCCAGGAGGCACCCGATTGAATTGGAGAGATTGAAAATGGAGAAGAAGAAAATGCTCTTTGAGCATGAGCTTAAAGTAAAGGAGCTGGATGTGAGGAGCAGGGCAAGCAATGATGGTGGCAGCAATACCTCAGTGCAGTCAGAGAATTGTGCACATTCCTAAGAATGTAGGGAGCGAGTACAGAAGGGAGGCGACATACAGAGGTGGTTTCAGGGATATGAGGGATCCATCCACATGAATGGGGTCCCTGAGAAGAATGGGGGGCAGGATTGTGGAACCACTTCACAAAGGAGGAGAGGGACACTGCTAGCTTTGGGTAAGGGGTACAACCTCACCTACACTGACATGAAGGAGGCCCTTCTCACTAGGTATGGTCTCACTCATGACAAGTACTGGGATCAGTTTAGGCAGAGTAAGAAAACTGATTACCAGCCCTGGTTAGAATGAGTAGATTCTTTTTTCAGAGCACTAGATGGTTGGGTGAAGGGCAGTAGTGTGACAGATTTTCAGGGGCTGTACAACATAATTGCATGGGAGCACTTGTCTAGTCTGTATTTTGCAGAACTGTGCCAGCACTTGACTGATAGTAAGCTGACTGACCCAGCAAGCTTGCTTTGGAGGCGGACCGCTGGGTGAGTACCAGAGTCCACAAAAAGGTATATGGGGGAGATTCTACCTAAGGTGGGCAGGGTTTCCAGGAGCAGAGTGGGGGGGACAAGGGTAAACAAAAGGAGTCTTACAAAGGGCCAAATCTAGTAACCTGAGTAAGAAATCCCATCCCCAGGGAGATAAAAAAAAAACATGGGCCTCTTCAGGGAAGCCTACAGAGGAAGGGCTTTGCATGTGACCAGCGGATCACATGAAGGGAGATCCAAAATGTCCCAAGTGGACACCACCACCCAGCGGTGGGCAGGCCAAGGGGTTGGCCAGTGTAGTGCTTGGGAAGGAGGTGGTCCCAAGTGGGTGTGGGATCCCACAGAGATGACCCTTGTCTCACTAGGAGACAGTGAGATGGGCCAGAGAAACATAATGACTGATAACACTAAGAAATACCGGCAGTTGGTGACCATTAATGGGCAGAAGGTAGAGGCTCTCAGAGATACTGGAGCTAGTCTGACCATGGTCCGGTATCACCTGGTGTCTGAAGAGCAAATAGTCCCTGTTGCATTCCACCAAGTAGTTGCAGTGGACAACTCAGAGCACCAATGTAAGGTGCCACAGGTTCCCTTTGAGTAAGGAGGGGTCTCAGATTCCTTGAGGTTAGCTGTGAGTCCCACCATGACAGTTACCTGTCTGCTAGGCAATGACCTGGAGACTTCCGTCTGGAAGGAGGTGGAGCTCAGGTCGCACTTGGGGATGTTGGGGTTCCCAGAGGGGGCATGCATGACCATTCGGTCCATGGCAGCCAGACAGGGTGATCAGACAGACCTGGAGCCTGAAACAGTGGCCCAGGTGACTGCCAAGAGAAAGGGCAAGGGGCACGGGAAACCCACCCCAGAAGTTCCCACAGTCTGGGAAGAGGCTGACCTCGAAGGGGATGCCCCAGCACCAACAGGGGAACAAGTGGCCGAACTGGGAGAACTACCTGAGCTGACCCATTGGCAGCAAGAAAGGGTCCCACCAGGGAGGAGTTCTGCACAGAGCAGAAGGTGTGCCCTATTCTTGTGGGTCCTAGGCAGCAGGCTGAAGACCAGGCAGCTGGTGCTGAGCCCAAGATCACCTAATCTACTGGGAGAATGATATTGTGTATAGCAAGCCTAAGGCTGCTGAGCCTGGAGCAGCCTGTGTGCTGGTGGTACCCCAGTGCTACTGAGCTTTCCTACTGGGTTTGGCTCATGATGTGCCTCTTGCACAACGTTTGGGGCAGGGCAAGACCTTTGACAGGCTTGTCACCCACTTCTATTGGCCCCAAATGAGAAAGCATTTAGATGTGTTCTGTAGATCCTGTCAGACTTGCCAAGCAAGTGGCAAAAGTGGAGGGAAATGTAAAGCATCCCTCCAACCCTTTCCTGTCATGAGCACCCCTTTGAGTGGGTGGGCATCGACACAGTGGGGCCTCTGCACCCCAAGACACCCCTAGGCAACAGGTTCATCCTTGTCTTAGTGGACCATGCCACCCGGTACCCGGAGCTATCCCTTTGAGGACAGAGACAGCGCCCATTGTGGCCCGGGCACCGATGGGGATCTTTACCCATGTGGGGTTCCCTAAGGCGGTGGTATCTGACCGGGGTATCAACTTTATGTCCTCGTACATAAAGGCCATGTGAGAGGAATGTGGGGTGAACTACAAATTCACCACTCCTTACCACCCCCAAAGTAATAGGTTGCTTAAGAGATTCAACCAAACCCAGAAAGGCATGATTGGGGGTCTGTCAGACACCATGAGGCGTAAGTGGGATGTCCTCTTACCATGCCTTCTCTTTGCCTACCGGGAAGTACCAGAGAAGGGGATTGTCGTTAGCTCCTTTGAACTGTTGTATGGGCACCCGATCAGAGGACCTCTGAGTCTGGTGAAAGAAGGCTGGGAAGAAGCTCCTAGGAAGCCATCCCAGGATGAATTTAGCTACATGCTGGCCTTCAGAAACTAGACCGCATGCTTCAGGAAGCTTCCACAACAGAACCTAGAAGCAAGCCAGGAGGACATGAAATGCTGGTATGACCAGAATACCACTCTGGTTGAGTTTCAGCCTGGCCAGAAAGTGTGGGTCATGGTCCCTATAGAGCCTTTTGCTCTGCAGGACAAGTGGTCAGGGCCATTTGAACTGAAGGAGCACAAGAGTGACGTCACCTATCTGGTGGACTTGCAGACTCCAAGGAACCCCTTGAGGAATCTCCATGTGAACTTCCTCAAACCCTACTTTGAGAGGTCTGAGTTAACCATGCTTCTGGCTACAGATGATGGGGCAGAAGAAGAGAATGAACCTCTCCCTGACTTCCTGTCTGCCAAAGAGCAGGATGGGTCAGTAGAAGGCGTAGTTCTCTCCCCTTCTCTTACTCTAGCACAGCAGAGTGAGTGTCACCAGTTACAGGGACACTTTGCCACTCTTTTCTCACTCACTCCAGGTGTCACCCATCTATGCACGCATGATGTGGACCCTGTGGACAGCCTGCATGTGAAAAACAAGGTTTACAGGTTGGCTGACCAAGTGAAGGCCAGCATCAAGGAGGAGGTCCCCAAGATGCTGGCTTTAGGGGTGATTGAGTGCTCCAGCAGACCTTGGTCCAGCCCAGTGGTTTTAGTACCCAAGCCTGTTGCACCTGGTGCCACACCAGAACTTCGGTTCTGTACTTACTACCAGGGGCTCAATGCTGTCACCAAAATGGACATCCACCCTATCCCCAGAGCTAATGAGCTCATAGATCAAAGAGGACCCAAAATCCCAGTCTTTTAGAATCTTTCTGGAATCAAGAGGAACCTCTGCCAAGGAGAAGGAGTGATAGCTCAAAGAGGAGTACTGTCCATTTGCTGAGTTGCTTTGCTGGACTGGCCTACAGTTGCTGCTTCTGCCTGACAAGAGTGCAAAGGGTGAACTTTGCTGTGTGTCCTGCTTGAGAAAGTTCTCCAAGGGCTTGGAGTAGAGCTTGCCTCTTGTTGAAAGTCTCAGGGTCACCAAAGACTTCAGTTTCCTTGACTTGCAACACTGGGAACTGTGTGTTGTGTGCTGTTCAAGAGGAGAAACCACTGCGACACCGCCAATGATGCTGCCTGCCTGCACAGTCACCTGCCGACTCCGCACGGAGCTGCACTGCCCCGCTTCGTACCGCGACCCTGGTCTCACCAACGCCATCACTGGACAACTTCACCAAGCCGCTGCTCACACCACACACCGGCATCGCCTGCTTACACTGCAGCCTGGGCATCCTCGATGATGACGCTCCTGCTCACACCGGCACCGCTGCCTGCACCATGGCCTGTGACACCACTCATAAGGACCACGAAGCACCATCCCGCACTGCAGCCCTGGTCCCGCAACGCCAGCACCATCAACTCCAGTGTGGTCACCATGCATCTCTGCCGGCACCGTCGCCTGTGAGCAACGCTTGTGAGGGTCATGAAGCACCGTCCCATCCCGCACCGCCGGCTTGGCCCTCCCGACGACAGTGTTTCAGCAACGATGATGCCGCTGCCTGCACCGTTACCTGGTGACACCACACGTCGCACCACCCCATTTCACACCACAGCCCTCATCTCACCGACGCTGCTGGACGCCGTCATTGAGCCGCTGCCTGCACTGTCATCTGTAGGCACCGCACGTCGCATCGTCCTGCTTCGCACCGCAGCCCCCACACCATCCACACCAGTGCTCCTGACTTGATCAACCTAAAGTTCGACCCGCAATGAGTGTGATTTCAAAGGCCCGATGACTCTTGCACCGACTCCAGAACCGACACCACAACGCCAGCGACGCCACTCTCTGGAACTCACCACGAGGATCACAATGCACTGCAATTCCAAAGGTACTGTTTGTGGGTCTTCCTGACACTGTAGCTGGCCAGCGATGCCGCACCTGGCCTGAACTGTTGGTTTTGTTGATCACAATGCCGTGATGGCCCCAGGTGGAGCTAACGACTTCAAGGAACCGTATTTTGGGGTAAATCTTGCAGAATTCATATTTTTTTATTACTCTATGTTGGATTTTTATCTTATTTGGTCTTGTTTTATAAAGATAAATATTGGCTATTTCTCTAAAACTGGTGTGGTGTCCTTTTGTAGTGTTTTCATTTATTACTATGAGCTTTGTGTAAATGCTTTACACATTGCTTCTGAGATAAGCCTGACTGCTCGTGCCAAGCTACCAAGGGGGTGAGCAGGGGTTAACTGAGCTGGTATCTCCTTTAATCTGACTAGAGTGAGGGTCCCTACTTGGACAGGGTGCAAACCGACTGCCAACTAGAGACACCATTTGGAGCCTGTGCGGCCAACTGGGTTGATAATTTGTGAGAAAAATGTTGGTCGTCTGTGTGTGGGGCATAGACATTGGCCAGCAATGCCCTTTGTCCCGCTAGTGTGCCTTCCACAAAAACGTACCAGCTTTCCCTGTCAGTGACAGTAGAGATAAGATGGAAAGGGATCCTCTTATGTATCAGTATGCAGGACCCACAGGAGTAGGAGCGATACCTAGAAAAAAAACTATGAGGACCCCATTGGGTGGCAAAGGTATAGGTGGACCTGGGGGGCCAGGTGAGTTTCCTGTAGGAATGCTGTTGCAGCACCATGTCTATTTATATAGTGTATATAACATTACAAAAGAGGCCCAGCTAAAAGAACTACCATGCGATGGACAGGAAAAAGGAGTTTCCTGTTAGAAAAACCCTCACCCACCAGGGTTACCCCTTGGTGGCATGCTGCATCATTGGGTTTCTTCCTGTTCTGCTACGGAGCAGGGTGTGCTACGACCTACGGGATACTTGGGAGCACGGATGTAGTCTCGTCAATGTGAATCACAGGAGAGATAGGAGCAGTGGGGTCTTGGGTGAGTTACTGTCTCCTAGTAATTCCAATGATTTAACAGATCTCTTGGAGGTGGCATGATTAAAAGGGACTGCGGAAGTGGGGGATGTTATGTACCTGACTTCCTAGTCTACATGTTTCGGAGCCTAACCCCCAGGCTCCTCTTCTGGACCAAGGTGAACTCCCTGGTGCCACTTCTTGTTTCACTAACTCTAATTAAAGCATAAATAATGCATGCTCAACAGGGCCCCCAATGTTCACATTAACATCCAACCAAGCTACAAACACCATAAGAAAGCACCTCACTAAAAGACTAGTGGAGTAGTAATGATTGCCTTCAAGAACTCCTTCATTCCTATCACTAGCTTCCAAGAATTTTCAATTCTAAGACTTCAAATATTTCCTTGGTTGTGCCTCACTTTCTCCAAAATATTTATCTCCATTTCTGTTGATAAGCGTAATGCCCTGAAAAATCCAGCCTCGTTCTCAGGCACCTGACTCAATGCCCCTCCTGACATCGCCATCATCCACAACAACTTCTGTATTTTTGGCGACCAGACATTTGGTTCATTTGGTTAAAGAGCTTAGACTGGTCCGAAACCATATACTTCCTTTTTAACTGAGAAGCGATGAATGTTTTACAGCTGATCTCTAGTCTTATGCATAGCAGAAGACACAGCTTCTGCATAATCTTTGCCATGCCAAAGCTCTGCACTGTGTTAGCAAATCAGTCAGTCACTTCTAGCAACCACTGCTCCATCCACTTTAGTCTTACCCTCCTCTCTGCTCCTACTATATCACTTACAGCAGTGAGGCACACCTTTCAGATCATGGACTTGATCACATCACTTTTCAGTCACTTATGGTTGTTAAATTATTTATCAGCCACATTATGAAATTTGTCTGCACACCACGAAGACATTAGGAAATCTAAAATGTATCTACCTTTCAATTCTTACATATACACATGCCTATACCAATTTTCCAAGCCCTGCAGTCTCTTAACTAGCCTTTGATCACATGCTGCTCATTGAAGGCCCTCTGCATCATCCAATAGTCCATGTACATAGTTGGACCTATATATTCATCCACCTAAAAATATGATCAGACTAGCAAACTGTAATGCCTTGATCATCACCTCTGTCAGGAAAAGGTATGTTGATGTCTCTGTAAAGATGGCAAGCTCTGAAGTTTTCTCCTAGCAGTAATAAGGATATTACATACACATTTTGAATTCAAGAGGGTAGTTAAGACCTGCTTTCGCCCATAGAGATAATCGTGTTCAGCTCACGTTAATGCATGATGGTACATATCCACAAGCCTGATTCCATCTATCTTAAGCGTAATACAGTATTGTACAATCCTGAAGAACTGTTACTTCCTTTTGTTCTCTAACTTTTTCCTGGATCATGAAGCTATGATTCACAGGTCAGTCAGTGGCCCCGGTTATTTTGGTAATTCTATAAGAAAAACATTTTTACCTTGTCCTATTGCTTCAGAGACCAATAGCAATGCATAATGTAGGGGAGGTGTGAGTTTCCCTACAGAAAGGGAAAACCTTATCCACCATGGTCTAAGACCCTCCTTCTGACTTTGGCGGTTTATTCTGTAGACTGCCGAAGTCACTGGGGCCATATGACCGCCAGTGTTGCTAGTCTGAAGACCGCCATATTATGACTGCTGGCTGCTCTCCACCACTATTTTGCGGAGAAGTCGCAAGTAGCCATGCTTGCGGTTGGCAGTCTAGTAGAGCTTGCTCTGCCACCACCACCACGTCACCACAACACCGCCCGCCAAATTACAACATTGTAAATGACGTGGCGGTGTTGTGTTGGCAGGGCACTGGCAGCGGAGCAAGCGCCATGGACCCGTTCCCTCCCGGACGACAACTGCGCCCACCAGGTAAGGTGATTGTCTGACAAGGGAGGGGGTGGGGGGTGTTGTGTGTGTTTGTGTGCGTGTGTGTGCAAGTGTCTGCGTGCTTGTGTGAATGCCTGGGGGAGTGTCATGGCCGTGTGTGAATGTGTGTGTGAATGAGTGAGCATGGATGTGTGCATGTATCTATTTAAGTGTGGTTTGTGCATGTGTGGATCGGGGCGGGGGTGTCAGTAAGGGGATCAGGTCAGGGGGTTCAGTACGGGGATGGGAGGGCGGGGATCAGTTCCGGGACCAGGGAGGGGGGCTTCGTTGCTTCGGGTTGGGTGGGGGGGCTTCTGATGGGGTCTTGTAATTGGGGGCCCCCTACATGGAGGCGGGGGTTGGGGAGTTCTGTTGTGGTGACAGGAATTAGTATCCCTGTTGTCAGTATCCTTTCCTCCAGGGATTTCATGGCGGGGCTGCCGCCACAGAATCCCTGCTGGAAAGGATACTCATAATACCGCAGGTGGTGTTAGGTGGCCTGCCGGGTCGAAGGTGGTCAACTTTCGGCCAGGCGGTCTCACCGCCCTGGTGGTACAGGCAGTGAACTGGCTGCAAAGCCAGTTCACTGGCGTGGTCATGATTTGACAGTCCTGTCTCGCCACGCTGTCGGTGGTCTGACCGCAACCACAGGAGTTGTGGGGCAGGACCGCCAAGGTCATAATGACTACCTAAGTCTCCTGAAGGAGGAACACCATTTTGAGCAGCATGCACCTGGGTTTAAATGGGCCCTACCATTCACTCATTATCACACACACTGAGACTGCATATACAGTGAAGGGAAGACACCCTATTACGTGCATTGTAGATCCAATGTGCAACATCCCGACAAAGGTACAGTTAAAAATGTTTGTTCCCCTGCAATATTGATCGGCTGTCACTGCCCCCTGCCACAGCATAGCCTGAGTTGAAAAGCTAATCTCACTCAGAAAGGGTAAAATATAGGTTTCCTACAGTCATTAGTGCCCTGGCACACAGAAAAGTTAAAGGATAGAGCACTTCCAGAGGTTTTCCAGCTCACCAGGGTGATGCACAGGGACACATACTGAAGTATACACAAAAGGGATGGATGGAATACTTGAATTAATCCCAGCCACTGTTAATAGTTCTGGGCAACATCCCAGTCTATCACAGAACTGGGGCTTGTTAGTCAGGTGCATCTTGATTCCAGGTCCACCTTGAGCACAAGACTTATGTTTGGGCATACCCACTATACAAAAAAGTGATGGATAGAATTATTTAATTAGAAAATAATTAATTAATCTCAGCCACCGATAATTGCATGGGGCCACATCCCAGTCCATTGTTATTTTGCACAGTATACCATCTCAATTTGGACCCAACCATATGCAAATCAGTCATGACTCTGCTCCAATAGGAACAGTCTAGCTTGAGCTGCCAGGCCAGGTCCTACCTGAACCAGAACACAAGCAACCCAAGACTTGTTTTGCCCTGATTGGGGTTTGTCAGTCAGAAGCATCTTGGTTCCAGTGGCACAGTGAACATGAGACCCACGAGCTATACTTTATCATGCAGAAATCTCCACCCTGACTACGGAGTCTCCCTATGGTAAAGTGTAGGAAAAGAAAAAAAACTTTACTCAAAAATAAATATTAAAAATGTTTGTATGTTAAGTATTAATGTAAATTAATCATCTACATATTTATTTTAAATGTAGAACACAATGTTTGGAATAGTTACTAGAAATCTTCATTACTCTAATTCCTAATTCCTTGTCCAATTACTTACTATATGCAATTCGTGAGGCCAGGCCTCACCACACATACCAAGCACATTCTAAAGTAAAACAAAAAAAATAACAGCTCTGCTCTGTTTACTATCAAAGGGAGAAAAGGGCAAAGCACATCCTGAAATACCATGCCTCCACATTCACTTTTTAAAAGAGAAATAGGGAGGGAACATAAGTAATGGGATGAGAAATTAGGAACCGGAGTACTGAGAATTACTAGTAAGTAATCCAAACATGACCTCCTCGTCCATTTTTGTCCCATTCCTTCCTATATGCAAGAATACCTAAGCATATAGAGAAAACAAGACAGAATTCATGCTTCAAATATTTCATAATTATCTTCAAACAAGGAACATGAATCTGCCATGAAAAAAAAATTGCCCAACAGGTCCATACATGGTTGGAAGGTAAATCTGTTGTACCAAAACTCAGTTCTGATCCTTGTGCCAAATCCATAATGATCAGCAAAGGGTGATTGAGAAGTCCAAGTGGCAGCTGTACAAATATCTGAAATAGAAACACCACCCCATTCCACCCAAAAACTAAGAACCAGCAATTCCATGTGTTGAAGGTGCTTGAACAGAACTAGAAGGAACAAGATGTGCACTGGAGTGAGAAATGGAAATCACTTCCCTTATCCAACTATACCGAGTGAAAAGAGAAGATTTCTTACACATGTTTACTGGACCAAAATTAATGAAAAGGGAATGACTCCTCCTAAAATCAGCAGACCTAGTCCAGTAAATTTTGACCACCCTTACCACATCCAAAAGAACATCAGAAGCATAGGGAGAAGAAGAGCGGGCAGAATAACCTCTTGAGACGTTTATGAAAAACTATAGTTACCTTTGTAATAAAGTGAGGACCCAATTTTAAACACTACAATCCTCAAATACCCTAACTTGAGGAGGATTACAACACAGGGCTGACAATTCCCCCATCTTCCTTCTGGCTATAACAATGGCAACCAAAAAGACCACTTTCACAGATAGAAATTTAAGGAATACGTCAGATAGAGGCCCAAAAGGAGGGCCCTGCAAAGTCTTCAAAACCAAAAGAAGCTTCCTAGGAGGAAACATAATTATGACTTTAGGTCTTAACAAATCAAAACCCTTAAATGGTCTGGACACCCATTCTTCTACCTGGGAAAGAGCACCCCAAGGAGAACAGAAAACCTTAATTGCAGCCCATTGTACCCTCAGAGTAGAAGAGGACCAACCATTATCAAAACCTTCCTGTAAGAATATCAAAATGGTCTCAGGAGAACATAGATCAGACATACAATCCTTATCTTTACACCACCCAGAGAAAGAGATCCAGTAATGTCTTAACGATATCCTAGCAGGCAATCTTCTAGATGGCTGAATAGTCTCAGAAACTGCTTGAGACAGTCTTAACCTCCTAAGTCCCTCCTCCTCAACCTGGCAAGCCACTAATCTCAACCTCTGGAGGGACAACAGGGTAATTTAGGGGAAAGTTAAAATAAGCCCAGGGACAGGGGCGGGAACCACACCTGATCTACTACCATGCTGATTAGCAAGGGAAATCAGTGTCTTCGGGCCAAAGGGAACCAACCAGAATCACCTCTGCTTTGTCCCTCCAAATCCTTGCCAGAAGACAAGAAATTAGAGGAATTGGAGGAAATGCAAACAACAGGCTGTCTAGCCAGTGACACGTCAATGCATCTACTCCTGCTTCTCGAGGATTGCTGAACCTTGAAAAATACTTGGGAAGGACAGCATTGGAATGGTCTGTAAGGAGATCCACTGAGAGTTTGCCGAACCTCTGGTAAATCCTGTGAAACATCTCCTCTGTAAGTCTCAGATTCTGAGATGAAGGGAACATTCTGCTTAGAGTGTCTGCTGCTTTGTCGTCCTTCCCTTGAACATGAATTGACCTTAAAGAGAGTAGATTCTTCTCTGCCCAAATCATGATCAGTTGTGTCAGAACCTTAAAAGACATGGAACCTGTTCCCAGCTGTCTGTTTAGGTATGACTTTGCTATTGCGTTGTACATTCTCACCAACACATTGGAGTGAACAATCCATGATCGAAAAGCTTGAAGAGCCATAATACAGCCCTAAGTTCTCTCCAATTGAAAAAATGCCTCCTTTCTGGAGACGTCCAAATTTCCTGAGTTGTGAAATGGCCTGGAACTGCCCCCCCACACTCTCCCCAACCTCTGCGACTGACATTTGTTATCACTACTAAAGTGTGAAGAGGAGAAAGAGAAACCCCTCTTTCCAAATGGGCAGAGATTCCTCTGTCCATGCAGGCAATAGGACTGGTCTGAAATGTGGTCATTAACTTGGAAACTTAAAATACACAGACTTAAATACTGTGCTTGTCCTTGAATAATGACAGCCTAAAGAGGCTGAACAAACATCAAATGGAGAAGAGACAAATAAAACACTGGGTGAGCACAAACCTGTTGTGCCTCCCCTGAACAGAAAATAGCTTCAGGGTAAACTCAGAAAGAGCAGATAAGTGCTTGCTCTGCCAAAGAAGCTAATCCCAGGGGGCACACGCTCCTGAAACAAAGAAAACAAAAGAAACAAGCATTTACAATTCAATTGGTCTCACATTTGCTTGAGTTAGAGCTATTAGCTTTGTAAATGCATAACTGGACATTTCTCACTACATAATTCCAGTGACCCTGCATATAACTAAAGTGCTAGCAGGCCTACTGGAATATTTTTTTTTTTAAAAGGCCCTTAAAGCACAAACACAGAATAGATTAAAACTGACAAGTGAACCTGCTCTGCAAACTCAAGCTTTTTTGGTGGGACTGTGTCTGGACATTGCCAGTCTTGTGTTTATTTCAAAATATTTCTGACAGTCGCTCTCTTTGTGAATTGAAAGATGGCCAGAAAAGGAAACCGTACCTCAGAAACTACATTGGACAACAGTTAAGTGAGCCCTCAGGAACCTGAGACAGGCAGAATAAATTACAGTACGAACAAGCTGTGTTCTAGGCTTCATTAGTTATAATTATGGCCGGGATGTGCTGAACAGAACACGTGCGTGCCAGATGGGAACGTTGCAGAGTGGAGTGGGCACGTTCTGAACTTGTGCGAGCACGAGAGGAGTCCATAAAACTGCAGGCCAGCCCATTTGGATTCATACAGCCATGCCTCCCCTGCACAAACCACCAGAGGACACAGAATGGGTGAGGGCGGACATGAAAAGCTCTTCCTTTGTTAGGGTCCCAGACTTCATTTGGTAGTCACTAAAGCAACAAATTGCAAAAAGCAGTGTATAAACACTACATCTTTGTGTTTTTTTGTGTCTGCCACCAGGTCACATTGACCTCAATGACAAAGTGGAACTGTGATAAAAGTGCCTATTCAGCGTGTATATGCAATGAAAAGAAAACAATGTGACGAGCACTCTAATACCGCTGATCAAGTTTGCGCTGTAAGTGCCTTGGCTGCCATGGAGCTCAAAGGGGAGAGACAAAAGGAAAAAGTAGTTTACCCACGCTGAAGTATTTTGGCAATTGTGAAATTATCCATGTTACAGGGTCAGTCTGCAAGGCGGGACAAAGGTAAAGCATTTACCAATGACATCAAGGGATTTTTGAAAGGTAAGCCCAGGAACAAATGAAAGTGATGGGCGTGAGGTAGGTGTGGTGAAAGTCCACAGAATACATTACAACAGGTCAAAAAGCAGCATTTGCACACTGCAATGCTCAACCTAAATAGATGTGTTCAACCTTTGGGGTGGGCTCCCTGGGGGCACAACCAGTGGGATGTGGAAGGCTGTGGCCAAGAGGAGCATATAGTAGGGCCCTGGTGAACTCAGACAGCCATGCTGAACAGGATGATGTGATTTTAGTGAACAAAAACTGTGTCTCTGAGTCACTGTTTAATAGGCCACGAGGGATGCCTTTTTCAGTTTTATCCCTCCTGGGGTTGGTTGTCAAAGCAGAGTCTCCAGATAACGTTCAAAATCTCACCCCTCATTTCTGGTAAATGATCATGCTGTGAGCTCTCAAGCATTTATCTGACTGCACTAACTGAACTAACTGTTCTACTTGTTAAATATTTTTAGAGCTGCTTTGTGCATCCACTTCCTGGTTAATATTTTAATTCAGTCATAATATTGCAGCAGGCAATGAGCGTTTGGGATTTGTAGATGTACATTTAACATTGTAAACATGGGCTCAACAATTCCAGCATGCAAAGTGCTTCTGGCAAAAAAAAAAAGAAAGATTGGCCGAAGGTGTCACACATGCCATGGGACAAACTGCCACCAGGCATGATATTGTAACAAAACAAAAAGCAAGAATTAACATCATTTTTTTGTCAAAAAATATTTAACTCCTTAATGCCCTCGAATGTCCATTACACTTTTGGCTCCTTTCGTTACAGTAATTTTTCAGTTTCACATTGAGGAAGTTTAGTTGGTAAGTGGTGGTGGGGGGGTTTGAGCTTCAGATTTACCGACAATCACGTTGGCATATAATGCTAAGATACATTATCTGACAAGCAGGGCACATGAGAGGTGCTTAAGAGGCAGTTGAAAAGGAGAGGTATGGGAATTGGTAGGAGTACTGAGTGAGAGAAACAATGGCCCTGATTTATACTTTTTGACGCAAACCTGTGTTAGCGCAGGTTTGCATCAAAAAGTATACCGCCGGCTAGTGCCATTCCTGGACACCAGCCAGGTGTTATATTTAAGGAATGACGCTAGCTGGTGGTAAAGCCCGATTAGCGTCAAAATAAATTACACTAACTGGGTGGGGGAGGCATAGGGGAAACAGGAGGCTGTGCGTCAAAGAATGGCGCTAGTCAGGTTAGAGTAAAAAAATTACTCTAACCTGACTAGCGGCCCTTTTTTGACACACAACCCCCATTGACATGACTCCTGTCTTAGTAAAGACAGGAGTCATGTCCCCCAGCCCAATGGCCATGGCCAGGGGACTTATGTCTTATGTCCCCTGGGCATGGCCATTGGGCACAGTGCCATGTAGAGTGGTCCAAGTTAGGCCCCCCTATGGCACTTAAAAAAATAAAATGAAATACTAACCCCCGTGTACCTCTACTTACCTAGGATGGGGTCCCCGATCCTCCGCTATCCCTCTGGTGTGGGTGGGGGTGTCCCTGGGGCCTTGGGAGGACACCTGTGGACTCTTCCCATGGAGTTCCACCATGGAAACGAGCCCACTGGTCCCCTAATGCCTGCCCTGATCCAGGCCTTAAATAATTGCGCTAAACAGGTTTAGCTCCATTACTTAGGCCCGCCTACCTTTCGTGCGCCATTTTTGCACGGAGGATAAATATGGCATTAGGGGTTTGAGTCATTTGTTGCCCGGGAATGCCTACCTTGCATCTCATTGACGCAAGGTAGGTTTCCACGTTAAAAAAATGACATTAACTCCAAAATCTTGCCGCTAGACATGTCTAGCGCCAAAATATAAATATGGAGTTAACTTTGTGCCGTATTTACGTTAAAAAAATGACAAAAATCCAGTGCAAACAGAGTATAAATATACCCCAATATTTTTTTAGGGCTTTCAAAAGAGAGATGAGAGAGAAAGCGTGTGTGTTTTTATCAGTGTGTATAAATGGCATGTGAAATCCAAAAGACACCCCCCATACCGGACTGAAAGCAACTGTACCCAATTATTCATCAGAAAATAAATTTTTTAGGGGGTGTAACACCTCAAACACCCACTTGAAGCTATGCCGCTGTTCACACATGGAATATACAGTAAGACATTTCTGCTGCTTGTATGCAATATTTATATTTTATTGAAATTTTATAGTAATAGAATTTCATCTTGGAGTCCCCGACAAAATTATTTTACATGAGGGTGGGCATTAAAAAGTTGAAGGACCATTGATCTGAAAAGTAGTTTGAGAATGAAAAGCATGCCAGTACTATATCAAACAAGTGAGGTTCAATCGGTGGCATTTGGTGGTGGAATTATACAATTTAGGAGAAAAATAGTAGAATGCTTTGCCCCTGTATACATGCCTCTAAACAAAGTAAACCAGATTTAACAATCATTGGCAAATCCAAAAGGTCTGGCTTTAATTTGTTAATTTGCTGATACATAGTCAGTGGATTTATTTTTGCGTGTGCTTGCACGTATTAGCTTATTTAAACCAGGCCAATTGAAAAAATCCTTTTCATTTACAGTGAAAACAGAAGAGAAAGAGCAATGACTAAGATAAGAGACAGAAGGAGAAACAGGGACATTCAGGCACATTCAACAGAACAGGGAAAAATCAACAGGAAATAAGCATAAAAGGAAAATCAATGGCAAAGACAAGGAGTGGAAGAACAATGGCACCATGACCTAAAGTAAAGTAAAAAACAAGC
This sequence comes from Pleurodeles waltl, assembly GCF_031143425.1. Lineage (NCBI taxonomy): Eukaryota > Metazoa > Chordata > Amphibia > Caudata > Salamandridae > Pleurodeles > Pleurodeles waltl. Next base: position 347,362,408 of record NC_090450.1, on the reverse strand, counting down.
GCTATGACGCCGTCAGTGCTAAACGAGCCATAGCATATTTATTCTTCACTTTCAGCTATGCTGCTGTATAATATGGCTAAACAAATCATTGACAAGGCCAATAGCTCTTGCAAGACATAGGCAAGACCTTTTGGCTTTGCCAGTTCTTGTTTTATATGTATGAATGTGTGCTACATTTAGTTATAGGCTTTGGAAAGTCGCCTGACTGGGTTGAATGGCCCTTGTGATAGTTTCACACAATCTTTCACAGTGAGAACTGCTATCACTGACCTCTGCCGTAGAACTTATAGGCACATTGTGAAACACAAATTTTATCAACAACTACATAATATTCAGAATAAAATCTTTACTTCAACATCTAACTGTCTTACATTTTTAGTGGGTACAACTTTTACTTTTCAGATTGCATCACCTCTGCTAGAAGGGTAAGTGAATGTAGCAATAATTTTCTTATATAGAGTTTTATGCCACACATCTGCCTTTTGGAACCGCTACATATAACAGGTATTACTATCACCCCCACTTCAGCAGTACTCCACTTACTGATTTAAGTCTAATTTAGCCTTGTCTAGATCCAAACTTGTCCAGTGGAAGGACACAATTTGTTCAACTCACTGAGCCACCCAAACAGCCAGCGTGTTTTATGCGTGTTCTTAACTAGAAATTGTTAGGCAAGTCTACGTTCAGAGCATTTTTTAGGCTCTGGTGGTTGCCAAACAAAATGTTTTTAGATTTAGTGCTAGCAAATTAAGAAAGGCGTTACATTTTAATGACCCCTGGTCCAAAAAAGGTCACCTGAATGCATTTATCTCACAGTGCAGCTTCTGAAAATCATTTACAGTTCCACACAGGTTTTCACTTTTTGGGTTTTACAGTAAATCACACATGGACTCTGCTTAGTTGCGGCCTGAAGAGTTTCTGCCGCCGCCATGGTGACTCAGTCATGGTCACCGACAAGTGTGTCCTTCCTACATACCATCAATATGACCTAGGGGTTTATGGAACATATATTAGTGCTTAGCTGTTGAACCGAATTGAACGCAGCAGTGTTTATTTATAAGCCAGCGGGATTTAAATGTGTACTGTATGAATGCAGATGATGCTGGAGAAGGGAGCTTCTGGTGTAAAGAGCCCTCGTGCTGTTTATAACTCAACCCCCATGGCAAATAGTGGAACCCAGTAAAGTCTTGTCCAGGATCACAGTACGTGAATGGGTGGGAAGCCAGGAGTAGAAGTTTGGATCCTGATCCCAAAATGGCCATGGGCAGCGACCCGGCAGTCCGGAAGAATCCTTGTGGCAGCGCAGGCTAGGTGACTTTCACTGCCAATGAGTTACACTAGGGGAGGATGGATGGGATTTGACAGAATGGCATACATGTTGATTGACGTCAGTCACACAGGATATAAAGGACACTGTAGGAGAAAATAGCAAATAGGAGTGGAATACGTGGGCATAAAGAAACGGAAGACGGAGGAAAACGGCTTCCATTTGAAAAGGTCAACCAAGTCAGTTGTGTCACACAGAGTGAGTGGCATCGGCATCACCAAACACTGAGAAAGCCTTGAAGCGTGTTATTGGTGTTTGTATGTGATTCTCTTTACATGCCACTTAAACTTGCATGAAATCTCGGCGTGTTAACCGCTCACCTATAACACCTGCTGTTTCGAGTCACTGAAAGTACAACCAGCCCTCCATCCTGCCATTATATTGGGGTTCCTTGCTATTTAGTGCTCAGAAACTTTATGAATCCAGTTAGTAGTAGGAAGGGATACCTTTAATCACCATATTAAAAGTGACAGTTGTCCCGCCCCGGAAATGACGTAATATCCGGTGGCTGGGACTTCCGGTGTCCCAGAAAGCCCACCCCGGAAGTGACGTGCATGGAGGTGTGTCACGTGGTTTGTGAACACATGTTGTTGGCTGGTAGAGCCACCCTTTTTTTTTTTTTTTTTTTTAAATGCTGCATATAAGGAGCTGGTTAGAACCGGCTGTCAAACCGCAAACCAGGGCTGAATCAGTTTGCCAAGGCGCTATGAAGAGATACAATCCGATCGCCAGAAAAGCCGTCTCCTCAGGGGCCCTGAACACTATTGGTAGATATTACCGGACCCTCGCCCCTCGTACGATGGATGAGAATGCACAACAGGGTGTCCCAGACACCCGGGATACCGATGTTACAGGTTTTCAAGAGGAACTTTGCCATCGGCTTGAAAAGCTTGACCTCAAGGATGTGTCGCCCTTGATATCCCCTATTAAGGGGGCCGGCAGTGACAGCGATGTCTCGAAAGATGGATTAAGCGGGGCATCTAACGTCGTAGACATTGAAGTTGAAGAATGTGTACCACCCCCGAATTCGCCCATCTATGAAGACATGGGCTTCCAGGATGACCCCGAGGCAGAGGCCTTTATTTTACAACCATCAGGTGTAAGTTCAGGCGCTGTTTCTGCCCCAATGGACCTCTGCGACTCCCAAGATTTCAGAGGAGCCTCTGAGTGTGAAGCGAATGCTGAGGTTAGTAAAGACATTTTTTTTTTTTTTTTTTTTATGCCTGTATACTCTAATGTCATACTTTTAACTAATAATGTGTCTTGTGCTTTCTGTTTGAACCCTAGAACATAACAGAAGAAAGAGAGCCTCTAGAAGGGTCAGCTCCAAAGGTTAACACCGTAAATTTTTTCTGCTTATGCTGTTCCAGACAGTCTGAAAGTATTACAAGCCAGAACAAAGAGCCTCGTAAGAAATGTGTTTGCACCTACACTAGCCACGATCTTGAAAAGGAAGCTCCGGGCGTACCCTGTGACACCATATGGCCGGTTAAAGGCTTTGCAGCTGCCGTTGTGAACGCATGTGTTAAAAGGGATTATTATGACCTTTGCTACGGGCATAAAATTAATGACCCTCAACAGGAGGCTCACGAATGTCTATACGATGCATACACTGCAAGAACAATTCGTCACGTTTGTAACCGGATAGACACTTATCGGGTATATAAGCTGTTAAGGGTTGTGTATGGGCTGTCTGCTGTGAAGAAAAGTGTCCACTGTGACATGATGAAGGTCTTGGCTGCGGCTGTCCTTGAGATCCGATACGCTGCAGAGCCATGCTCAAAACTCGACCGCATGCACGGGATGTGTCCCCCCTTTGACAAACGTATGGTAGAACGGGTTATAGAAAGACGAATGTGTGACATTTATTATAAAAACAGAAGAATGTTGTCTTTAGCCCCTCGAAAACTGTTTTAAATAAATAAATAAAGAAATAAATAAAAAAATAAATAAAAACAAAAAAAAAAAAAAAAAAAGTAGACCATAAATATGTTACTTAACGCTCCATACTTACTCACTTTTAGGAGGGGATTCCGGGTATCGAGGTGCAAGATGTCTATGAGTTACAACCGGGCTACATCTGTATCGGGAGATTGATTTTTGTGCTGGTTAAAGAAAGAATAGCTGAAATACAGCCTGTGACTCTGCGATGTCTGAACATTTCGGAACCTTCGGCCTTGTTGCAATGTAACTGCCATGAGTGTATCGCCAAGTGGTGTATCAATGGCCGGCTAAACGCATCTGTTAAATGCTGGGCCTTGGACAAAGACCACAAGCGCAAGTTAAGACTTTCACCTGAGACGGGGGTGCATGAGGCTTTGGAGAACATGACTGTAGATTATCTCACAAATAAAGGTTCTGCATTGTCCTATCTAGAACTGTATGAACTGTTGAATTATATCAGTATCCTGAGCGTTCAGAGTTATAGACGTGGGGAACGGGAAGTCATGTCTAGAGCTATTGAGAGTATAGCTATAAAAATATCAATGTTTGTGTCGCTTAGGGTTTGTAAAGGAACATGCTCTGAGTAACATGTGTAGTGGATGTTGTACTATGTATACGTTTGTAAAAAAGGCCACATTGGATCCGTGTTTTGACATTTATAAGCTATGTAGCACAAAATGTCAAATACACGCTGGTTGTATACCCCAGCCGCACATGTATGTTTTTTATGTTTAATAAAATGACCTTACACAAAACAGGTGTCTTTCATTTCGGGGTGTTGATGTGAGACAGCATGACGGATGCTGATTTAAGGAAGCTTTATTACGATAAACAGGGGGTTGGAAGTTTCGGAGGCTCCGAAGCTCTATTTAGAAGGGCTCGAGCTGAAAATGAATCTGTAAAACGTGCCAGTGTGAAGACTTGGTTAGCTGGGGAAGAGGCTTATTCGCTGCACAAACCTGCCAGGAGGCGCTTTAAGAGGCGGGCCACCGTTGTTAACGCACAGCTCGATTATCAGTGGCAGGCCGACATAATCAGTCTTCAAGATCTAGCAAAACATAACGATGGCGCCATGTATATATTAACCGTCATAGATGTGTTGTCCAAATACGCCTATGCAGAGGCATTAAACGATAAAAGTGGTACCAGCGTTACAGCTGCTTTTAAAGACATCTTCGCTAGCGGGCGTGTGCCCCAGAAACTACAAACAGACGCCGGAAAGGAATTTTTAAACAAACATTTCCAAAAATTATTAGACCTGCACGCTGTTCAACATTTTGTAACGCACACAGAGGTAAAGGCTGCTGTTGTAGAGCGTTTTAACCGTACTTTAAAGTCGAAGATGTGGCGATATTTCACCGCCAACAACACCTACAGATACGTGGATGTTCTAAAGGCTTTTATAGATGTTTATAACGCCACCTACCACAGGACAATCAAAATGGCCCCTGTTAAGGTAACAAGGGATAATTCGTTAACGGTGTGGAGAACGGTGTACGGTGGGCGTCTCACACAGAAGGTCAAGAAACCGGATTTAAAAGAAGGGGCTCATGTCAGGGTTTCAAAGTTGAAGGGGGTCTTCACCAAAGGCTACCAGCAAACATTCAGCGATGAGATATTCATAGTGGAAAGTGTGCAGCTTAAAGAAGGGGTATATATTTACAGGTTAAAGGACTACGCTGGGGAAGAGGTATCGGGTGTCTTTTACACAGAAGAGTTACAAGAGGTGCCCTACGACCCGAACAGGGTGTACAGGGTTGAAAAGGTTCTGAAAAGAAAAGGGAGCGGAGCCCGGCGACAGGCGTTGGTCAAATGGCGCGGGTGGCCCGAGAAATTTAACAGTTGGGTTCTGGCCAGCTCGTTGCACGGTGTGTGAGGTATAGCTGTAAACGCTATGATGGAGAACTCCCCTTTTTATATCACGCTGCCATCCAACGCTTCGAAGGACATGTTCCCAGACAATCAGATTTCGAGTTATACAGTGAAACTTGCAAAGCCAGTGGATTTGAAAGGCCCGTGGGAGGTGGCACTAACGGAAATACAGTACCCTAGAACTTGGAATACCTTTACAAAGGCCGATGTTAAATTTCATATAAAGCGGCCTCAGGATGCACTGACCTATAACTTGTCTTTCCCGCACGGCTATTACCCTACCGTCGCAACGGTGGTCGATGCCATCAACAAGTCTATAGCCAGCACTGAAGCGTATGCGAATATATATCTGGTATTGGATCACGTTAGAAGTAAGGTGGTTCTTAAAGCCCCAGAGTTCAGTACAGTGTTTAAATGTAGTGGTAAATTACAAAGGGTTTTAGGGACCGTACAGCATCACCAAAGGCAGATGGATCCAGACCCTACATGCCCCGATATTAACGGCGGTTTTTATACACTCTACGTTTATAGCGACATTGTAGAGCCGCAGAGGGTCGGGGATAGTTATTCCCCTTTGTTGAGGTGGGTCCCGGTGCAGGGTGAAAATAACGCAATGGTTAATATACAACATCACAAACTCGACTATGTTGCAATTTCTAAAAACCATTTTGACACTATAACCATCATGGTGTACAACGATCAGTCGGAGCCGGTCGCCTTTAAATACGGGAAAGTTATTGTTAAGCTTCATTTAAGGCCACGGCGCGAAGGTGACTATTAGACAGCTGCAATGGTCACCATGAAAACCTACGGGGATCCCTCGATGTACAGGGACTATTATAGAGTTCAGGCCGGGTATGGCGGTCCCCAACCCTACTTTCAAGGGGCTCCGGTTATGTATGGGGCGGGATTGGGGGGTTTCTTCCGGAGCATGTTTAGACGTGCCATGCCCTTTTTGAGAAGAGGGTTCGAAATTGCAAAACCTCATGTTAAAGCGGCAGCTACAAACATAGCCCAGGACGTTGTGGGCAGTGTAACGTCTGCGGTAGCAGAGCGCATGAATAGACAGCCCCAAGAAGGAGCGGGGTTGCTGTATAAAGCACATGGTTTTGTTAAAAGGAAGCGAAGGGCATCGCTGCGTAGGGGGCCGCCAAGGCCCTATAAGAAGCGCCGGACTACTTCAAAAGGCCCTCACAAAAGAAGAGTCATAAGACGGAAGAGATCAACCAAGAAGAAGAGAACTCGTTCTAGTGCGAATATTTTTTAAAACATCGATCATGGCCTTCGTACACTGTGCATCGGGTGAATGCGCCAAATCTGAGTTAGATCTGTTTTCTCTCAAACCCACACAGACTAGCATTGAAAACAGTTTTTTCATGGAAGTGTCACCAATGGCCGCTCTGACACCCCTTGCACCGATAGAGTTTTATGTGTCGGGATCCACGGATATGTACCTTGATCTCAACAATACTCTCCTGCACCTCGTCTGTAAAATAACCAAAGCGAACGGTGACAACATCGAGGATGATGCTAGAGTGGCCCCTATAGCCTATCCCATCGCAACAATGTTTAATCAAGTGGACATTAACCTAGGCGATCGCCTCGTCACACAGAGTGATAACATGTATGCCTACAGGGCCTACATAGAGAGTATTCTAAATTATAGTCGTGATGCGCTGGACACACATCTTTCAGCGGGGCTCTTCTACCGAGATACCGAAGCGCATTTGGAGAACACAGCTTTGGACGGAGACAACGTGGGTTTTAAAAAAAGAGCCAGCTTCGTCGCCGGCAGTAGGCAGTTTGACCTCCTGGGGCGCGTACATTCAGACCTTTTCTTCCAAGACAAACTGTTAGTCAACGGTATTGATCTTAAGATCAAACTCAATCGTAACAAGGACTCATTCTGTCTCATCAGCGGTGATGCAGAGCAGTATAAACTGGTTATATTGTCAGCGAGCCTGTTTGTAAAGAGAGTGAAAGTGTCCCCAAGTGTCAGACTGGCCCATGCTGAAGCTTTACAATTATCGAACGCCAAGTATGCCATTGAAAGAGTTGCTCTGAAGATATTCAGCATCCCCGCCGGAACCCGATTAACGCAGCAGCAGAATCTATTTCTGGGGCAGTTACCGAAACTCATCATCATAGGGTTTGTGGACAATACCGCTTTTAGTGGCGCCTACAACTCAAACCCTTTCAACTTCAAACACTATGATATCAACTATGCCGCTCTGGTTCACGAGGGTGCTGTGATCCCCGCAAAACCTTTCACGCCGAATTTTGGAACATCAAATTTTGTCCGGGAATATCTAGGACTGGTCTCGATAACGGGGAAACAGCTGCGGGACTCAGGAGTAGTTGTTTCAAGGGAAGGGTATGCTGCAGGCTACACGCTGTTTGCGTTCGACCTGACGCCGGACATGGAAGATGGCGACCATTACAACCTGATCAAAAACGGAAATCTAAAAGCGGAAATACGTTTTACACAGGCACTGGTGGCCAATGTGAACATGGTTGTGTTCTCTGTATTCGACAGTGTTATTCAGATCAACCACGCCCGTCAGCTTATGTTTGACTACCATTGAAAAAGTGTAAAATAAAATTTTTTATTTTTTAAAAAAATATATAAAATGGACACTACTGAGATACGTGACTTCTTAAGTAGACATAAATATGCTAAGAAATACTTTCTAGGGGTATACCCAAGCGATGGACTACCTGAAAAGATAGGTCCGGAAAGGCCACGTACCCTCGTCTTTAACACCGATCCCCATTACAAGGGTGGGGCACATTGGGCGGCACTGTTTCTGGATGTGGACAAGGTTATAGTGTTTGATAGTTTAGCTGAATTCCCTAAGCATAGTATTTATACAAAGCCGATATTCAAATATGTAAAAAAAGCATCACCCACTGTTGTGTATAATAAACTACGGGTACAGGATCCTATGGCCATCACATGTGGGGAACATTGTATATACTTTATTAGTAAAATGTCTGAAGGTATAACGTTTAGAAATTTTTTAAATCTATACTCAGATGATTTAGTAAACAACGATGATGCTGTTATGAAATATGTGAATGAAAACTACAGGACAATGTCACACGTTGTTAAAACAGACTCTGGTCTCTGTCAAAAGTGTAAGGTCTTGTAAAGCTGTTATTTGTACTTGTGAGTGTCTAAAATAAAAAACATCTTAACAAGCTTTCATCCTAGGCATTTTTTTTTTAATCCGTACTGTGTACATTTTCAAACCATTCATAAATAAAAAGATGGCATACTCCGGCTGAAAATTTAAAAGTGTTTATTACAAGCATGTTTCAACACGAACATTTACATGGTTAAACATATAAAATGAAGCACATTTTTTCGAACCGTAAAAACTTTTAACAAAAAAAAACTGTACATGTGTGCAAAATTAGATCGGTAGCCATGTGTTCATTTTGAATAGTCTCTTTTTAGGCCCCATAGGAAGATCAGCACGGTCCCGAGCGGGTGTTAGTTGTGGAAAGAAAGGCGATGTCGATATAGCGGGGCTCCTTGTAAAAATAGCGGGGGCCGGGTCTTTTAAACTTTCAAGCTTACGGCGATTCTCGGCATTTCCGATGATCGTGGAGGGGATGTTGAGTTCCGCAGCTGCATTTAGGAACTGTTCCCAGCCTCTAGGAGCTTCTCGTGTTGTTAGGGTTTTACCGTGTGTGAGACCCCGGACCAGATCATACATATGGGAACCAGCAACCGGCTGCCCTTTGTAAACGAATTCACCCCGGGCGTTCCAAGTGGTCAAATCTTTAGTAGTACTCATTTTACTGAGTAACATTTGCGCAGCCCCTCTATATTTCTGACTGATATTTTTTAAAAGGTCTAAGACAAAGGCATCAGTTGTGGGTGTGGGACCTATGTCATGAGCCTGCGTAGAGGGTCCAGGCGGCTGTTCAGCATCTGGGGTGTACAGCGTCAGTTTGGTTTTTTCAGAGGTGAGTTGCTTGTAGTATTGTAGAAAGTTTTGAAGGGCTCCTGAGTAAAGCCCTGCCTTGTCGTGGGGTTTTAAATCAGTCCGGTTCAAAATGGCTTTGATTTCCGCATCGAGACGATGTGTTTCGTTTTTGCGTATGTCCCAGACATCCGTGTTAGCAGGGGCCAGATGTTCCACCTGTTGCCGGGGCACGAGGTACATTTTGTGGGCGTGCTCCATCAGGATCGCGACAGTAGCCCTGTGATTAGGGGTATAGCTATACCTAACAACGACCCTATAAAGCCTCCTGACTGTTTGAACAGTTTTCTTTTGGAAAGGAGTGAAGCCCTCTTATTGCTGAGCTTCTTAATAATGTGGCGTTTCTTCTTCAGAACCCGGAACTGGCGCGTTGATATAGGGACATTACCTTTTAGGGTGTTTAGGGCTATTTCTGAAATGGCGGCCACTAAATCATTCGTGGCAGCGCAGAGGATGGCTTTTCTTCTCGCGGGGCTGGCCGTGATCAACATTTTTAGAAGTCCTAAATTACGTCGTAACCGCGCAGACATTGTGGGGACCTTATATTACAAGGTTTAGAGTGTAAATGTTATAAGCAGCTTTTTACTTGTTCTTTTTATAGTTTTTGGACACTGTTTTAGGCGTGTAGGCGACTGGGAAGTCCGGGGGTATTATGCCGGATCGTAGTCTGTAGTCTTCAAAAGTGTTGGGTTTCAAATCCACCAGTAAGTAGCCGTGGGGTTTTGCTGTAGCATCGTTAAAGGCATCCATGAAAAACTGGGTGTTGCCGGGGTACATTTGTTTAGCTATAATTGAGATTTGAAGTTTGTCTCTAGGGTTTTTAAATAAGACCAGGTATGAGGCGTTGAGAGTTATGGACCGGCTGCTCTTGCCCTTGTAAAACAGGTTCTGCACTATATAGCATATGCTCAGATTGCGGTGGTGTGAATATTGCGTAAAAGCCCGCTCAAGCTCGGGGTGGTCCCCTCCTTCACGCATGAGGTCATCCACCACGACAATGTTTACAAGGTGTTTTGGTAGCAAGTCATCGTCGTTGAGATTATCGGGGATACCCTCTATAAATCGAATGTGGGGAAATTTTAGGGTGAGCTCAGTGTAAAGATCCTGCCAGCATGAATAAAGCCACACGATGTTGTTAGGGGTCTGAGATAAAACACCGGGAGCGTTTTCTAACAGTTTCTTTATAAAAAAACTTTTACCGCTATTGGAGGGCCCCGCTAAAACGCAGGAGAATGGGTGCTGCAGTCTGGTGTCCATATCTGGGTGATGTTCAAACCTCTAATGGCTTTTAGTAACCGTAAGGCAGTGTTTTGTAGTCCGTTGTGAGGACCCGTTTGTCAAACACTACTCTTAAGGTTTTAAACATAGGCTGTGTTGTAATTTCCCATTTTTTCTTGGACCTGACTATGCTCGGATGGTTTACAACAATGGCTTTGCTATTTTTGTGATCGCTCGATGCAGAGTATTCGTGCACCAGGCCCTTCAGACTGTCAAAGTTTATTTTAATCGTATTGTTGACGTTTAAAGTGATACCTTTGACTTTCATGCAAACCTTGTTGCTTGAGGTCTTATAACTGTACGTCTTAGGGCTTGATGAGGTAAATTCCTGTATATACTCCCCCTTTTCGAGCTCGCTGGTCAAATCCCCTAGATAATCACCCAGCGGAGGATCTTCATCACCCTCTTTACTCACAAAGATAACAGAGTCAGTGTCATGGTACAAACACCGTTCCTGAAGCTGGTCCAACAACCTGTAAAGCTCTAACCTGGCGTGAGCGGTTGTGAAGCATGCTATAAAGATGTTTATATTGTTACACGTTGTGGGGTACTCTTTGGCGTATTTCCAGCATAGAACGGCCGTCTCGTCGTCAATAAATTCACAACTGGATACGTCATAAACAGGTGTGAATATGTACTTAAAAAGCTCATCCGGATCTGTGACGATGGATGTGTTTGACAAATTGGTCCGCTGTGCGAACTTTCCCCACAAGGAGTTGAGACAGAGCTTAGCTAACTGCCGACGGGCGGGGTTAACCTTAATGAACGCAGGTCTCAGTTTAATACCCTCGCGAGCTTTGTAATCAGCGATATACTTTTTCTTTGAGGGCTCATCGACACACCATTCTGGATACCCCGAGGCCTCCTGCTTGTCTCTAAGAAACAAGTTTATGTACTCAGAAAAGAGCTGTGTTGTTGTATTTGGAAAGTGCCAGACTTCCAGGATTTTACCAAGACGATACCCTTTCTCTAGGGCCGTCTGCACCTCAATGGTACACCACGTCCCTTCCAGCAGCCTCTGCTCATCACTATGCCGACATTCGCTAAGCTGTTTACTTTCAGCGCAGGTACGGCATAGGGGGAACATTAGCTTACCGTCGACTCTATAAGGGAGCACCGGAAAGTAAAGTTTCCGCGGAGGGTGAATCTGACACTTAATGATTCCAAAGTACTCTTTGAGAGGTTTAAAGTTCCTGTATACAATTGTAGGGTGGCCCACAGGGTACAACTTCACCTTGTTCACAAATGGATACAGACTAGTGAAGTCGTAGTAATGTATTTTCTCACCAGGGCCAGCTACACGGTACAATTGAATGGCGTTTGTACGGCCGCCGAATAAGGCGTCACGGGGCTCCAGCGGTGAAGGTAGCTGCTGGCTCTTAATAAAAGTGCTCAGTGCGCCATCTTTCGATAGCTCAGTTACCCAATCATGTTCCCAGAGAGTTCTCAGAACAAACCCACAACTCTCAATATACTGCGCCTTTGCCAGAGTCCGGCGGTACAGATGTTCAAACGTGGTGCCCTGCAGTCTATTAAATTCATGGGGTTTGTAACACTGAGGGCAACCATGGTAAAAACACCCGTTGAACTCAAAGGCCGTTGGAACACCGTTAATTAATGCATACCCGTCTAGATAGTAGCGGCCTAGACGGTATTCGCCGCCCTGCAAAGCGTGCTGAATGAAGATGCTCTCATTCGCAGAGACGTACATGAGCCACTGAATAGAAGGTGTGGAGTAACGTTTCTGCTTGCCGTTATAGAGGTCAGGTGGTATTAAGGCGATAGTTTCAGACCTTAAAAACATGTGTTTATAAATAGACATGCACATTGAAGCCAGAGTAATGTTTTGAAATGGGTCCAGGTATACAGTTATTTTTTTTTCACGCTCGCACGGATCTGTTTCAATAAACACGACCCGCTTCGTCATCGCCACCACAACATCTCTGAATAGGTTGCATGCTTTTCGCAATATCATAACGTCCGCCTGACAGTATGCTCTCAATTCAGTTTGGAAATGAAACCGTTTTTCACGGTTTTCATCGTACCACTGTAGAAAACTCTCTTTTTCAGAGGGCATCATATAATCGCAACAATAACTGTCGGGCGGAGGCATAGGCCCGAAGTAATTCTGATTAGCCCATGTGTTAAAAAAGTGTGGGAAATAACCTTTACAGCCTTCAAACCCAAAGGCTTTTGGCAGTTTGCTCAACTTCATGGGCAGAAAATTCAAGGTGTCTATGAACCTAATGTCAAAAGGCACAACCTTAAGCAGCATTAGTTTGGAACCTTGGGTTATGAGACTAACGGGAAGCTTTTCATGTATCAGGTCCCTGATAATGAAAAAAGAATCATATGCTTTGGAGTTGTGAGCCAGAAATGTATAATCCTGGTATCGGGGTTGCATAAATGTGAGGAGGAAATCATTCACGCAAGCCCGACCTTCAAACTCCCAGCTCCCATCACCGGTTAGATGGTGGGCGTAAATATAGTTTGGTTGGTGCACCCCCGTCTCTTGCGTACACTCTATGTCAAATACGATATAGTCTTCTGTTTTTTTCTGGTAGTGACTTCTGAGCATGTAACACTCATGGGTTGTTCCGGCTATAAAAGGAGCTGTACACCTAGGGCACTGCATACCTTCACATTTGTGATCGACAGGTTTATAACGGCCGCAAGTCCCACAGTCGGCTTTAAGAACACATTGGGCGAGGCCTATGTGCGTGTTTAAGCAGTCTTGCGACCGACAAAACAGCTTGCACGTTGGACAGTTCACTTTCAGAACATTGTCATTGACACAACCGTCCCTCTGACACATTTTACAGTGTAATTCACACTGGTGTTTGGTCCGGTTGTTGTATATGTGATCGCAATGCTCACACACATACTTGGCGCCTAGAAAACCCTTCAGGTTCAAGACACCGTAAAAGTGGTTTTCATGGTGTAGCACATACACGGTCTTGTTTTTCACACCTTCATTGGTAGTGAAGTACTTCCAAGAACCTGCATGGTATAGAACTTTAACCGTCACGGCGAAGTGATTCTCAAAAAGTCCCAGATCCCCAAAACCGACCATTTTGTCAGTCGGTATCTGAAGCGCCTCATGTGCTGCTACAGCCATCGCCATAATGACGGCGTCTGGGGTAGAGCGGTCCATCAATAAGCCTGCAATGCTTGCGGCCAGACACATGTTGGTAGCTCCGGTATTAAAATCGAGCAACCATCGTGATTTCTTGTCAATGATTTTACTGTACATAACGCTCTTTAAGGCTCTGGAAGCACCCCCCTCGCGCCCCCTAACAACGAGGGAGATGATTCTAAAGGACCCGTACGCCAGTAATTCAGCCTTGCTCTGTAAAAGTTTAGATAGGTTTTCTAAAAACGTTACAGCGTCAAACACATCCCGAGATGACCGTCTGGTGAACAGGGGACTATTGAGACCCTGTCCCTGAAAACGCATCTGAAAGAAATCATTAGGACCCACATCGTGTAACAATCGTTCGATCAGCGTTTGCACAGCCTGATGTATAGCTATGATGCCATGATCTGAGGAGTGTAGGCGATCTAGGTTAACGAACCTAAACTCCTCATAGTGTTCTGTAGCGTTAAACCGCTCTACAACACGACTATACCGTCTCACACTTTCCATAAAAACTGGTTCTGAAGCCTCAGTTTGAGAATTACTGGTTGTTGGAGAGCTCCCAGGGGTGTGGTTAGATGAAGGTGTGTTTTTAGACCTTCTGGTAACGCAGAGTCTGGCTTTCTTTAACTTTTTTATTACCAGCTTGCGTTTTCTAGAGCTACCAAGCCACTCTGGCTTCTTATGGGCCCATCTGGTTTTTGGTAAACGACCCCCGCCGATCTGAACAATGTCTGGCTTGTTTACAAATGGTGACACTGACACTACACCGACTTCGGACGGGGCTCCTCCAGACTGCTTAAGGCTGAGACGGCTCGGCCCGCCACCCCCAGACGGCCTGTAAAGACCAACAGCACCTCCTAACTCTATATTTTGAGGTCTTATGGGTGCAGGGCTTGGGGGTTGACATGACCTCTGACTATTGAGCGCTCGTAAAACTCTTAGAGCTCTACTAAGCAGGTGCTGGGGCTTCTTTTCATATTTAGACCTATGGCCCCCTGTACTGGTAAATGTAGTTCTAACATTCCCCGGGTATGTACGCTCACCTAGTCATGACGGGATGTTACCCATGGCCACAATTGTTGAAGCGCAAGTTTGGGCCATTGTGTTTCTACACCGAGCCATCAGCTGTTTTAAAGCCTTTATGCTAGCTCTGGATGCCCCTCTATTACCGTCGTTCTTACATAGTTTTAAAGTTTTTAGACGGAGTTGGCATTTTAACTGTCTGAACGAATGATGGATTTCTTTAACGTAGTTGTCTAGAACTCTAGCCCGGCTTGAAAGGTTTGTTTCAAGGCCAGTACTTGTGACACTAGAGGGGTGATTGCCAACTCCCTGAGCATCCCCAGTTATAGGACAGCGGCCGTTGTTATCACCCCCAATCACGGCTGAGGGATCAGAGCGGGACGTAAAAACAGGATTCCAGTGTGAACATCCAGGAGTTTGAGAGCCCTGATCATCGCTCGAGGGTGTTCCAAAACTCTGATTTTGCGTTCCGCTACACCCTATACTGCTGTGGGGGTATATTGATGATGATGGTGAAGACCATTGCGCACGGGCACTTGGCGCAGGACTGGTGGGGTCGTATGCCCCCGGG
The DNA here is from genome assembly GCF_031143425.1 of Pleurodeles waltl. Classification (NCBI taxonomy): domain Eukaryota; kingdom Metazoa; phylum Chordata; class Amphibia; order Caudata; family Salamandridae; genus Pleurodeles; species Pleurodeles waltl. Next base: position 347,347,262 of record NC_090450.1, on the reverse strand, counting down.
GGTGTATCGGGGGACATCAGACATGGGGATGCCGGGGCTTCAGAACTTTGGGTAGTACCAGCTAGAGCCTTAAGAAGCTCTATACAGTGGGAGTAGGGATCCTCTGCAGGGTGATCATTTTCCATGGAGGGGTCACATAACACAGCGGGGATAGTTGTACACCCTGGAGAGGTTAGGTCGAGGCCAGACACGCCGGTATTAGAACTCTGGGCCCTAGGGGGAGCCGGTTGTACCTTAACAAAATTTTTAAAAGACAGGTCTAGAGGCCCAGATTGTTGCTCAGGGTTCTGGAACTTCTTCCTACGATTCTTTAAGGACAGCCGATTTATTTTAGGGTTGCTGCACTGTTTTGGGGACCCTCCAGAGGCTTCACAAGGTGCAATCAGTTGGGCGCTTGGTGTTGTAAGAACGATAATGTCCGGATGGTCACACCCCAAACCCGGGATAGTTGTTGCAGAAGTGCCCGCTGTACTAGGTATTCCCTTTATGATGGATGATGTGGTGTCGTTATGAGTTGTACCTGGTCCAGGAGCGACGGATGTGGAGATGTTGCAAGGTGGGTCTCGGTGCTCGGGTTGGCTCACGAGTACCGATGACTTTGTGGGGTTTTGAACCGTCCCAGTGTAGACCTTTAAAGATGACATCCGCGGCTTAGGCTGAGGGCAGGCGTCTCCGGAGCTCTGGTGTGATGATTCTAGGACGTAAAGATAGCAAAATATAGATTAGGGCTAGTTAGAGCGGCTATACCTATGGGTCGGAAAGACGTTTAGACACACGCTGCACTGTATACACCAAACTCTACATTTTCTTAAACTCACCATGGTTTTTCCGGTTTGAGGGGCCCTTCTTAATGGGCGGGCCGTCCTTAGAACCAGGGGACTTCCTTTTGCGGGGCTGGCTTTTAAGCTTTGCATCCAAATTCCGGATCGCTTCATCCACAGGGACCCCTCGGGATAAAAAACATAAAAAATAATGTTACACATACAAGATAATACATAGACTATACGAACTCACTATGATGACCAAATATAGGTCTGATTGTAGGGCTTGTTAGGTTTTCAGAGAGGGTTACAAAAAGAACCCTAATATTTACCTGCAGTAACGTTAGCCTGTGACAAGGTGTTTGACCCATCTTGAACATGAAGGATTTGTTGGAGAGAGGCAAGCGCGCACCTGAGTTCAGCATCATAACCTATGCAAGCACATGGGTTCCCATTAGCAGTAAAATAAAAATAACATTCCTGACAACGTCGTTCAGAACGACCAAGGGCCTGTAACTCACCTTGCTGCACGGTCTCCATTTGCACAGGGGGTTCCCCAGACTCTTGACAGTCCTGTGTACAAGAGAGACAGATTTGCCTTTAAACATACCACAATTCATCTTCTACGTCTGAACCCTTCATAAAAGCACAACATGGGTTGGACTAAAAAAAAAAAAAAAATAATAATAATTAAAACAAATAAATTAAAAAAAAAAAAAAAAAAAAAATATATATATATATATATGTCAAGATTCAAATTGTTGAATCCCTATGTTCTGTAAGTATAAATACATATTGACAACTGTAAAACTTTTCTCAAAAACTATACACGGTTTAATAAACAAATTCCACATGGTGGCGCTCTTGCATAATACTACCTCTAGGACTGTCTCTATAAGACATAGACTGGAAAGTGGATCCTAGGATCCAGGCCTGGTTTTCACCTTAGCTGAACAAGGCTGTGAACCATGTGTGGGGGCGGAGCTCAGTCTAAACTCCTAGCTGAGCCAATTCCAACACCACACAGTCTTTGTTTTAAAAGAAAAAGAAAATGGCCGGATGTGGATGCAACATGTGTGAGGTCCTGGGTTTTTTCAAGGCAACAAAATCAGATCCAATGCCATCCTGAACTAAGGTGAGTGGGCTGGGGTACTTGAGGGGTCTGAAAAGCTTTTAGCAGGGATAGTTATTTTTTAATCATTATTATTTTAATTTATTTCAATTTTTTTTTTTATTTATATGCTTTTAAAAAAAACGACCTTGTAGGCCCCTAAACCCCTGTCCACACGTGCCACACAAACACACACATATATATATATATATATATATAAATAAATAAATATATATATATATATATATATATATATTTTTTTTTTTAAAAGGCTGCCACATGGCGGCCTGGGGGTCTCTGAGCCCTGTGCTCAGGGCCCTCATTACCCCCAAGGCCTTATTTTTTTTTATTTTATTTTTTTTTAAAATGCTGCCCTATGGGGCCTTGGGGGCCCCAATCCCAAGGCCCCCAAAACGCTATTTATTTTTATTTATTTTTTTATATGTGTATGGGCCCTAGGGCCCTAGCGCGCGAGGTCAGGGCCCCACAAGCCCTGGCCACGCGCCATTACTCCTTTTGTTTTTATTATTTTTAAAAAAAAACAAACGCCGCACTACGGCGGCTAGCACCGACTCAACAAGGCCACGGGAGCTCCCCGTGGCCTCGGTGAGCCGGTCGGAAGAAGGTTTAATTAAAGAGAATGCCGCTGAAACACATGCGGCATTCTCAGTAATTAAACCTTCAAGGCGATTCTCAGAAGCCGCTGGGGTATTCCCCAGCGACTTCTGAGAATCGCCTCAAAAACTCCCAAAACACGCGGGCACCGGGCGGCTACCGCCGTCCGGAGCCCTACTATCGACTTTTCAGATCGGTTTTCAGAGCCCCTGAGGGACTCTGAAAACCGCGCTGAAAAGTTGATCGTGGGGCTCCCCAGAGCATTCCCGCGCTCTGGGGAGACCTATTTTCAGCATTTCAGAGCGGTTTTCAGAGCCCCTGCGGGGCTCTGAAAACAGCGCTGTAAAATTGATAATAGGTCTCCCCAGAGCATTCCCGAGCTCTGGGGAGACCTATTATTAGCATCGCAACGCAGTTTTCAGAGCCCCCCGGGGGACTCTGAAAACCACGCTGTAAAGTTGATAATAGGTCTCCCCAGAGCATTCCCGCGCTCTGGTTAGACCTATTATCAGCATTTCAGAGCGGTTTTCAGAGTCCCCGGGGGGCTCTGAAAACAGCGCTGTAAAATTGATAATAGGTCTCCCCAGAGCATTCCCGAGCTCTGGGGAGACCTATTATTAGCATCGCAACGCGGTTTTCAGAGCCCCCCCGGGGGACTCTGAAAACCACGCTGTAAAGTTGATAATAGGTCTCCCCAGAGCATTCCCGCGCTCTGGTTAGACCTATTATCAGCATTTCAGAGCGGTTTTCAGAGTCCCCCGGGGGGCTCTGAAAACAGCGCTGTAAAATTGATAATAGGTCTCCCCAGAGCATTCCCGAGCTCTGGGGAGACCTATTATTAGCATCGCAGCGCGGTTTTCAGAGCCCCCCGGGGGACTCTGAAAACCACGCTGTAAAGTTGATAATAGGTCTCCCCAGAGCATTCCCGCGCTCTGGTTAGACCTATTATCAGCATTTCAGAGCGGTTTTCAGAGTCCCCCCGGGGGCTCTGAAAACCGTGCTGAAATGTTAATAATGGGGCTCCCCAGAGCATTCCCGAGCTCTGGGGTGCCCATTTACTAATTTTAGAACGCCGCTCTCCACATCATGGTGAGCGGCGCTCTAAAATTAATATCAGGGCACCCTAGAGCAGGCCATTTAAACAAACGCCTGCCAGAATTAAATGTGTGGCCCCATATTACTATGGCCTTAAAATAAAATGCACTTAAGGAAAAAAATATACATACTACACCCCACAGCAGACCTTTACAAATTAAACACAGCCCCACCATATACATAGCACATGACCCCACAAGTAAACACTTAAACAAGACCATCACACATAATAAGTGCAGACTTTAAAAATACATGTCCCTACATAGTCCCAGAACCAACATGTACATATCAAACAGTCCAAAAATGCCCCACATCGCAAGTGCGCTTGCGCTGGAATACATGCCTATACAACGCACATTACCCCCAATAGTACCAATTAAACACCCCAGCCCCACATAACATGTGCAGACTTTAAAAAATACCTACAGATACACAGCCCCTGAAACTTCAAGTACAATTTAAACCATGGCACCACTCCACAAAACAAGTGCCGCCCTTCAAAACTACATACAATTGCATAACCCCAGAACCCATAAGTACAAATTAAGCATGGCCATCAGCCCCCAAAATAAGTGCATACCCTCAAAAATACATGTCCATACATAGCCCCAGAACCACCATGTACATATTAAGCAGTCCCAATACACCCCACACTGCAAGTGCGCTCGCGCTGAAATACATGCCTATGCATAGCACATAACCCCCACAAGTACACATTAAAAGAACACCATCCCACAAAACAAGTGCAGACTTTAAAAAATACCTACAGATACACAACCCCAGAACCAACAGGTACAAATCAAGCAGTACCAATACAATCCCCAAAATAATTGCTCCCCCATAAAAATACAGACAAATACATAGCACAAGACCCTACTAGTACCATTTAAACAAAATCACCCCACAAAGTAATTACAGTATCTCAAAAATACACTAATAGCTTTTACATTTTTATTTTTTATTTATTTTTTAAAAGCAGGCATTTTACATCTCTATGTATAGTTAAACAGGTTGGTGCTAATGTCATTGTTAAACTTTAGTAAAACACATACACACACCACACTGTTACAGACCTTAAGTAGAAGATGTTCAGCATCACCAGTCTGAGCTCTGCCCTTCATGTTTCCAGCCATGATGTCCTGATACAGCCCTGCGTGCCACAAATGTCAGTATGTAGTTCAGAAAAAAAGAGGCCTGTGAAGTTGGGGGGGTTCTTATACTAGGATCACAGTGGTAATTATGCCTGGGCTCTGTGATTGGTGGGACTTGAAAATAGGTATCTGTTATAGGTTAGCAATACTTGTCCTTTGTTGTGTTTCAACTTTTAATTACTGGGTCTGTTTTCTAATTTAACCCCACCTCTGTCACCCCTGGAAAGAATGTAAGCCCATCTCTGTTTTAGATTAGCCATGCCACAACAACCTCTGTTGTGTTTCAAACTTTTAATTACAGGGTCAGTTCTGGGACCCCCTGAAAGAATGCAGGCACATATCTGTTTTAGATTAGCCATGCAACAACAACCTCTGTTGTGTTTCAAACTTTTAATTACAGGGTCAGTTTTCTAATTTAACCCCACCTCTGGCACCCCTGGAAAGAATGCAGGCACATCTCTGTTTTAGATTAGCCACGTCACAACAACCTCTGGGGTGTTTCAAACTTTTAATTACTGGGTCAGTTCTGGGACCCCCTGAAAGAATGCAGGCACATATCTGTTTTAGATTAGCCATGTCACAACAAACTCTGGGGTGTTTCAAACTTTTAATTACATGGTCAGTTTTCTAATTTAAACCATCTGTGACCCCCTGAAAGAATGCAGGCACATCTCTGTTTTAGATTAGCCATGCCACAACAACCTCTGGGGTGTTTCAAACTTTTAATTACAGGGTCAGTTTCTAATTTAAACCATCGGGGAACCCATGAAAGAATGCAGGCCCACCTCTGTTTTAGATTTACCTCTCTACATTGATAGGCTGGCTCTAACATAAGCAGCATTTGACCATTCCCACTTTATTTATTTTTTGGATTAGCCAACAGTGTGGAGGTTTGACCAGACCGCCCACTTTGCAGCCCTGTGCAGAGGCCCCCTAACTGGCACTTGGGCATGAATGTCTGACATGTCCAGACCTGTCCCTCTCAGGCTCTGAAACCACTTGCACAACACTAAGTCATACTTTTTTACACAGCTCATAGGCCAAAACCCAGGGGCTAGGACCCGGACACAAGGCTAACACGGGACACCACGTGTTCACAAACCACGTGACACACCCCCATGCACGTCACTTCCGGGGTGGGCTTTCTGGGACACCGGAAGTCCCAGCCACCGGATATTACGTCATTTCCGGGGCGGGACAACTGTCACTTTTAATATGGTGATTAAAGGTATCCCTTCCTACTACTCCAGTTTACTGAGTCACATAAACACATTGTTATGTACAATACAGTAAATCCACACATTCTTTATCATCCAACATTTCTGCTTATGTTGCTCATACAAAGAACACAATGTATACATTACATGCCAGCTGCAACGATGTATAGATACTTTCAGAGGCAGTAAACTGCAACTCGCTGCCCATTATTACCTACACAGTATATAAACTATATATTGAGTCTTACTGCAAGAGCACGTCATTCCTTTCAGAAACAATATAGTTCCATGTTTTATTGCAACAGGCGCTAGGAGTTAGATGGATTACGGTGCTTGCATTAGTGCAGCGGTGTATCTCAGCCCAGATAAGGTGAATTGAAAGGCAGTACTCGCACACAAGCAAATATTTAGTTTATTGTTCATTGCAGAGAGTATACTGTCTGCCGTTGGGGTACATTTTTAAAAGCTGTGGTTTTCCTTGGACTCGCAAGTATGGACGCCCAGCCTGCAAAATGGATTTCCTTTGAAGTGTATTTGCATTTATAAAGTGTATACTTTAGTGCTCCTGGTTGTGTCTGTGACCTTCAAACATATCTCTCTTGTTGAGTGCTACAAGTTAAATAAAACAAGTATTTGCAATGAAATAGGTTTTGCACATTTCGAACAAGTTAATTGTCATCTTTTGACACCAGCCCCCACAAGCAAAAAAAAAAAGCTCTAATGAAGTTAGCAGAGCAGCTTAAGAAGATTTATGGCCCATAAAGGAGATAAGCAATGCCCCATGTAGGAGTTTGTAGGCAAGGAGGGGTTGCTGGAGAGAGAGGACTCCCTGCAATGCCATGCAAGGGCATATAGGGGGTCATTCCGACCCTGGCGGTCCAAGACCCCCAGGGCCGGGGCCCACGGAAGCACCGCCAACAGGCTGGCGGTGCTTCAATGCCCATTCTGACCTCGGCGTTAACGCCGCGGTCAGAAAAGGGAATCCGGCTGTTTCCCGCCGGATTTCCCCTGCTTGGGCTGAATCTCCATGGCGGCGCTGCAAGCAGCGCCGCCATGGAGATTCTGACCCCCTTCCCGCCATCCTGTTCCTGGCGGTTTTTACCGCCAGGAACAGGATGGCGGGAACGGGTGTTGTGGGGCCCCCTAACAGGGCCCCATGAAGATTTTCACTGTCTGCATTGCAGACAGTGAAAATCGCGACGGGTGCAACGGCACCCGTCGCACCCCTGCAACTCCGCCGGCTCCATTTGGAGCCGGCTTCATTGTTGCAGGGCCTTTCCCGCTGGGCCGGCGGGCGCTCCTTTGGTGGGCGCCCGCCGGCCCAGCGGGAAAGCCAGAATGGCCTCCGCGGTCTTTTGACCGCAGAGCGGCCAAATGGCGGTTTCCGCTTGGCGGGCGGCGCCCGCCGCCCGCCAATGTCGGAATGAGGGCCATAGTGTTTATTTAGTAAAATAAGCTTATTTTAGGAGCCTTTGTCTAGTAAAATAAGCTTATTTTTGGAGCAGGGTAGAGGACAGCACTGGAATAAAGCCAAAACAAATGTCAGCTTGGGAGGAGGTGGGAGGAACGGAATGCTGCGATAAAACACAGGCAGCTACCAGCCTAAATAGCACAGTAAGAGGGGACCACCAAAGAAATATAAAAAAAAAGTCTGTCACAGCAACAGATAAAGAACCCAAAGTGGAAGAATACAGTACTAGGTCACTGCTATGAAACAGAAAAAGGAGTGAGAAAAAGGCAGAACTGACCACTAGCGAGCAAGTATTTTTAAAGGACACAACAACCAACAAATTAAATTGCTTTAACCCACACTATAAGTATACTAAAAGTATACACCAGGTCGATTGCTAATGCTCAATCTAAAAAGCAGCCTTGCATACTTTTAGCCAGTAAAAAGGAGAGCGTGAACCCATTATGCCTCTACCATGATTGATATAAAACATCAGGGCATGAGAAAAGGCACAAAATAAGCACCCATAAACTGCCTAATGAGAGAGAAATGATCGCAGGAGAGTGGTCCAGAGAAAAGTGTTAAAGTGGGGCACGCTTAAATAAGTGCAAGAACAGTGCAAACCCATCCCACGGTACAGCTAAAGATTAAAAAAGTCAGGCCCACCCTGACAAGTGAAGAAGAACACAGGCCTCGCTCTGTGTTAAAGAGTGTACAAAAGGCACACAAAAAAAGAACAGGATTCGCTTTGCCCTTGTCTCCCTTTAATGGTAAAAGCGGCGGAGCTGTTATTTATTTTACTTTAGAGTGTGCTTGGAAGGTGTGGTAGTTGTGAGGCCATGCCTCATGAAGTGCATTTAGTAAGGAATGGGACAGGAATGGATGAGGAGATATTAAAAAAAAATGTCACAACACTTAAATGAATTTTAAAATACATCTTCAATTAAGGGAACTATATTAAATTAAATTAAAACTATTTCTCTATCATTTAAATTCAAATGTAATTCCCAAATAAAGATTAAATATATTTTATTAGGCATTAGTAATTATTAAAAGTGATAGCTAGAAATATTTAACATATATTTAGTTATACTGTCATAAAATATATTGTTACATTACTTTTTAAATTCAAAATTTGGAAATAAAATATTTTGATTAAATAATAAGTATGCACTTTATATACAGTTCTAGAGATTACATATTATTTGTTTATATTTTTAACTATTGTTTCCTGTGGAATTTTATTTTGTATTTTAATTCTCTACCTCCATTATTTTCTATGGAATGATGTTGTAGTACCAGAGGTTGTCCCTGTGTGGTGCTCGACTTACTACTTTTTTTTTATAGTAATTTACACCAAAATTTTGTGAATAACCAGAACCTGTAAACTTCCTCATAAGTGTAAATTACTCAAAATGTATAAGTCACTTTTGTCCATAATTAGTTCCTCATGTATTTTAATGCAAGCACTGGAGTAGATGTGGAAAGTCACTTTCAAACAGCTAAGACCTTTAGTTGGGAGAAGAATAGTCCATTGGGCTGAGCAGGAATTGATTGGCAAATTTTCAAGCCAATGGATGAAAGAGTTTGGTCAAAGAAAGTCAAGAGTTGAACGATGTCGACCCAAATCCCACTCTATGTACATTGTTTGCAATAGGTCTGTTTGGTAGCTGCGCTGTCAAAACTCAGACCTACAAATGGTCATTCTACTTTAAAAGTAATATCAGAACAGTAAAAACATCAAACGTTCCAAACTACATTTACCATCATAACAGGGAAAAGGATCAAGTGCACAGTAAAAAACATCCAATCGCAGTCCATTGCTTGTTGACATAATATACTCATTTATGTTAAAGCTCTTCCTGTTTTCTTCCTGCAGAGAACCATCCTGTCAGTCAGTCAACCATGTGTCACTCATTCCTGCTCTTGTTCTATACTGTTGAACAAAACTTGAGATATAAAATATACTTCTTGACAAAGATTAATAGTTATTGCACCAGAGAGGTAATCGAAACATTACTCCATAACTGTCCATGGAAACATCGTACTTATACTTTATGATCACTGTTAACTGACTGGGTGGGCAAAGGAAAATAAATAATTTTAACTTGTGGAATAATCTTCACCTCTGTGTCATTAGGAATGTTGGGAAAGTTTATATTCTGGAGCAGAGCCACGGGCAATGATTATGCATCTTTAAAGCTTGCTGTTTACCAACGAAGCCATCCCCAGAACCAGATTTAAGTAAAATTGCTTGACAGTAGATTGAAGGACCAACCCACTGCCTCCATAATGTCTCCTAAAGGCCAACCCACACTGAATGTGCACTAAATTGTGAAGTATGAATTTCAAACTGGCAATGCCTGAAGGCTTTTATCAGCAATGGTATGGGGACTAGATTACTCCCGCTGCGGACATAGATCTTCTGCCATGTACCTGTATGCTTTGATACATCTATCTATACAGAGTTTGGGAAAGTGTATGAATGGCCAGCATGAAACTGAATGAACAGTGAATATTGTCCTCTTGGCAATGGTGCTAATTGAGCAATGACTGATACATGCAATACCTACAAATCTGGAATCTAATCTCCTGTAGGTGTGAAGTTGCAGCAACATAGCAAATTTGATGGACATGTCCTCCCTTGATAAGAACTATTTTGTCCCCAGGACAAAAACAGGTTGAGCACAGAGATAACACCCCAAAACAGAGTATTTAGGTTCTGACAGCATAGATGGTCTATTTGCCTCTGTATAAACATTGAGTGAACAAAATACAATGCTATAGTCATCATCAGTACTTCCCTCCATTAGCATAGTAGGAAATCATGTGTGCCACCAGTGTCACTGATAACATGTTGTTGGAGCCCGAGTTGTCCCCTGCTCTCACCTGTTCCACACCTGGATCTCCATGTGCATTATCAGAGCAGACACAGTGCAGTACCTTAAGCCGTTCACTATGTGGCATAAGTCATGAAAGAAGCCCATATATCCTTGGTTCGGTGTTTCTCATGAACTAGTTTCCAAATAGGAATTGTTGGCAGAAGGCTTCATCTGCTAGGCAGTTGTTAGGTGTCAGGCACGTAGAACGTCCCAAAAGCATGGCTACCCTCCACTTAGCCAGCAGAAGTAGCATGGCAATTAGTTTGCATGTACTAGCAGGATTTCTTTGACATAGCTAAGAAGAGTGACCAGGGAGGTTCTTGGTACAGAGTGATCAACAATTTCTTCCAAACAGGCATACACAGTAGTCCATGAGCCCACCACCCCGGAGAATACCAAGGCAGGTACAGGAAGTTAGGGTCTCTGAAGCTGCACTGCGAGCACTGCCAGTCTGGCTGATCACCCATGCGGTGCATGCCAGTGCGAAAGGTCTGATGAAGATATTGACATGTAGAAGGTGGAGGGGGTAGTTAGGGGAAGCACACGTGTGGTATTGCAAGAATATTTCTATTTCTCCTTAGTGAGGTCCTCAATGATGTTCCCACTCCACCACTCATAAGCCTGGGGCTTGACCACAGCAGGGACCTTCTCCTGCATGGTACAACCAGCCAGGCTATCAGTTTTCTAGGGGAGGGGTATTTATGACATTTTCTAGAGCATGTAGGGTCTCACGCTCTCAGGGAAATGTAATCAGCCTGTAATAGAATGAAATAATAATGTAAGGGCAGGAATATATCAGTAGGGTACAGATCTCCCAGTGTCTCCAAACCAAAATGTTTTAGTTGCAGTTGTGTCAACCTTCTCAAGTTTGGGGTGGTTGTAGGGTTATTGTTAAGGCTTAGGCCAGTCTTTTTGTCTTATGAGCAGACAACAGATGTTCTTCTACTGAAAGGTCACTAAAAAGAACACAACCTTTCAAAATCACAGGCGAAAGACCATTAATCATCCTGTAAGCGAGGCCAGCTTCATCAGGAAATTTAAGATGTTGACAAACTCTGCCCCAACAGGATCTAAACCCATATACCAACTGGACTCCCGTCCCCATTTTCATCTTTATAGATTAGCTGTGAATTCTGAGAAGGCTCATTGTGTGAGCAACTCAGCATGACTCGAAAGTGCTGGGATGGCCGTGACTTCTGTGATCTTATACACTCTCAGACATCCAGAACCAACTGGTTACCCTTGATAGTCGATGTGAAATGGTCAAAGAATGGGGGAATAAGGATCAGAGATTCACAATAGAGTTTCATTGAAGAGGAGGGCGTGGACAAGAATGAGATTGAGTAGGAGCTTCTCCTCACAGCTCTGTTACCTACCTCTGCCATCCATCCATCCTTGCCCCATCAACTGACCCTTTTTGGCCCTCTAGAAACGATGAATGCCCCATGACCAGGAGGGATTCTTTGTTGTTTCTCTTCTGGCAGTGGCCCTGACAGATGTGGAGCTGAGGCAGATGGGCCAACCATGCCGGCAAGTTAAGATGGCGGCTACCATTGGTATAATGTGGGGCAGCACTTGAAAGAGCCCTGGTTTCTGCCTCATGAATGCACAATGCCTGTGCCTGTGTTGGGGAACAGTGTTACTTTCCCTGTCAAGTCTCCCCCCTCAAAGTCACCATTTAGGGCCCTGGCATCGATGCACAATGTTCATAACTAAAAGAGGTCTGGGATCTGGCACTGCTGCTATTGCAGCTGGTACGTGGCCCTGAGAGAGGCCATGGAGATGCCAACTCCCCCAGCTGGTAGGCAAAATATCCCTCCTTTAGTGGACAGACTAAGGGCCCATGAGTGGTGGATCTGCTGTACACTGACGCAATGTGAGGGGACTGCACCTTGGAAGACCTTGCTCCTTGGGGCAGATGAGCAGCAGCTACAAGGTAGAGCTACGGGGGTCTGCTCAGGCACATCTCCACTGCTGGGGTTCCAAGGGCCCAAGGACACCAAGAGACACTGTGAGCCAGAGCACATCCTGGGACAAACGTGTGTCAGTGGCACGTAAAAGGGACAGAGACATACCACCCTATGCCTCTAAGGTGATATTGCAGATATGGGACTAAGGCGTACCTCCCTGGTGCTGAGTAGACTCCAGAGATGCTGGGGACATGAACTTCACCCCTAACACTGAACATAGCCATTGTGGGCACTATATTCCTTTTGCCTTGGCGAAGGACATCCAGGGGTTCACTGTCGAACAACCTGGGCATTGAACTATACATTCCCATACTCCCTCAGCAAATACTACTTCGACACTGAAACAAGGCCTGGCCCACCGCCTGATTATTGAGCTCCCTTATACATTCTCAAACTCTCTCAGCGAATACTACTTCAACATTGGAACAGGACACGTGCTCGTAGGAGGCTGGGACTCAATGTATCCCTGTAACTGCCATTGTCTTAAGACATGCTAATGTGCAGGCCCTGCAACCCTGAAAGTACTGCATCTCTAGTTGCAACTGTGTGCCGACAGGAGCACTCAGGGGAGCACTGATCAGACCCTTGAAGCTGCTATGGTAGCACACTGGAGCAAATAAAGTCTCAGCCCTCAAGGAGATGCTAGCCAAAGCTTCCTCGAAGAAACTTAAATCCTCTAAAGAAGCAGAGATGGAGGATCAAGAAAAAAATTATTATTCACAGGCAAGCGCTCCTCAGGGGTGAACTGAAGGTCCGATAAGCAGGCCCTTGCTTGAAGCACTCCAGTAAGCGCTGTAAGGGCTTTGCAGCTCTGCAAAATGATGTCACTAGAGACTTAATGGAAATCAAGCAAGACATTTCACTCCTGCGTTACAACATTAGAGTACTCAGGCAACACGAGAAAAAGGGAAATGGAAAACATTAATTGCGAAATCATAGAAATAAGAGAGCAGAATCTCCACTGGAAAACTCACCTCAAAGAACTGGGATAAAGATTAACCACTCTAACGTCAGAATTAAAGGAATCCCGGGGGGACATGGGCAGCAAGATGATCGACTGTCAACTTTAGTTGCGAGCTCCTGGCCAGGCACTTTAATCCTGTGGAATCCACAATTCCACAATTGACATTGCACACCGGCTGCTGTGCAGTGCCACGTAATTCTGTACACAGCTGGTTTATTGGGGGGTTCTGCGACACTGCAGGGGCCTCAAGAGCTGTAAGGGCCTGGTGTGAGGAGGTCTGAAGTGGCAGTGCAGTGCCAGCCGTAACTTGTGAGAGGCTGCATGGCCGGACGACGATCTGAATTGGAGCTCATCCAACATGATGCTGATCCTGAGCTTCCAGATGGGGCAGACTATGGAGCAGTAGGCCCTGGTGGTGGTACGGTACTCCAAGTGTTTGAAGCTCCTGCAGACTTTTCACCTGCTGAGAGAGACTATGGTGTGGCATGGAGGCCATAAACTGACTTGGGGCAGAGGTCGGCTGTCGTGTGGCCTCTGAGCAGCCTGATTGCCTGCCTGCGAGGTGGTCCCCGTATCTGTGACTTCCAGGGATGCCTGGAGTTCCCATGGAGGAGCACTGTGGTGCAGTGTGGGAGCCGCAGGTGAATTGTGAGGACCGGCACCTTTTGAGGTCACCCTACCACAAGTGATCTTGTCTCCTTAGCTTGCTCCCACCACGCACGAGGTGTGGTGATTGCTTGAGATTGGAGGAGCTGTTTTGCTGCAGTGAGGATGCACAGGTCTCTGGTGCCTGGGGTGATGAGCGGGGAGCATTGAGACACCCTACTCAGCCCAATGAGGACATTTCTGATGCCCAGATACTGCAGCAAGTTAAGAGCCGTAGTTTGTGGTGGCTGTGGCGCCCACCGGTAATGAAGTGCATTACCCTAATTTCCCCCTCTGCTCCTGAGACTATCCTGGACATTCTTGATTGGTTGTTGGAACTGGAGCCTCAGTGAAGTTGGGTACCCTGGCTGGGCATACACTGGTATGCCACCAGGGTGACAGCGGCGGTCAGCATTGGAGACCAGCATGTGACTCTTTGGGCTTGGAATTCCCTGGTGGGGGCCCTGAGTGCAGTGGTGCCTACTGCTGGCTGGAAGACTGCAGAGGGTCTATGCCTGACGTGCCTGGGGTGGACCTGTACTTTATTTCTCTGCTCAGTCCTGTGTTTTCTGGGCCCGCCTCATGCTATGTACCTTGCTGCCCTACTGCTACACTTCTAATGCCCACTGCTGATGACGAGGTCATGTCTTCTTATGGCCCCGCAAGGCATATTTGCGTGGACTATATTTGTACTACTGGAATCCTGGTGGTTTGGTAAATCTTAAGAGCCCCCCTCCATTGGAACTGCTCTAGGCACCTTGTTGAAAACTGGGCAGCAGCGACACATGGCTGCCTTGTGCCCGTTGCCTAGGTTGGTGACCCTATGTAAGAGCCCTTTGAGGTGTTGGGTGCATCGGGCCCCCAGAGTGACCTGGAGAGGGATAAGAACAGGGTGCTGCAGGGGGCCCAGCAAATTTAAATGGATCAATACACGGCCAGGGTTGCAAAGGGCGATCTGCCGCAGGTGGGCAGAGGCGGCCTGGTTGACCCTCAAGGCCCAACGGGTGCACAGATTTTGGAGGTGATCCAGGCCTCCAGCGCCAATGTGCATGCCAAAATCGTCTCAGTCTCTGTGGACGTGAAATTGCTATGTGTTGACCTGTGCAAGGTGGCTGACTGGTTGCTGGAGACAAAACAACATGCCATGACACTTCAGGAGGAAGTCAAAGCCCTCAAATCCACAGTTGCTACTCTGGTGTCCCAAACAAAACGGCTTGAGATGAAAGCAGAAGATGTGGAACATCCTTCCCGATGCTGAAATGTGTGGGCATCCCCAAGTTTGTGGAAGGAATGGCCCCTGAACTCCTTCTCCAACAGTGGCTCTGGATGATGCTCGCAGAGGCGGACTTCTCACCGGAATTTGTGGTAGAACACTTACAGATGACGCTGGCACCACGCCACCCACAGGGGGCCCTCCCAGAACCATCATTGCCAAGCTTCTTAATTACAGTGAAAGGGATGTTATATTGCAGATGGTTCATCTTCAAGAGGGTCACTCCTTAGAAAACTGCATCATTTCTGATTTGTCCAGACTATACTCAACATGTTCAGCAGATTTGGAAGACGTTTGGTGGAGTACAACAGAAACTGAGATCCATGGGATTTAAGAACATGTTGTTATTCCCTTCTAAACTGAAGGTCATTCATTAGTGTCGGACTCACTTCTTTGTAACATCAGAGCAATTATAGGACTGGCTGGATATTTAGGGAGACGGCAGGATCCCAGTGCCCAGTGCTGGAGCTGCCTCTGCCAGGTTGGCTACCTCCTATTGTAGGGGAGTGGGTGGGAAATGTTGCAGCAGCCATTGGAGTGAATCTTGCTCAAACTCCAGAGTGGTGGTCGGACAGGACGGCACCCTGGATATGTAACGTCAACATTTGGAGAAGGAGGAAGTGAGAGCACTGGTGGAGGCAGTGAAGTCGGTGACTTCCATGGAAAGTGGCATGGAGATTGATGAGAATATGTCGGACCTGTCTCGTCAGTAGCACCTGGGACAGCGTGGACACTCTGCCCACTATTTTATTGTTAAGGCCTGGGGTGACTTCCGGAAGCCCCTGATCGGTCTGCGGTCCACTGAAGTGTCGACTGACTTCTTTAAGCATGACGCTTTGCCTTGGCTAATGTTTCAGTATTTCTCCGATTGCGTGCCCCAGGTACTTCATAGAGCTGTTTGTGTGTCATCGATTGCAAAACAGACAGCATTGTGGCACAGTGTGGAGGAGTATGATGGACTCCTGTTATACTCCCCCTCTCATTTCTTTTTCTTCTTTCTTTTTTTCTTGCACTTCTTCTTTCTCTCTGTTCTTTTTCCATTATTGTTTATTTTGGAGTGTACATGCAGTGGGCAGGGTTGAGAGGAGTGGTTCTTTGGTCAGGCGTGAGTGTGCTTATTGCTGTAGGTGTTTGTGAGGAAGTGTAGTAGGGATCCTGTTGAGATTAGTTTTTCCCCTGGGCTATTCTGTAGGACTGGCCAGGAAATGCAACTGGCCCCCTGTTCAAGTGCCTAGCCGAGTGGCACCATCACTTCCTATTGTGCCAGTAGTACACGTTTGAGTTAGTGGAATCAGGGTAGAGGTGGGTCAAATATGGGTAGGGAGACATGGTTTGTGTCTGTCTGTGTTTAACCAGGGGAGGGGAGGGGAGCAAAGTTGTTGTATATGTTTCATTTTTGCAGTGGGTTGATGTGCAAGAGCAGGGCACAGGTGGGGTGGGATATCCATGGCACCCAGTGCTGGGGACGTTAGAGGGTCTGGCTTGGACCCTAGGGTGGTTGGGAGGCTACAAGGTGTAATGGCCGGGCATGCATATATGATCACCTGGAATGTTCGGGCCTGAACACCTTCATTAGGTGCCAGAGGGTGAGTACTTATCTGAGAAGGATAAGGGTACATATAGCGATGCTTCAGGAAATACACTTGATGGATGGGGAGTTGCAAATGCTGCTGAAAAAGTGGAAAGGACAGTTATTCTCTTCGACCTATTCTAGTTATGCCACCCCTTGGGTCCTTGGCTGATGTTGAGGGCAGGTATGTTCTGGTTCATGGATTGCTGGATGACGTGGAGGTGTGTTTCATGAATGCGTATGCCCCAAATAAGGATGATAGGGACTTCTTTAACACTCTGGAAAAGTAGCTAATTTCATATGAAGGGATGCCAATCATTTGGGCAGGTGATTTTTAACTTTGTGCTTGAGGCGTGGCTTGATAGATACCCTGCTCACTTTGGAACCATACCACATATGATAGCAGGGCAATGGCCCAGTTGTCCTGTAAGGATATATGGTACAAACTCCACCCAGGTGTGGAGGATTAGTCCTGTTTTACCCCTGCCCACAGTACATACCGCCATCTAGACAGATTTTTGATGCAGGGAGATTGCGCTCCAATGTGTTGGGAACCCAGTACCTGGTGCAATTTCTGTTGGATCATGTACCATTGTTGCTGGAATACGGGGGCAACAATATCCCAGGATCCCATTATGGTGCCTTCGCTTTGAGGCACTGGGAGATCCAGTCTATAGGGGGGAGATACAATCAGTCCTGCAGGGATATTTTGAGGATAACTTGAATTCCACCCAGCAGAATGGTACGGAGTGGGACACTTTGAAAGTGGTGGTGCAGGGGGTAGTGTTTCTTGGGTATGTGGCACTTGGTGATGGCTGGAAAGGGATCTACAGCAGGCAGAAGGACCCTGACTGACCTGCAGCAGCGGGCTGGACAACTGGGGACACTGGATGCTGCGCAGATGAAGGCTCAGCGCACTGTGGCTAATATATGGGACAGATTGGACCATTTTCCAGGCAAGAATACAGACAGTGGTTGCATCAGGAGGGGAACAAATGAGGGCAACAGTTAGCATGGCTTGTAAAGCAGGAGCGACCGTTCACTGTTTTTATTTTTGTCCAGTGGCGGGCCAGTTGGGTATAAATGCTCTTTTGCAAGTCCATCTGGCAGGGGTGTAGGTGGCACCCTTGATAGACATGAACAGTATGGTGAGAGCTTTCTAGGACAGAGTAGAGATGCCACAGGTCACGGATGAGCAGCGGGAGAGCCTGGTAGGGTAGCTTTGAGTCGAGGAGCTCATTGAGGCAGTACAGGATATGGTCCATGATAAAGGCTCCAGTCCTGATGGCTTGCCTGTGGAATATCAACAAACCTACTCCACTTTACTTGTCCCCAAACTCCAGGACACACTCCTAGAGGCTAAACATCAGGGCTCACTGCTGGTGCCTGTGCACAAGGTATTTGTTGTGATGCTCCCTAAGCCTGAAAAAGACCCGAGTGACCCAAGATCTTATAGGACGCTCTCCATAGTAAATGTCAAAATCGAGGTCCTTTCCAAGGAATTGGCCATGAGGCTACAAATGGTAGTGTCAAGCCTGGTGGCAGACGATCAATGTGGGTTTATGCCTGGGAGGGGTACTCATATGAATCTTTGGCGGTTGTCCCACGCAATGCACTCAACTCAGGGAACAGACTTGGAAGCAGCACTAATGACACTGGACATCGAGAAGACCTTCAACTCCCTGGGTTGTGGGTATTTCTGGGAGGTTTTGCGGTATCAAGAAGTGGGGCTGAATTGTTTCCTGGGGACGCCTTCTCTATGCCGAACCTACGGCATGGGTGCCGACGGGAGAGGTGGTGTCTGAGGCTTTTTTGGTGGAGAGGGGTACCAGACAGGGATACCCCTCATCGCCGCTTCTTTTTGTACTGGCGATGGAGCCTCTGGTGGTCTGACTTGGACAAGACCTGGCGGAGTGGGTTGTACGTCTGGGGAATGTGGTGCATACAGTGTTGATGTACACTGATGGCCCTCTCCTATACCTGTGCAGGCTGGGGGGCTTGATTCTAGTATTGATGGAGATACTGAAGGATTTTGGTAGGGCTTCCGGGTTGCATGTCAGTTGATCCAAGACAGTGCTCTTCCCGTTGGCAGGCCTAGTGGGACATTTGGGGAGGGGCTTCCTGAGGGAGGTATGCCCTGGGAATTGGCGAAATTTCTGCATTTGGGCATGCATATTGCCCACAATTTTGGCCACAATATCACCTTCGGGGGGAGTGATTTATGGTTTTCATATTTCAGTCCAGTTTTGGAACACACCGCCAGTCATGGGGATGGGCAGGGTAGCCTTGAGTAAGATGGTGCTTTTGCCCCACTCCCTGTATACGATGCAGAATTATTTCTGTGACTTGCTGAGGGCTGTGTTCCTGGAACTTAGTAGCCAGTTGGTATCTTCAGTGTGGGCTGGCAAGAGAAGATGGGTCAAATTGGAAATTTTGAAATTGGAAACAGACGAGGCTGGCCTGGGGCTCCTGGAATTCTAGCGCTATTATCTGGGTGGACTCCTGCAGTATGCAGCTCTGTTGTGTGCCGATGGGCCTAACAGTGGAAAACGCTTGTTAGATGGTTTGGTGGATGACTGTGCTCTCCCCAAGCTACTGATGATTGGCTCCGGAGTTCCGGAGGACTGATCCCACATTGTGAGGCAGGTGGCAGCAGTACAGGAGCAGGCGCTGAGGCGGATTTTACGTCGGGCTCCATATGCCAGGCTACTCCCTCTTTGGTGGTTGAAGCCTTTCCAGCAAATACAGTCTTTGATCGATATGATGCAGTGGCTGGAGAGTGGCTGCTGGGCAGGGGAGGCAACCTGTATTTGAATAATGCCTTCATCACAATGATAAAGGCTACCACTTACTTCCAAGTGGCGCTGGGACAGTTCCTGCAATTTGCTAAGCTCTCCCGCACGGCTCTAGGGATTGTGTCAACTTTTTCCAAGCAGCCCGTGGAGTTCTACACACTTGTGGTCATATTGGATCCAGCAGCAAATAGGTGTCTCATTTCCTAACTATATGTTGCATTGAAGGCTGACAGATGCAGAGAAGTTGGAAACATCCACGCTAGCTGGTTGGCAGATCTGTTGCACCCTTTCACAGACACTGAATGGAAGCAGGCCATGGCCAGGAGAAGGACACCACAAGTAATGCACACTTTAGGCCTATGCAGTTTTATTATCTGCACCAGACTTATCTCCTGCCGCAGAGGTTGCATAGGATTTTCCCTGGCCACATAGCTGCATGCCCTAGATGTGCAGCATCCCCGGCAGGTTTTCACCATATGACGTGGAGTTGTCTGCAGTTGGAGCATTATTGGATAGGAAAGCTGCATGCACTCACTGAGATCACATGCACCAAACTAGAAAGAACAATGCACCATTGCCAGCTCAGGCTTTTGCTGTTACCAAAAACAGGGAAAAGACTGGGTTATTGATTCACGCTGCTGGGGCTGATATCAACCCGGAAACAAATAGCAATACATTAGATAGCCTCTTCTCCCCTGCTGTGGCACAAATGTTGTCCATTGTGAGTGAGAGGTCAGTTGCTGAGGAATGTTGGCTGCGGCAAGTGCATACAGATGAGAATGCGGAGCTGAGCTGGACCTCTGAGGTGAGAGGGTGAAACATTTAAGCGTGGTGGCTGAGTCAAATGATGGTTCCCCGGGACCTCCACGTGTGTTATCCTCAGCTTCTCCTTAGTCATGGGTGAACATGCATGGAGTGTAGTGCTCGCTGTTGTGGGAAGGAGCTGATGTATTTGTTGGGTGACAGGTCGGGGCTTCATTCTGAAACCACTGTGAGTTGTACTAATGTACTGAATGTTGTCGATATGGGGGTGATGAACCCACACTTGATGGGAGCCCCGCATGGCATCTTGTGTGCACTGTCATTCTAAATCCCTTATTGTGTCCATCATTGCTGAAATGTTTTGTTGTATTGATATTTTATGTCCTGATTATGGAAAATGCTAAGAAAAACAATTAAAAAAAAAAGAATTAAAGGAGTTCCATGTGATCCAGTGAAGGGGGTACATCGAGCTATAAGTGTCATGGCTCTTCTGACACGCTGTTCCAGGCCTGTTGGAAACCAAAATTAATCTAGATCAAACACACCAGGTGAGACAGCAACCTGGCCCACTACTCCAACACACAAGATATCCTTATGTCTGTCCATTACTTTAGACAAAAAGAAGACATCCTGAATTCAGCGAGAAACTCCTGTGTTGCAAAATTAGAAGACTCAGGGAACGCGAGGAAGGAGGAACTGGAAAATATCATAGAACTAAAAGAGCAGAATATCCACTTGCAAACTCACCTCAGAGAACTGGGAAACAGATTGCACCACTCCAATTACAGAATTAAAGGAGTCTCATGTGATGCAGAGAAAGTGGGCGTAGAGTTTTAAGTGACACAGCTCTTCAGACACTTACTTCCAGACCTGATAAAAACCAAAATTTATCTAGATTGAATACACCTGGAGGGCAGAATGCTGACCCACTACTTCAGCACACAAGGGGCATATTTATATTTCTTGACACAAAACTGCGCTAATGCAGTTTTGCGTCAAAAATGTTTACGCGGGCTAGCGCCATTTCTTAGCGCCTCCCGTGCGTCAATGCGTTGACGCATGGTGGCACTAAGCATAGGTTAGAGTCATAATTTTTACGCTAACCATTGCGTTGCGGCGTAAAGCAAAATGATGTTAACGCAGGGAAAATGACTCTAATCCAGTTTGCGACGCGGAAAACACCGCAAACCGGATATGTGCCATTTTCCACCGCAATAGCGTCAAAAAGCGGCACAAACGCAGCAAACAGTGCAAAGGAGCCCCAAAATGGATCCCAGAAGCCAGGAGGGACCTCAAGGAGACCTCAATCTACCAGGAACCAGCCAGGAGGTATCAGACAAGACCCAGGGGAGAGAGAAGAAGAAAAAGAAGTGTCGTTTCAGCACAGAGGAGCATGAAATTCTGGTCAGAGAGGTGACGGAACACCAGCATCAACTTTTCACTTGGCAACAAATTGTCGACAAGATAAACAGTGTGTCAGAGGTCAGGAGAACTGTCACTGAGGGCAAGAAACGCTGGCATGACTGCAAGCGCAGGGCAAAGGAGAAAATTTCAAGGAACAGGAAGGCAGCTCCTCAGACTGGAGGTGGACGAGACAGAGGAGATGGTTGCAGCTGTCATCCCGGAGGAGATCATCACAGGAATCGAAGGAGAGCGCAGACTCCCAGGAAACAACACATAAGCAGGGTAACTTGCATGGGGACCAAAATGCCTAAATGTTAATGAAGTAGGGAGAGGTACATACTTACTACACAATGCATGTCAGCCGTGGAAATCAGGCAGTGGAAAGGGGAAAGGGGCACGGCACAGGTGCATGGGCTGTGCAGGGGCATCCAGGGGCACAGCACAACACAACACCAACAACCTTTGCATGGGGCTACACCGCCATGCCAAGGCTGCTGGAAAGGCAAAGCCAGTCCAGGAGGGTAGTCTAGAATGCAAAACTGTGCTGCTGTCACAGGATAGCTGGTATTGTCAGAAGGTGCACTAGGGGACAATGCCCAGTCTCAGGCTATTGCCTCAAGCGGCATTTACTATTGACAACATTTGACAATACTACCTGTGCTGTGTGTGCTGGTCAATTAGGAAATGGCAGTTAGGTGCCCGTGGAACAAACACACTCAAAATGAGGGTTCACAATGAATACGTATCAATCCCCTTCAATTCCTAACCAAGTGTAACTCTTGTCAAATGCTCATGTCTATAGGGCTCTGAACGTCCCACAGCAACAGGGAACACCAGTGCCTCTGTGCAGATTAATCTCACAGCTAGTCACCACGCATGCCCCATCGATAGGTGGCAGCAGAAGTGATTCTGTGTCTGGACCGTCAGGGCACAAACATGTATTGTCCTTACATACACATTACCAGCCCTAGTTATTTGGGCTGGAGGCACAGTACCAAATCCAGGAATACAGCCATAGCACACTGTCACTGTTTGGCACTAATGAATACATGCAAAACCAGACAAAGGATGGGGGCTGGATTCGCCCCATGGAAAACATGTGCCGGTACAGAAAAAAAGTCAATTTAAACTATTCTCTACAGTTGAGGACTAGTCGTAGACTTACCAGACACAATACCCCAAGAGGAAACAGAGGGCATGGAAACCAACTATGAGGCAAATGTAGGCACAGGGAACGGCTCTGGTTGACGCAAAGACTGGAACCAGTCTGGCTAACAGGAAGCCGGCTCTGTCAGGAACAAACATGAACAAGGCAGAAAAACAGAGAGCAGAGTCTGACTGGACCAAGCAGGAACAACACTGTGGAAACAAAGAGCAGTTTCAGGGGTACTGAGTACTGTGACACAATCAAACAAAGGCTCTGGTACACAAATGAATTGTACTCCAAGACACAACAAGGAGCTTCAGAGAATGTCAGCTCTAAGCAGTTCCAGGCAGCAGCAAGGCCAAGGCAGAGTCAAATGCCTGGGTTACATGAGAGAGCTCACAGGTGTGTGCAGTTTCAGTCTCTCACAAGTCCTGGAGGAGAGCATCCAGTATACGGGGGCAACCAGACTTTTCCCATGGGAAGCAATGGACAGGAGATTACAGGTCTTACCGACTATCAGGCAGTGCATTATGGGACCTGACGTGCATGCAGGCTGATGCAGTTGAACTATGGCATGCCATACTGAAGAGGGAAGCACACAGGAGTCTGAATGGGAGTCTGGGTGAGTGTAGATGATGATTCCCATGGTACAGAGAGTCCATTTACTGCGCCCCCTAGAGAAGGGTGGGCAGAGACTTAAAACATGGCAGTGGCAGGACCTATTCCCTGGGATGGACTGCTCAGGGCATGTCTTGTGAGCACTGCTTATCATACATGGGACACTTGTACTATCCATTTTCAGAATTGATGCACTTCTTGTCACACATGCTCCTTGCAGAGATAGCTGATGTCACACTTACTGATGTCAAGGGTCTGGTCATACATTCCTGTGCTTATTTACCTTTTGATTGATGATGTCATAGTTGAGTGTCATATGCTACAATAGACCATGTTGGCAACATGGATGTATCACATAGCTGTGGTCCTATGAATTTGCCCTTCAAATGTGAAATAGACAAGATGTTTTTCATACAAACTGTGTGTGATGTTTGTTGTACATTCATACACATCAAATGTGATGTGGCATCAGAAGTAGTCAAATTTGTCTTTCTGAAATGCTCCCTGAGGTTATACTCTGATTCCTAGAGAACATGTATTCATAAATAATTACCCAGAGCATGATTGAGTGATAAAGTGAGATGTTTAATTCCATATTGTAACAATGTGTTGATAGTGACTATTGTTGAAAAAAGTTTAGAACTATCTGGTGTCTGCGATGCATTCCTGCAGCTGTGTTAGGATGTCCCCCCTCATTTTCCCAGACAGCAGCAACCTCCTACTCCTCTTCAAGCAGTTCTTGTTCAGGTTCATATAGGGGGATGTTCCTCCTAACACAAATGTTGTGCATGATGGCACAGGTCAAAATGATCTTGCAGACCATTTCTGGGAAATATAGGAGGCTGCCTCCGGTGATGTCCAGGCACCTGAATCTGGACTTCAGGATGCCAAAAGTCTGTTCAACTATGGTGCGTGTCCTCCGATGTGCCTCATTATAGGCACGCTCTACTGCTGTGCTTGGGTTGGCAAATGGGGTCATGATCCATGGCTGGATCCCGTAACCCTGATCAGCTGAAAGAGAAAATAGGGGTAAGTATTTTGTTGTTGCTTGCATCAGGAATGTCATTTTGCATGGTAGTTATCTTCTGTTGTATGTGACTCATTATGTGTTTGTGGTATTGTGTGGGATCCTGGGCTTCTGTAAGGTTCTTTCTGCATTGGGTTGTTTGACATGAAAAACTTGTGTTTGGCTACTCTACCTGAAATCTCTGGTATATTTTCAAACTTGCAGTTCAGTGTGTATCTCCCGTGCGTTATGTAGTGAGCAAGATGTTTTAGTGTGCGTTCATTAGAGGTGACATGATACTTCCTCACACACAATAGATTTCACAGTGGTGGTAACATGATTGCACTACATGGCCTGGACATCCCATCCAATTACACATATGTCATTGCAGATGAAATGCAACAGTGAGGCCCTTTGATTTGGCTGGGTGACAAAGCACAACACATCTCCATAAGTTGGCAGCACTGAAGTGTTCATTATTGACAATGCACAATTGTCCCATGTGTGACTAGATCTATGCAAACCTTTTTTGTTCCCTCTGCCAGTTGGCTCATGTGCAACCGTGCACCTACACTACTGAACATGCTCCAGTTGAGCTGGCTAACTGGCTTGTGGAGGTGGATGTATTTGTGTAGGAAGGTCTATCTCCCTGTACATCTGTTATGTAGATGGGGCATTGTCACTTTCAGTATGTGCAGCAGTGTGCACTTTGCATTAGTGTCACATCAACATGTTTTCAAAGCACAGTCCACTTCCTTAATGCTAGCTGGCAATGTCACCCCAGGAGTGATGTGAAATGTTGGTACTGCCTCAATAATTCCATGTCACCTTCATTTGAGTCAGCGTAGTCATGCTATGTGTCTCATGGTGTTTGACCTCCAGCAACACACATTGCACACCCCTTACACAGTAAATATTGCTTGGAAGGGTGTGGGATTGACTATGTGGCCTTATATGATATTGAATGGTTAATCTTCCAAGTTGTACTGCCAGTGCAGGCCATTTCATTGTCACTGTGTGGTTTTAAATTGGTCCCTTGTGGCTCTAGAGTGGCATCTATTGTTATTGACACACGTCATTTGTCCATAGGTGTGAATCCCATTATGTCAGGATATCAAACATAACTACCAGTGTCACACCTCAGTGTCTTCCTGCCCACGTGTCAATGTAGTGGTGTATGTCTTGTGTGTCCTACAGGGTTGCTGTGGTGTGTGTATATTTCTAGGTTTCTGGACTTACCGACAAGAAGGTCATTGCCATGTCATCCATTCTGGAAGTACCATTGATGGTGCTGTGGCGGAAGATGAAGGAATCATGTACACTCCCAGGATACTTTGCCATGATGTTGGTGAACAATCCCTGGTGATCAACAATGGCCTGCACATTGATGGAGTGGGTGCGCTTTCTGTTGTGGTATAGGTGCTCGGTTGCAGCAGGTGGTACAATCCGAACATGTGTGCAGTCAATGGCACCAAGCACATGCGGGAAGCCATTTATTTGGTAAAACCCCTGTTTGGTCTGCTGCTGCTTCTGCTGTGTGTTGGGGAAGCTGATGTGGCGGGGTGTGAGGGAGATGATGGCATCAAGAACCTTGGGAAGGAAGGTGGAGAATGAGGGCTGTGACACCCCAGCAATCAAGGCACCCGTAGTTTGAAATGAGCCACTTGCCAACATGTGCAAGACAGCCAGCAGCTTGGTCTCCGGTGGAATAATGTGGGGTGTCTGTAGGCTGGCTGTTAAGTGTGGCTCCATTTGGCGAAGCAGCTGCTGTATGGCTTGCCTCTGTACCTCTGGATGATATCCTGTTCCCTGAGGCCCAGGAGGGTTGTCCTGGTCCTGAATAGCCTCTCCTGCCTTCTGCGTTGCCTTTGGGGTCCACGTTGGTGTGGTGGTAGCTGCTGCTGTTGGTCCTGTGCTCTGCGTCGTCTGGCATGCTGCATGAGTAGCACCTCCATGTCATCATTCTTGAGCAATGATGTTACTTGTGTGAGTTTTCCTTGACCCAGGCGTTAAAATTTGACGCAAATCGGGCTTTGCGTCATTTTTCGGGTCCGCTTCCCAGCTATGTGTCATTTTTGTCTGGTGGGATAAATAAGGCGCACGGGTGTTTGAGTCATTTTTTTGGGACGGGAACGCGTACCTTGCATCTCATTGACGCAAGGCGGTTTCACGCATTCCAGAAAATTACGCAAACTCTGAAATTTTTATGCTAAACGGGTCTAGCGTCAAAATATAAATATGGTGTTAAATTTGCGCCGGATTAGCGTAAAACAAATGACGTTAATCTGGCGCAAAGGGAGTACACATGTGGGCCAAGATATCCTGATGTGCGGCCACTACTTTAGACAGACATCATGAATGCAGTGAGAACTTCAGGCCCAATTACCTTGGAGGGTGTGAAAATCGAAATCTACTAAGATCTATCCCCTATCACGCTTCCAAGGAGATGCCTGGTGAAACCTGCAGGTCAAGGGAATAAAATACAAATGGTGTCACCCTTTCAGTCTCACATTTCCATCAAAAAATGAAACAGAACTTGCTATGTGGAAGAAGTCTGTGCTATACTTGGTCTAGAGAGGAGGCCCACCACCAAATTCCAGAGATTCCAGAGCAACTACATACAGACGATTCAGACTTGGGACCAGAGGTTCCAATAAGAAATAAACTTACAAACTAACAACTGAAGAGAGCCACCAAGAGAGAACACAAACTGCAAAACCAGAATGTCAAACACGCACCTTAAGGTGACCTTAATACGCCCCTAGTGGACAACAGGAACAGTTCATGTGCAAAGCACTCTTCATAGTTATGACTTCTCCTGAAAAGGATATATTGGTTGAGGAGACTACAATCTTTCCTTGACCCAACATTTGACAGGTCGTCTCAAAGCAAATCCAAACTGGGTCCCCCACGCAGAGGGGCTGCGATGGCTAAATGAAATCGGCCATTTGGAAATTTGGAGATCCATGAATCCTTAACTATGCTAAGCACTCAGCTTCCCATCAGACCCGTGCGAGGCTAAACTACTACCTGGCTTCCCCCAAGTCCAAACCACCATCAGTCATGCAGAGATCGGAGTATCAGTCCTCTTGGAACATTACCCTATCATCATTACATCAAAGCCCCTTGTTACCACAACACCGGACACTCCTGGAGAATCAATGGCAATCTCCTAAAGAAAGAAGTTAGAGCCTGATTTAGATATTGATGGATGAGTTACTCCATCACAACGATGATGGATATCCCATCCGCCAAAATCCAAATTCCATTATATCATATGGGATTTAGAATTTGGTGGATGGGTTATCTGTCACCATTGTGACAGAGTAACTCATATGACAATCTCTAAATCAGGCCCTTAGTTCAAAAGCCGATATACAGGGGGCAATCTACTAAAACCTACAGGCTAATAATACCCCAGACATCGCAGTTGCCCTCTGTTAGAAATGGGGTTTTTGGTTGGCAGTCAGGTTACCCCCGTCCAAGCAAGGACCCTCTCTCTAGTCAGGGTAGCTCACACACAATCCAAATTATCCTGTGCCCACCCTCTGGTAGCTTGGCACTTAGCAGTCAGGCTTAACTTAGAAGGCAATGTGTAAAGTATTTGTGCAATAAATCATGCAATAACACAGTATAGCACCACAAAAATACACCACACAGTGTTAAGAAAAATATATAATATTTATCAGGTAAAATGCAGGTCAAAAACGATTAAGATGCAATAAGTACATGTTGAAAATATCACTGTAAAAATTATATAAAGTGTCTTTTAAAAGCAATGAATGTCTCTTTAAAGCACAAAGTATCTGGTTTGTGTTCAAAATCTCTGCAAAGAACCGCAGAGGAGGAGATGTGTGGAAAACAGGGAGGTGTGCGTCGATTTCTCGGGCCGCACACGGCGATGCGTCGTTTATTTTTCAACCAGGGACGTCCTCGATCGTGGAGCCCCTTCGAGTTGCGGGGTTTTTGGAAACTCAGGGGACGATGCATGAATTTCCTGTGTTGACAAGATGAAGTCACAGGGGCTCCATCGATCCGGTTGGTGTTGCGTGGAAATTTCTACAGCATGGCAGACGCTGCGTCGATTCCTCTCTGGAAGTCGGGCTGCATCGTTCCAGCTTGACTACGTGTCGATCAAGTGGGCCATGCATCGAATTTCCGCTCGCTACGCAGGCGCTGCGTCAATCTTCTCATTGCGAAGTCGGGCTACGTCATTCCGGCTCAGCGTGCAGTGAATTTTGCACCACAATGTAGGCTGTGCGTTGTTTCTGGCAGCCTGCGCGTTGATTTTTGCATCACAAGGAGTCCTTCTTGTAGAGATGAAGTCTTTTTGGTCCTGAGACTTCAGGGAACAGGAGGCAAGCTCTATCCAAGCCCATGGAGAGCACTTCTCACCACAGCCAGAGAGCAGCAAGGAGCAGGTCAACAGCAAGGCAGCAGTCCTTCGCAGAAAGCAGCCAGGTGAGTCCTTTGGGCAGCCAGGCAGTTCTTCTTGGCAAGATGCTTTTTCTTGTTCAAGTTCTCTTCTCCAGGAAGTGTCTGTGACAAGAGTGTCTTGTCAAGAAGTGTCTGAGTTAGCAGGGGCAGAGGCTCTGTTTAAATACCCAAATGTGCCTTTGAAGTGGGGGAGACTTCAAAGAGTGGCTTAGAAGCGCACAAGGTCTCCTTTCAGTTCCATCCTGTCTGCCAGGGTCCCAGTAGGGGATGTGGCAGTCCTTTGTGTGAGGACAGGCTACTGTCCTTTGACATGTAAGTGTCAATCCCTCCACCCTCCCAGCCCAGGAAGACCCTTTCAAAATGCAGATATATGCAAGTGAGGCTGAGTATCCTGTGTTTGGGGTGTGTCTGAGGGAATGCACAAGGGAGCTGTCAACTAAACCTACCCAGATGCGGATTGGAAGGCACAGAAGGATTTAAGTGTAGAGAAATGCTCACTTTCTAAAAGTAGCATTTGTAAAATAGTAATATAAAATCCAACTTCACCATTAAGCAGGATGTTGTATCACCATTCTGGCCATACTAAATATGACCTGGCTATTCCTTTCAGATCAGGATCTACCACTCACACAGTATATGAGGGTAGCCCCAATGCTATCCTCCTATCAAAGGAGCAGGCCTCACAGTAGTGCAAAAACAAATTTAGGAGTTTTACACTACCAGGACATTTAGAACACACATGTTCATATCCTGCCTTTTACCTACATAGCACCCTTGCCTATGGACTACCTAGGGCCTACCTTAGAGGTGACGTATATGTAGAAAAAGGGGAGATTAAGGCTTGGCAAGTACTTTTAAATGCCAAGTCGAAGTGGCAGTGAAACTGCACACACAGGCACTGCAGAGGCAGGCCTGAGACATGGTTAGGGGGCTACTTATGTGGGTGGCACAACCAGTGCTGCAGCCCACTAGTAGCATTTAATTTACAGGCCTGGGCACATGTAGTGCATTTAACTAGGGACTTACACGTAAATTAAATAAGCCAATTGGGTATGAGCCAATGTCACCATGTTTCAAGAAGACAGCATACGCACTTTAGCACTGTTTAGCAGTGGTAAACTGCGCAGAGCACTAAAGCCAGCAAAAATGAGGTCAAAAAAAGAAAAGGAGGAAGGCAAAAAGGTTGGGGGTGACCCTGCAGAAAGGCCATTTCCAACACCCTCCTGTGGGAAACACTTAAAGCAGTAGTTAGGGCCACCTTCATAGCCATTTCCACCCGATTAAATAAGGATCGAAGAGAAAAAAAACTCAAATTAGAGGGGCAGGTAAGAGAGCTAGAGGCCAGCCACAAGCACTTTGGGAGCATAGTGTATGGAGACAGTTGACAATAACCACGAAAAAACTCAAAGCCCTAGACTATGTTAGTGCAGCAGAATCGTTCCTTTTCAGTAGACAGACATATTACACAGGGGGCAACAAAGCAGTCAGTTGCTGGTAAATATATTGGGTGACAAAATATACAAGAACAGGATTCGGCTACTGGTGGTAAGAACAGGCAGATAGAGATATGGTTTAATTTACACCAGGGCAACACAGTGCCACAGGTCCATAGAATCAGTTTTTAGCTTTGCACGCAGACTGGGTAACAAACCTGTAAAAGAGTAAGTTAATATTCATAAAAGTAAGTGTGTCTCATTAGTGGTCTATGGATCATGTGTCTAGGGTAACAAAGGTGCTAAACAGTTACACAGCAGCAGTAACATATGCAAAGGATGTGGAACTCTATCTTTGTGGGGCTCATACCACACAACTTCCTTCTCAGGAGGCAGCCTTACTCGAATCAGACATACAAATATATGAAGTGATTGCTGTTATTGGTTGGCTCCAAGAAAGCAAAGCATCTGGCCTGGATGGGCTCACACCAGGCTTCTACAAAACATTCAGTCCCCTCCTGGCTCCACTCCTCAGACTACTGTACACCTTCTATGGTTAATCCACAGTTCTCACCGAACCCATGTGTGAGGCAGTAATTACCATGATTCTCAAGCCCTGGAAAGACCCCACTTTACAGTTCTAGCTCCCTCTAGAAAGTGAATGCCAAACTCTTCACAGGCATACTGGCTAGACGTCTAACCCCCTACCTGAAGGGTTTGATTGGCCTTGACCTGGCCAGATTTATCTCAGAGAGAAGCTGTGACAACATGAAATGCATACATCATGGAATTGATAAAGCCTCGTGCTCCTGAAAAACAGCACTCCTCCTATTGATCAGTGTTGAAAAGTCACTTGAAAGGGTAGACAGGCCATTTCTAAGGAGAGTTCTTGACCAAGCTGGCCTTGGCCACCAGTTTCAGACCTTGGTATGTGTGGCTGTACATGCCCAAAGCCCGGCTGAGGGTTAACAGTGTCACATTGGATTTCTTAGGATGACCAAGGGCACTAGACAAGGTTCCTCTTTGCTCTCTGTATGGAGCCCCTACAGAGAGGATTAGATCAGACCAGCAATCACAGGTATCACAATGGGCTTTCAGGCACACAGTCGCCCTCTATGCAGACAACGTGTTAGTTGCCCTCTCAAGCTCCCCCAATTCAATCCGAGCATTGATCTGAGAACTTGAAGCCTTTAGATGGGTTTCGGGCTTTAAGGTTAACATTCAAAAGGCACACAAATTCTCACTCTCACTGTTCAATCAATCAATCAATCAAGGATTTATAGAGCGTACTAATCACCCGTTAGGGTCTCAAGGCGCTGGGGGGGGGCTACTGGTCGTAGAGCCATGTCTTGAGGTGTTTCCTGAATGTCAGGAGGTCTTGGGTCTGGCGAAGGTGGAGCGGTAGGGAGTTCCAGGTCTTGGCGGCTAGGTGAGAGAAGGATCTTCCTCCGGTGGTGGTGTGGCGGATGCAGGGGATGGAGGTGAGGGCGAGGCTGGCGGAGCGAAGATTGCGGGTGGGGGTGTGGAAGGTGAGTCTGTCATTGAGGTAGGCTGGGCCTGTGTCGTGGAGGGCCTTGTGTGCGTGGATGAGGAGTTTGAAGGTGATCCTCTTTGATACTGGTAGCCATTGAAGGTCTCTGAGGTGGGGGAAATGTGGTTGCGGCGTGGGATGTCCAGAATGAGGCGGGCGGATGCGTTCTGGACTCTTTCCAGCTTTGGAAGATGAAGCCTAGGTTGCGTGCGTGGGTGGGGGGTGAGGGCGCGGTTCCTAGGGAGGTGGGCCACCAGGAGTCATTACAAGTTGAGGGGTTGGTGCCAAAGATGAGGATTTCTGTCTTGTCTGTGTTTAACTTGAGGTGGCTTGATTCCATCCAGCTGGCGATGGCGTGAAGTCCATTGTGGAGGTAGTTCTTTGCAGTTGTAGGGAGAGGATGAGCTGAGTGTCGTCTGCGTAGGAAACTATGTTGATGTGGTGGGTTCGTGCGATGTTGGCGAGGGGGGCCATGTAAACGTTGAAGAGCGTGGGGCTGAGCGAAGATCCTTGGGGAACACCACAGATGATTCTGGAGGCTTCTGACAGGAACGGTGAGAGGCGGACTCTCCAGGTTCTGCCTGAGAGAAATGACGAGATCCAGTCAAGTGCCTTGTCGCAGATTCCAGCGTTGTGGAGGCGTGTGCGGAGAGTGTGATGACATACCATGTCAAAAGCTGCGGATAGTTCCAGGAGGATGAGTGCTGCTGTTTCTCCTTCATCGAGCATGGTCCTAATGTCATCTGTGGCAGCAATGAGTGCAGTCTTGGTGCTGTGGTTTCTGCGGAATCCGGATTGGGAGGTGTTGAGTACCTTGCTGTCTTCCAGGAACCGGGATAGTTGGCTGTTTACGATTTTTTTCGATGACCTCGGCTGGGAAGGGGAGGAGGGAAATCGGCCGGTAGTTCTTGGGCTCATCTGGGTCTGCCTTTGGTTTCTTCAGCAGGGTGTTGATTTCTGCGTGCTTCCATCTTTCTGGGAAGGTGGCTGGCTCGAAGGAGCTGTTGATGGTTTTGCAGAGGTGGGGGGCGATGATGTGGTTTGCCTTATTGAAGATATGTTGTGGGCAGGGGTCCGATGGTGATCCGGAGTGGATGGAGGCCATGGTGGTGGCGGTGTCCTCTATGTTGATGGGGGTCCAGGTGTGGAGGAGGTGGGTGTTCCTTGGAGCGTTGGGTTCTTGGGTGTTTGTAGTCACCTGGTGGGTCTGGGGTTTGAAGCTATTGTGGATTTCTTCTATCTTTCAATGGAAGTGGTTTGCCAGTGAGTTGCAGAACTCCTGTGATGGCCGGGGTTCGTAGGAGCAGGTCCTGGGGGTGGAGACTCATTGATGATGCCGAAGAGCTCTTTACTGTTGTGAGCGTTGGCGTTGATGCGGTTTTTGAACTGGTTCCTTTTGGTAGTGCGGATCACTTGGTGATGCATAGGGCATCCTTGAAAGTGATGTGGTTGGAGTTGGTAGGGTCAATGTGCCAGTTTTTTTCCATTCTGCGACATAGCCATTTGGATTCCTGTAGTTCTGGGGTGAACCAGCTGGCCTTGATTCTGTGGGAGGTGTTTGGGGTTTTTTTGAGCGGTGCGAGGGTATTGGCGCAATCTTCTATCCAGCGATGCATGTTGTTGGTGGCTGTGTTGGGGTCCGGGGTCCCAGGCGATGGGGCCCGGGCGAGAGTGGAGATCAGTTGATCCGTTTATATTTTGCTCCTGTTGCGTCGGGGGGTTGTGTGCGGTGGTGGTGAGTGACTGGTTTCTGGTAGGAGAAGTGGATGCAGCGGTGGTCTGTCCAGCTGAGTTTGGTGGTGTGGCTGAAAGAGACGTGGTTGCTGGCTGAGAAGATGGGGTCGAGTGTGTGGCCTGCGGAGTGGGTGGGTGAAGTGACGAGTTGCTTGAGGCCGAAGTTGTCGAGGTTGTCGATTAGGTTGGTGGTGTTGATATCGTTGTTATTTTCTAGGTGGAAGTTTAGGTCACCGAGGAGGATGTAGTCTGTTGAGGCGAGGACTTGGGAGCTGATGGCGTCAGCGATGTCGTCGCAGAACTGCGGTCTCGGTCCAGGGCGTCTGTAGACCAGTGTTCCTCTGAGTGTGTTGTTGGCGTTGATGTGGATTTTGAAGTGGAGATGCTTGGCGGAATTGATGGTGTTGTGGGAGTTGGTGGAGACTCTTATGGTGTTTTTGTGGACTATGGCGATTCCTCCTCCTGGTCTGTTGATTCCGTCTCTTCTGGTGATCTTGTAGTTTTCTGGTATGGCTATGGCTACGCCTGGTTCCGAGGCCAAATTCATCCAGGTTTCGGTGAGGAATGCGACGTCGGACGAGTATGTGGTTAGGACGTCCCAGAGTTCAATTGCATGTTTATCGTTGTGTGCTTTTTATTCTTTTATTATTTATTTATTTTTTAATATATTGAAATGTATTATAATTGGAGATTTTCTACGACTTGTACTACTTTTATGACTTGCTGAAAGTCGAATAAAGTTTTCTTATACAATTGCATGTTTGTGGACGGAGCGGGTGTTAAGTAGGATGCAACTTAGGTGGTTGTCTATTTTGATTTGGAGTTTGGAAGTTAGGTTGCAGGTGAAATTTCAGTCTTTGCAGGAGAAGGATCCTTTAGTGCGTGCCGGTGTGGCCTGGAAGCAGATGGAGGAGCGTCCTGGATTAAGGGCGTGGAGTTCGTTGGCAGTGTAAAGGTGTTCGGTGGTGCGGGAGGCGGGTTGGCCAGGGGGTCTGGCGCTGGGTGCGGTCTTGGCGCGGACGGGTGCAGACGGGCTTGCCTTTGGCGCGCCTTCAGCATGCTGCGGCTGACATAAGGGGGAGGTGGGAGGGAGTGGCAGCTGGGAGGAGGGAGGGAAACCTCCAATGGGAGTTCGGGGGTGGGGGCAGCAGGAGTCAGGAGCAGAAAGAGCTCCGTGGAGGATGGAGGGGGTGGGGCTGCGGGGAAGCACCGGCGCGAACCTTCCGGGAGAGGAGAAGCCAAGAAGCCCAAACAAGGCCAAACAAGCCCAAAACAATAGCGGCACATACTGGAGCAGTGGTGAGGAAGAAGCAACCTGTTTGCAAGTATGCAGGATCAGAGGTCGCTTCTAACCTCGCGCTGCGGCTGGCAAAAGAGGGGAGGTGGGAGGGAGTGGCAGCTGGGAGGAGGGAGGGAAACCTCCAATGGGAGTGCGGGGGTGGGGGCAGCAGGAGTCAGAAGCGGGAAGAGCTCCGAGGAGGAGGGAGGGGGGCGGGGCTGCGGGAAGCAGCGGCGCGAACCTTCCGGGAGTGGAGAAGCCACAAAGCCCAGACAAGCCTAAACAAGCCCAAAACAATGGCAGCACTTACCGGAGCAGTGGTGAGGAGGAAGCGACCTGCCTGCTAGGATGCACGGTCAGAGGTCGCCCTAGAGAACTAGAGAAACAAGGCAGCATTAAAAAGCCTTTTCCTGCTCACATGGGCACGCAACTGGGTACAATACGTGGGGCTTAAGATATTACATTCAGCAGAGAAAACAGCAGAATGTAACTGCTCTGACTTGGTCTCTGCCTCTCAGGCTGACCTGAATTCCTGGCCACTGGGTGGCCTGTGATGCTAAACAAAACTGAATTCTAAGTTAAGTTTTCCGAAACTGGGCCATGCCAAAACATATGAAAGTTCAAGTTGAGATTTTTCTGCCAGGCAACCTGTACAAAAAGAAAGCTTGAACAGCCATGAACAAAGCGATTTCTTTTAGCTTTTGGATCTAGATTTTTGGCTTACAACAACAATATTTTATGAAGAGTTTTTTTTCCTAACCAGCCTGTTCTTCCCATTGTGGGAAAGACAGGGTAACTTGGTGCATAATTAGTCGGCCAGTGCTTAACCATAAATGGAGACATTATTTGCAACACAATTTTTATTGCAATTTTGTGTAGTTTTCATGTAGGCTAGAGAAAATAAATGCAAAGCATTCCAATTAGTATAATGCAAGTCAATGCCATTTGATATACAGACATTCATACCAAATCAGATCTATTCTGTGTTCATTTTCAGGTACATGGAACTGAGTGACATCCCCATACCTTGCCTAGGACTATTATTCTTAAGATTTAGAACTTTAGCTTTATCCACTTATCTGCTTCAATATGAATCCTACTTTTGTTATTGCTTTCTTTTAATAATATGTTGATGTGCAAATCAAACAGTAAACAATACAAACCTTTAACTCTCTGTGGAGATTTATTGCTGACCTACAGCCTATTAGTGTTCCATTTAGGCTTCATATATTCAGGGCCTCTGGAATTAAGTGATTGTGTGGTTGCACATAATTATGGATGTGCTGCATTTGTCACTTGATCCTTCATCTGCTGCACAAACTGTAGATTTTAACAAAAAAATGCTTCTACTAAAAAAAGCAGCAACATATGTTGCCTTGCAGTGGACAACCAAAGGTTGACTGGTCTTCTTTCTATTGCTTATTTCTACATTTAGGTGTTTAATGGGTACCAATGAGGGTCAACTTACGCCCAGAGGGTGTTAACAAGTGGAACAAGCATTTGCAATGCAACAGGTCTCGCATTTGCTCGAGTTAGAGCAACCAACATTGTAAATTCCTAACTGGACTTTTCTTGCCACATGAATTGAAACTGAAGTTTAAAACCTTTGACAGAAGCAAGCCGATTCAAAGCATCACCGCTGCCATGAGCGCAAGAGTTATGAACTCCCTGCCTGAATATCTAGAAAGGATCACAGCTGGGATGTAAGGCAAACCAAAACTGGATGCTGTAACAGGAGGAAGCGTGAGGCAGTGTGATGGCTAACAGAAATGTTCCGGAATGTTCACTTAGTTAATATGCCAGGGGAGGGAACTCAGCACACAAAGGTACATTTCCCCAAGTGCATCTATAAAAATGAAACATTTAAGACAAGAACAACAAAGAATAAATAGCAAGAGTGGGCATTATTTTAAGCCTGCAGAGAGATTGCAACAGGCTCTAGAGTGCTTTACGCGCTCGACCCTAAAAATGACAAAACAATGAAATACTATTCCAAAATGTGCTGCATTAGGTTGCATAATTTACCTTTTCTTGCTGCATAATTTAGTCACCCCTGCTACATATTCTGGCCCTCCCCTGCCGCATATTTCAGGTTGCCCTGAATATTATGTAAAAGCAGAGGGAGATCAGGGACAAAAAGTGGGGGCAGACATGGACATAGTTCCACTAGGCGATAGTTATGCTATTCATAAATAAAACGCCAGCCAACACCTCTCAGTTTCATCTTTGACCTTCGCCCCCATCCCAATTTTTATCTACTAACGGGGAATTGAATTTTCTAATGCTCTGTATTAAACACAAGTGTCTATCACATTTTAGCAAATTTCAATTTTCTCCTTCCCCTTCAAATTCATCCCATTTAAGAAAGTCCCCTTTCCAAATCTCATAACTTAGGCCTGTCTGAGATTTCAATTTGATTGTTATCCGTCTCTTAGCCAAAAGCGAGGCCAAATCTATAAATTTGGTTGCAAGCTGACATTTTGGGGGCCAGGGATACATCCATGAGATACATGTCTCTAGTCCAGAGTAGTCTTTAAAGCCCATTGTTATGGGCTTTTGGCACAGGGCAGCAAGTCACCGTGCAGCACGGCCCTGTGTCACAGGGAAAGAGTAGGAATGCGCTCTATCTATGGCATACTTCCAATTCCTGTCTTTTCCCACTGCGGAGGTGCTGTTTTGGCAGACCAAGGCTAACACAGGCACCCTTGCACCTTCCTGCACAAAACAATCCCATGAGGCATTTTCCTCTTTCTATGGGTGCTGCAGAATAACGATATTTCTCCTCGTTGTGCCTTCCTTAGGGAGGAGTAAGGTTTCGTAAATCTGGGAATGCATCAAAATCCATGGGTGTTGCATGGGACCACCAACCGCAGTGCCCATAGAATGCCTCCAATGCGCAGGGTAAGGCAATACAGTGGTTTGCGATGCCTTGCTTTACTCCATATCTACGAGGCCATTTAAAGCCACGAAAAGTGGGTTTGCGTGGTCCAATAGATATGACATCAAGGTTTGCGCTGCAGTTGATGCACAAAAAGTGATGCACTGGTGGTTCAAGGGGCTTGTAAATATGCCCCTATGTGTCTATCTGTGGACTAAGTGGTAAAGGAAACAACATTGGTCCAGTATGTAACATTGGTGGGCAGGCCCAGATCATATGGAACAGTTCTCTCCAACTGAATCTACCTGGGGTGAGATAGGGCTGATTGATATTTTAAAAATGTATCGATTTAAAACTTGCATTGCAGAAACTTTTAGGAGCATTTTCCATAACTCTTACCCAGTCTGCTTCCCCAATTGGTTTATGAATATCTTCTTCTTGTTAATCCCAACGGGTAGTCAGGCGTATAATGAAACTGATTCTTAGTATCCGGTATGGTAACATTTTCGCTTTGTGCCAGTGGTGAAATATATTGTGAAGTCCCTCGTGTACAGTGTGTTTGCTAATACCAGTTTTCCGCCTCTTCCTGACAGCTTCTGCTATAGCCCCATACAACCAGAACAGGCCTGCAAAGAAGCAAAAATCAGTCATTAGGTCCACGTGACCTAGGAGTACTCCATCCCTAAATAGATTACTATTCCATTCACCTAGTCTCCTCCAACCACCCTTGTGTGAAAATACGTTCAGACATTTTAATTACATATTTAGTTAAAAGGTAACAAGTGTTCACGTTTTCTGCAAACTACTAACCCAACTTTGCTTAATACCTCTTAAGACTCATTCCACACCAAATTTTTCTTTTTGGGATTCAACAGTTGTGTCAGCAGTTGCAGTGGCGTCCAGGGCATTCTGTTTGTGTTTCTCCACTGATTTGTGCCACCACCGATTTAGTGACCCACTGTAGCTATATCACTACGTAGTAAGTCTCATATAAGGAGCAACCAGTCGCCCGCCCTTTAAATACAGCTGCAATTTAGGCAATGCCACTCTATACCTGCCTATTCCCCAGATTAGTTCTGTGAGCAAAATATCCAGGTCATTGAACCACTATCTGAGTCATGGCTGGATTAACCATTTAGCAAAATAAGCATGTGCTTAGGGCATCAAGGGAAGTGGAGGGCACCACAGACATTTTCTATTGCCGGATTTACCATGAACCATATGGTGCAAAACTGGAACTGGTGCTGCTGAACCAGGTCCCACAAAAAGCGACTCCTCCAATAAATGAAAAAATTACATATATATAATAAGAAAAGTAATAAAATAATAATAATAGAGGGCAATGACATACAATGGGGGCACCAAAATATTTTAAGTGCTTAGGGCCTCTAAAGGTCTTAGGGCCAGATGTACGAAAAAAGCAATTTGCGACTTGCAAATTGCGAGTCCCTGCGACTCGCAATTTGCAACTCGCAAATTGCTATGCAGTACGGTGTCTCAGACACCGACTGCAACTCGCAATGGGGTCGCAATGACCCACCTCATGAATATTCATGAGGTGGGTCGCAAATTGCGGCCCCATTGCGAGTATAGGCACTCGCTAACATGGAGGCCTGCTGACGTCAGCAGGCCTCCATGTTAGCGACCTGCTTGTCAATAAAGCAGGTTTTTTTTTTTTTAAAGTGTAGCCCGTTTTCCCTAAGGGAAAACGAGCTGCACTTTAAAAAAATCCGAAACCTTTAGTTTCGGTTTTTCAGGGCAGGGAGTGATCCCTTGGACCACTCCCTGCCCTGAAAAATTAATATCTGGTCCAGTCACAAAGGGGAAGGGGTCCCATAGGGACCCCTTCCCGTTTGCGACTGGGTTACCATCCACTTCAAGTGGATGGTAACTGCGAGTCCATTTGCGGCCGCTTTCGCGGCCGCAAATGGAATTGCATACCAGTGCGAGTCGCTAATAGGAAGGGAACACCCCTTCCTATTAGCGAGTCTGAAATGCATTTTGCGAGTCGGATCCGACTCGCAAAATGCATTTCTGCATAGCAAACCCACGTTTGCGAGTCGCAAACGGCGATTTTCGCCGTTTGCGACTCGCAAACGGGTTGCTACATCTGGCCCTTAATCCGGCCTTGATTTGGGTACCACCACAGGCAGTACAGCACAGTAATATAATATTCTTTGGACTGCGACCGTTTCAGGAATTGCTACTCTTCCAGCCACTATTACCAGAACTGTCTTTCAGAAGGCTATCCCTTTTTCCCTCGCATTCATGTCCACCCCAAAATACCTATCTACTATGTCTGTTTCTGATATATAAATACAAACCCTCAAATATTTAGCCGGGGTTGGTTTCCATGTCTGAATGTTGGACACTTGTGTTTAGGCTTCTCCTTTTTTGGGCAGCCTCACTTGGAACATGTTGGATTTTTGCCAGTTAATGTGCAACCCCAATATATCCCCATCTGTATTCAATATTTTAATTTCCTGTCCCGTATCTATCCTCTTATGATTACGTAATAACCGCATGTCTTCTGTGTATAACAATATATAATGTATAGAGTCTCCTGCTAGTAAGCTTTTATAAGCAGTCCTTTGTCTCGTTCTTCACCACAGAGGTTCGAACACCTGCATCAATAACAGAGGAAATAATGGTCTTGTGTCCCTTTCCACAGTGCACCCTTCCTATGCAACCCAGCTCTTTTTAACCCTAGCCATGGGGGCTGTATGCAGAAGCCTTATCCAGTCTCCAAAGCCTAGTCCTAAGCCTGGTTTATTAATGGCAGCATATAGATATCCCACTTCCAGAGTGTTGAATGCCTTATCAATATGTATTGTCATCGCCAGAGCCCACTCATGAACGTTTGGAGGATTAGCCAGTAAGGTAATAAGCCTCTGCGTATTCATTGCTGTAATTTGGATTGATCCGGCAGTGTGAGACATCGATGGTAAGGCAACAACCTCAAACCAAGCACCTTACTCAGTATCTATATGATCTACATTCAGCATCGAGTGGGTCAGTGCTTTATTTGAACAATTGTGGCTGCTAGGTTTCTACATTTCAGAGGTCTGGATTTCATATTGCAGCAATCAAAATCTGCTGGGCCCATAGGTGTGAACAATAAAAAAGTAGTGACGTTTCTGGACTCAATAGCTGCTGTGCAGCAGCAGAGGGCCTCCTTCAATGAAGGGAAATGCAGACTCATGAAAATGGGAGTGAATTATACACTCTTGTTTCCAGATAGGTTGAAGATACTGATAGCGTTCAATTCTAGATTTTTCATGCCCCCCTAGAATTATGGAACTGTATACAAGGACATGAAAACGGAAACATGGTAGAAAAAGGTCTCATCGCAAGTGCCCATCTCAATGTTAAGTTCAAGTCAACAGAGACAGTGGATGTGGTTGCGGTGATGCCCAGCCTTAAAGGGTGACAAGCCAATCCCCCAGAAGGGCACAGGTTCAGACTCAGACTTGTACCCAAATGAAAGAGAAACAGAAGCCCAAGATCACTCCGAAAAAAGCAGATGAACCTACGAAGGGACATTGAATAACTGCACACTCAGACAACCTGCTCAGCATGGAGAGCCAGGGACAGTTGACATCCTAGGACCACTGGACTTAAATTGCTGTGTAAATATTGGATGTCTAAGTGTTCGACCAGAGCATTATATGCTCCACACACATACCCACTCTTTTTATTTTTGGTGTTGACTTGGCAGTCCAAAAGGAGTACGAGATGAGCAGTGGTTATGGCTTCTGTCTTATTGCCCATTTAAGTTTAGATGGTGGCATTGCCTCTCTATTTGGGGACGGGGACTTTGGGTATACTACATTTTTTATTGTCAAGTTAGAGAGGTTGGCGATAGAGAAAGCAGTACTGTTAACTCGTGAAACGTGAATTGGGGAGGGGATCTAAATCATTGAATCATTGTAATCTGTGAGCAATATTTCAAAATTACCTACGGAATTAGGTCCACGCTGCCACGGGATACAAGTAAAAGAGGAACAGGCTGTCAGAGGCTCACCTAGCCTGACCAGAAAATGCACAGAACTCGCGAGCCAGAAAGACAAGCTGGGAATATTAATAGAATGGCTTGCTCACTTACGACTGCAAATAGTACATGATTAAATCACAGGATAATCCTGACACGGTGGGGAGGCTGTTGGCATGGCTGACTAATCCCAATCAGAGATGGACCCCAATGTAGGGAATGAGCTGAGAATAGGGGACGTTTGGGACATTCACAGGCTGAAATACATGAACTATTCCAAATACTTTGGCATTCTGTACTGCGAAATGGGCTTAGTAGATGCCCTGGATAAACATTCCTTTCAACAGGAGATGGGTCTTCCCGCTGTACTCCTGAACGAAGCTGACACAGGAATTATATCTCAGAAGGGGAGACCAGGGCAAGGAAAACTCCTAGCTCCTATGGCCTGCCAGTTGACGTTTACAGCACCTACCTTATTCAGCTGACCCCCCACCCACCCGGGTAGAGATGTTTAACAGAGCGAAAACATCTTGTGCCCTAACTCTCTCCACTGGGAAGGCTATGGTAGTTTCCTCTATAAACAAGGTGGAGATAAAGAGGAAGTCAGAGGGTTTAGGCTTATGCCAATTGTCAATGTAAACTATAATAAATTGAGTAGGGTCGTAGCAACTGGGCTGTTACTGCACATGCTGGCATTGGCCCATATGAATCAGAATGACCTCATACACAAGGAGAAATTTTGCCACTGCCATCAGAGTACAGTAGATACTCTTTCTACTCCAG
Source organism: Pleurodeles waltl (assembly GCF_031143425.1). Taxonomy (NCBI): domain Eukaryota; kingdom Metazoa; phylum Chordata; class Amphibia; order Caudata; family Salamandridae; genus Pleurodeles; species Pleurodeles waltl. The sequence continues at coordinate 347,304,760 of NC_090450.1, read as the reverse complement.
ATGCCACATGCCACTTGCCCAGACACCCTGACACTTTCTTTGGACATAGAGAGAAGACTGGGAGGAGGATTTAAGAAATGGACACAGATACTGTGCACACATGCCACAGGCCTTGTTTACAGTGGTCCTATATTTTCGCACTCTTATAAGGGGGAAAGGGGAACGAAAGAGGGGTGCCCGGCAGCTCTTACCTTCTTTGCAATAGCGCTGGAACCACTAGCTAGTACACCCAGGAAGAGGACCCTGTTACAGGGTATTACGGGGCAAGCATTACTTATTCCTGTATGGTGGTGATATGCTGTTATTGATATGGAATATGAATGCAGGTGCCAGATATGTGATTAGTGTCTATAACACATTTTTTGAATTATTCAGGGCTTTGGGTGAATCTAAGTAAATTCAGCACATTCCTCGTTTGCCAACCCAGAGAGGAAGAAGTCATACCAAAAAAGCTTCTAAGTCTGTCATGGGCACCGAAAATTATTAGCTATCTGGGATGCAGTAATAGCGAACTTTAACTGATCTCCATGAACGAAACTTGAACCGGCAATTACAAAGTTGAAGGAAACTTACTGCTCTGAAGGATACTGCCGATAATAGTGTCTGAAAGCATCGCTGTGGCAGAAATGGTCAGTCTTCCCTGACCAATCTATCCTTGTATCAAAATACCCATCATCATACCCAGAGACTAGCTTAGAGAGGAGACAAGATAATTAAAGGGTGGCACTGGCCAAGTTGCAGCTTCCTGCCCTGCAAGGAGGCATGATAGCCCTGGATATGAAAACGCATTACCTGGCTGCGTTACTACAGTGGTGCCTGAGATGTGTGGATGCAAAGTTGATGGGATAGGCACTGGGGCATGAGCCCACTCTGCTACACTAACTACAACCCTGTTATGGCCCAGACGATGGGATGCAGTAACATTAGGATACATGAGGTTGATGAAACATTGATGGACGAGATATCAACAAAATACCCGCACCAAAGTAAATTATGCCCCAGACCTTCTGACTGAGTGTAGGAGGCTGGCCTGGCTTGTAGTGGGTACCAAGGGGTACTTACACTCTGTACCAGGTCCAGTTATCCCTTATTAGTGTAGAAGAGGTGTTTCTAGCAGCTTAGGCTGATAGAAGGTAGCTATAGCAGAGCAGCTTAGGCTGAACTAGGAGACATGCAAAGCTCCTACTATACCACTGGTGTCATATGCACAATATCATAAGAAAACACAATACACAGATATACTAAAAATAAAGGTACTTTATTTTTATGACAAAATGCCAAAAGTATCTCAGTGAGTACCCTCAGTATGGGATGCCAAATATACACAAGATATATGTACACAATAACAAAAATATGCAGTAATAGCAAAAACAAGTAATGCAAGCAGTTTAAAGTTACAGTAGATTGCAATAGGAGCACATAGGTATAGGGGCAACACAAACCATATACTCCAAAAGTGGAATGCGAACCACAAATGGACCCCAAACCTATGTGAGCTTGTAGAGGGTTGCTGGGGCTGTAAGAAAGCAGTGAGGGTTAGAAAAATAGCCCAACCCAAGACCCTGAAAAGTAGGTGTAAAGTGCACCTATAACCCCCAGAGAGCACAGAAGTCGTGATAGGGGGTTTCTGCAAGGAAGACCAACACCAGCAAAGCAACAACAGTGGATTTCCGGACCTGAGTACCTGTGAAACAAGGGGACCAAGTCCAAGAGTCGCGACAATGTTGAGAGTGGGCAGATGCCCAGGAAATGCCAGCTGAGGGTGCAAAGAAGCTGCCACTGGATGGAAGAAGCTTTGGTTTCTGCAAGAACGAAGAGGGCTAGAAACTTCCTCTTTGGAGGATGGATGTCCCACGTCGTGAAGAAGCTTGCAGAGGTGTTCCCACGCAGAAAGACCACAAACAAGCCTTGCTAGCTGCAAGGGTCGCGGTTAGGGTTTTTGGATGCTGCTGTAGCCCAGGAGGGACCAGGATGTCGCCACTTGGATGAGGAGACAGAGGGGGTGCCCAGTAAGTCAGTGAGCCCTCACAGAAGCAGGCAGCACCCGCAGAAGTACTGGATCAGGCACTTAGAAGAGGAGTGAACCAGAGTCCACCAAAAGTCAGAAAAGGGAGTCCCACGACGCCGGAGGACAACTCACAAGGTTGTGCTCTGCAGGTTAGAGTGTCGGGGATCCAGGCTTGGCTGTGCACAAAGGAAATCCTGGAACAGTGCACAGGAGCCGGAGCAGCTGCAAATCACGCGGTTCCCAGCAATGCAGTCTAGCGTGGGGAGGCAAGGACTTACCTCCACCAAACTTGGACTGAAGAGTCACTGAACTGTGGGAGTCACTTGGACAGAGTTGCTGAGTTCCAGGGACCAAGCTCGTCGTGCTGAGAGGGGACCCAGAGGACCGATGATGCAGTCTTTTGTTGCCTGCGGTTGCAGGGGGAAGATTCTGTTGACCCACGGGAGATTTCTTCAGAGCTCCTGGTGCAAGAAGGAGGCAGGCTACCCCCAGAGCATGCACCACCAGGAAACAGGCAAGAAAGCCAGCAGGATGAAGCGATACAAGGTTGCAGTAGTCGTCTTTGCTACTTTGTTGCGGTTTTGCAGGCGTCCTGAGCAGTCAGCGGTCGATCCTTTGGCAGAAGGTGAAGAGAGAGATGCAGAGGAACTCTGATGAGCACTTGCATTCGTTATCTGAAGAATTCCCCAAAGCAGAGACCCTAAATGGCCAGAAAAGGAGGTTTGGCTACCTAGGAAGGAGGATAGGCTAGTAACACAGGTAAGAGCCTATCATAAGGAGTCTCGGACGTCACCTGCTGGCCCTGGCCACTCAGAGCAGTCCAGTGTGCCAGCACACCTCTGAATCCAAGATGGCAGAGGTCTGGGGCAAGCTGGAGGAGCTCTGGGCACCTCCCCTGGGAGGTGCAGGTCAGGGGAGTGGTATCTCCCCTTTCCTTTGTCCAGTTTCGCGCCAGAGCAGGGCTGGGGGATCCCTGAACCGGTGTATACTGGCTTATGCAGACATGGGCACCATCTGTGCCCATCAAAGCATTTCCAGAGGCTGGGGGAGGCTACTCCTCCCCAGCCCTGACACCTTTTGTCCAAAGGGAGAGTGTGTAACACCCTCTCTCTGAGGAAGTCCTTTGTTCTGCCTTCCTGGGCCAGGAGGGCAGAAACCTGTCTGAGGGGTTGGCAGCAGCAGCAGCTGCAGTGAAACCCCAGGAAAGGCAGTTTGGCAGTACACGGGTCTCTGCTAGAGACTCGGGGGATCATGGAATTGTCTCTGGCATTGGGGTGACAATTCCATGATCTTAGACATGTTACATGGCCATGTTCGGAGTTACCATTGTGACGCTATACATAGGTAGTGACCTATGTATAGTGCACGTGTGAAATGGTGTCCCCGCACTCACAAAGTCCGGGGAATTTGCCCTGAACGATGTGGGGGCACCTTGGCTAGTGCCAGGGTGCCCACACACTAAGTAACTTAGCACCCAACCTTCAAGGTTAGACATATAGGTGACTTATAAGTTACTTAAGTGCAGTGGTAAATGGCTGTGAAATAACGTGGACGTTATTTCACTCAGGCTGCAGTGGCAGGCCTGTGTAAGAATTGTCAGAGCTCCCTATGGGTGGCAAAAGAAATACTGCAGCCCATAGGGATCTCCTGGAACCCCAATACCCTGGGTACCTCAGTACCATATACTAGGGAATTATAAGGGTGTTCCAGTATGCCAATGTGAATTGGTGAAATTGGTCACTAGCCTGTTAGTGACAATTTAGAAAGCAGAGAGAGCATAACCACTAAGGTTCTGATTAGCAGAGCCTCAGTGAGACAGTTAGTCATCACACAGGGAACACATACAGGGCACACTTATGAGCACTGGGACCCTGGCTGGCAGGGTCCCAGTGACACATACACTAAAACAACATATATACAGTGAAATATGGGGGTAACATGCCAGGCAAGATGGTGCTTTCCTACACTGAGTGTATGCAGGTCTTTAAACATGCACACTGTTAGAAAGGCATAAAGACCTGTCGAGATAAAGGTATACTGACAATCGGGGACTTCTACAGAGCGTGCATGCTATTGGAATTTTAAGATTTGATGGACGACTGTGAGTTACCCCTTAAAACTTTCTCCTTCAGCGTTCTGTGATAGCAACTGTAGGAAGGTGGCTCTTTATATAGTGAACCAAAATTAGGTATACTGTGCAAAGAGTCCAAGCAATCCCCAGAGGTATCACAGAGGCACACATGACATCCAAAATGCTCTCTTTTTGGGTAGTATGGTTGAGTAGTTAGGCATATTAGAGGGTAGTGCTAAGCATGTAAGAGCCACACTCATGCAGTAAGGTAGACACACACTCAAAGAAGAAATCTGATACCAATTTATAAAAATAACACATACTTTTATATAAGCTTTGATATCAAGATCACCAGATTGAGGTGAGTCCTTTTAAAGTTATGAATTTTTAGAGGTTTTAAAAGTAGATACAGTGCATTATTCAGGAAGCTGCAATGCAATCCTATGAAGGAAAGCAATGATGGTGATCTAGGCAGAGTACATCGATTTAGGGGACCAATCTCCTGGACTTAAGGGATTTTGGGGCAAGAGAAGCCATCATGTAGCTGGGGAACTCGTACTGATCATTATCCAGCACATATATTTAAAATGGCTTCCCTGTACACTTACTATGTCTAAGACTCAACAAAGACTCTGTAGGGGCATATTTGCTCATGCATATATGCCCTCACTTATAATATAATGCATCCTGCCTTAGGGCCGAATCCCTGCTGTACAGGTGACTCACAGATATTTCAAGCAGTGTTTTAGGGGACATTGCACACATGTGTGTGTCACATCGTATTTCCAATTTTGGGAGCACCTTGTCTCGCAGCCTGCAATTGTAGTCTGCATAAGGTTCATGCTGAGTCCCTCAGAGGGGCAAAAGGTGTGCTGCAATTCTGAGGGGCCCTCTTCAGTATCCATGCCCTAGGTACCAGGGATACCCTTTACTAGGAAGTTACAGGGGGTCGAAGGACCTGGTCACTTGGGGATCAAGTAACCAGGTGTCTTGTTTTAGGGAAGAAACACTGGCACTAGCGACCTGTTTAGCAGGGACCCAGTACACTTCAGTCAAAGTTGCATCTAAAATCCAGGGAAAAAGTGGAGGGGGGTACTGCAACCAGAACCCAGCTCCGTTCAGCGACTTTAAAACATACACGGAGACTGGAAAATATGAACTGGATACATACCAAGGTATGAAACTGATACACACCATTAATCATAAAGAGATAACAATCACACCTTTACACCCATTACTTGTAAGCCAAGCGAAAACTACAATGGATGTGTTGGGAGAGTGGTGGGTTGAGGATATCAATAGACCGATTAGCAGTGAGGTGTGGGTTCGTATCCTCCAAAATGCCCCACAAGTATTTCAAAACGCCTGATTCAAGCTGATTCACTTTTACTACATACATGCGCCTACATCACACTCAAAAAAAAAAAAAAACTTTTCTGGTGCCTAGGTACAATGTCCTAGGAATAATGTCATACAGTTTTGACTCACCTGAGTCTCCCAATCAATGACAAGAAGTGCACTGCATTGCCGCCTCTGCCCAGGGAGGACCAAGCCACCTAATTGGTGACTAACCCTGTCGAGGAGGGGCGAAGCCCTGCTGCAACCTGTGGATCGGTTCACTGCCGCCTTTGTGAGCCCATAAGAGGGCCACAACTGAAGAGAGCAGCATGCCTGCAGCTGTCGTTAGACACTACTGCATAGCTGTGTCTGCTCAGGAGTGCAGCAGCCGCTTGATGCACCTGCAGCTTATGCATTGTCCCTGACAGTGTGAGGCCAGAGGAAGGCCTACTGTGGACTCAAGCCGTGGGTAAGACACTTGATACGTATTGTGGAATGTATAGCACTGGGTTTTATTGTATATAAATATGCTTCTACTTCTGCAAGAATAAGCATTGGGCTTGACAGTCATGTTATTACACTTTTGGGCTTCTATTGACTGCTAACTGTGTTGTACTCCCACACTACCTTGCTGAGAAGCCTGTGACTGTTCACCCTCACTATCTTTGAGATTCAAGTGCCAAAGGGGGTGAACTGACCCAGCTTGTAGAGTCATAGCAATGACAGACCCTGAGACATCAGGGACAAATGACTCTAGCCCCCAAAGCTGTGTATCTGTAGCCCCTCTTGCCCTGTGCATCCCCCCTCCAAACAGGGTCTGACACTCAGCATGCCTGCCAAGATCTGTTAATGCTCTTCTTCAGGTCCTTCACAAATTCTTTTAGGAAGGTTGCCACCTTGCATCTAATTCTGGCATTGGTCCCTCCTTACCCTTCAGTACAACCTTGGAAATTCTGTCTGAAGGTGGCCTGTATAATTTTATACAGACATTCATGGATCCTGCTGTTCGTGTAAAGGGCCACTTTCTCTGACGGCATGCTTTCTGAGGATTTAGGTTCATAGATGCCTTCCAGCTCCAGCATGTCAAGGCCCTAATCCAAATTTGTTGCAACTAATTGTGATCGCTTAGCTGCTGCCCATGGAATCCAAACCTTTTGTACCACCATCCTCCTCCAGACTCTCAGTCAGTGACTACAGACTGTTCAGAGTGTTTGGATGACATACATTGCCATCCAGAGGGGAGGGTAGAGCTCACATGTGTTCTTAAGGAATACATCTGAAAGTCTTTTGATGATGCCCAAATTATTTGAGTCCTCCCTCTTACTCTTAGCATTAGCCTTGGAATGCACCAGGGTTCCTGTAATCTTTGAGGTTCTGCATTCCCAGAGACCAATGTTTGATCTTCTCTAGGCTGGAAGGGTTCAGGATTGTGAACCAACAGTAGTGTCAGCTTATGTCCTAGAGGCAGGAAGTTCTCACTAATTTCTAGACAGAGGAATTAATAACTCCACCATGGTCCTCCCCAAAGGAGTAGTATTCATCTTCCTTATTCACGGCCTCAAAAAAAGTTGCCTGAGTGAAGTTCAGCAATAAAGTTCATCCTTCAGTAAATCACTGGTAGCCCCTCCCCAAGCCCTACATACTCTGGCCATCCAATTCCCATGGAGACCACATTATTAAAACTTCAACCACATCTTTGTGGAAAACGCCTGGTAGCCTTCCATGCTATAGCAATTTTTATCTTTATTGGGACCACATCAGGCACTATGAATTTTCTTCCAGCCTTGATTTCTTTCTTTATTGAAATAGGTCTTAGTAAGTGCGAGGTTTGTGAAGGCACCAATGTCATGGGCAGTACCCCCGAAGTTTTCTACAACTTTATTCCAGAAGGATTCAGTGTCACATTGTAGGAAAGTACCATCTTGCCTGGCATGTTACCCCCATATTTCACTGTATATATGTTGTTTTAGTTGTATGTGTCACTGGGACCCTGCCAGCCAGGGCCCCAATGCTCATAAGGGTGCCCTGTATGTGTTCCCTGTGTGATGACTAACTGTCTCACTGAGGCTCTGCTAACCAGAACCTCAGTGGTTATGCTCTCTCTTTGCTTTCCAAATTGTCACTAACAGGCTAGTGACCAATTTCACCAATTCACATTGGAATATTGGAACACCCTTATAATTCCCTAGTATATGGTACTGAGGTCCCCAGGGTATTGGGGTTCCAGGAGATCCCTATGGGCTGCAGCATTTCTTTTGCCACCCATAGGGAGCTCTGACAATTCTTACACAGGCCTGCTACTGCAGCCTGAGTGAAATAACGTCCATGTTATTTCACAGCCATTTACCACTGCACTTAAGTAACTTATAAGTCACCTATATGTCTAACCTTGACCTGGTAAAGGTTGGGTGCTAAGTTACTTAGTGTGTGGGCACCCTGGCACTAGCCAAGGTGCCCCCACATTGTTCAGGGCAAAATCCCTGGACTTTGTGAGTGCGGGGACACCATTACACGCGTGCACTATACATAGGTCACTACCTATGTATAGCGTCACAATGGTAACTCCGAACATGGCAATGTAACATGTCTAAGATCATGGAATTGTCACCCCAATGCCATTCTGGCATTGGGGAGACAATTCCATGATCCCCCGAGTCTCTAGCACAGACCCAGGTACTGCCAAACTACCTTTCCCGGGGTTTCACTGCAGCTGCTGCCAACCCCTCAGACAGGTTTCTGCTCTCCTGGGGTCCAGCCAGGCTTGGCCCAGGAAGGCAGAACAAAGGACTTCCTACACCCTCTCCCTTTGGAAAAAGGTGTCAGGGCTGGGGAGGAGTAGCCTCCCCCAGCCTCTGGAAATGCTTTGATGGGCACAGATGGTGCCCATCTCTGCATAAGCCAGTCTACACCGGTTCAGGGATCCCCCAGCCCTGCTCTGGCGCGAAACTAGACAAAGGAAAGGGGAGTGACCACTCCCCTGACCTGCACCTCCCAGGGGAGGTGGCCAGAGCTCCTCCAGTGTGCTCCAGACCTCTGCCATCTTGGAAACAGAGGTGCTGCTGGCACACTGGACTGCTCTGAGTGGCCAGTGCCAGCAGGTGACGTCAGAGACCCCTTCTGATAGGCTCTTACCTGTGTTGCTAGCCTATCCTCCTTCCTAAGTAGCCAAACCTCCTTTTCTGGCTATTTAGGGTCTCTGCTTTGGGGAATTCTTTAGATAACGAATGCAAGAGCTCATCAGAGTTCCTCTGCATCTCTCTCTTCACATTCTGCCAAGGAATCGACCGCTGACTGCTCTGGACGCCTGCAAAACCGCAACAAAGTAGCAAAGACGACTACTGCAACCTTGTATCGCTGATCCGACTGTTTTCCTGGTGGTGCATGCTGTGGGGGTAGTCTGCCTCCTCTCTGCACTAGAAGCTCCGAAGAAATCTCCCGTGGGTCGACGGAATCTTCCCCCTGCAAACGCAGGCAACAAAAGACTGCATCACCGGTCCTCTGGGTCCCCTCTCAGCACGACGAGCATGGTCCCTGGAACTCAGCAACTCTGTCCAAGTGACTCCCACAGTCCAGTGACTCTTCAGTCCAAGTTTGGTGGAGGTAAGTCCTTGCCTCACCACGCTAGACTGCATTGCTCGGTACCGTGTGATTTGCAGCTGCTCCGGCTCCTGTGCACTCTTCCAGGATTTCCTTTGTTCGCAGCCAAGCCTGGGTCCCCAACACTCTAACCTGCAGTGCACAACCTCCTGAGTTGTCCTCCGGCATCGTGGGATCTTCTTTTGTGAGTTCGGGTGAGCTCCGGTTCACTCCTCTTTGTAGTGCCTGTTCTGGCACTTCTGCGGGTGCTGCCTGCTTCTGTGAGGGCTCCTTGTCTTGCTGGGCGCCCCCTCTGTCTCCTCACGCAATTGGCGACATCCTGGTCCCTCCTGGGCCACAGCAGCATCCAAAAAACCCTAACCGCGACCCTTGCAGCTAGCAAGGCTTGTTTGCGGTATTTCTGCGTGGGAACACCTCTGCATGCTTCTTCACGACGTGTGACATCCATCCTCCAAAGGGGAAGTTCCTAGTCTTCTTCGTTCTTGCAGAATCCACAGCTTCTACCATCCAGTGGCAGCTTTTTTGCACCCTCAGCTGGCATTTCCTGGGCATCTGCCCAATCTCGACTTTGTCGCGATTCTTGGACTGGGTCCCCTTGTTCTACAGGTACTCTCATCCGGAAATCCACTTTGGTTGCATTGCTGGTGTTGTTCCTTCTTGCAGAATTCCCCTATCACGACTTCTGTGCTCTCTGGGGAACTTAGGTGCACTTTACACCTACTTTTCAGGGTCTTGGGGTGGGCTATTTTTCTAACCCTCACTGTTTTCTTACAGTCCCAGCGACCCTCTACAACAGAGGTCTTCAAACTGGGGGGCGGGCCCCCCTAGGGGGGCCTGAAGTGATCCTAGGGGGGGCCCCAGACTCTGGCCAAAATAAATATTCTACAGATAACAGGCCTTTGTTTTAAGCAGAAGCATGTTATTGCAGTTTTAAAAAAGTAACAGTACTTAACTGCAATGTTTAAATAGGTTTAGACATATTTAAACATTGCCATGTTTATAAAATAATTGTGAAAAATTCTAAGGGGGGGCCCAATGATTTTTATTTTTCAACTGGGGGGGCGCGGCATAAAAAAGTTTGGAGACCTCTGCTCTACAAGCTCACATAGGTTTGGGGTCCATTCGTGGTTCGCATTCCACTTTTGTAGTATATGGTTTGTGTTGCCCCTATACCTATGTGCTCTCATTGCAATCTATTGTGACTGTACATTGCTTGCATTGCTTTCTATTGCTATTACTGCATATTTTTGGTATTGTGTACATATATCTTGTGTATATTTGCTATCCTCATACTGAGGGTACTCACTGAGATACTTTTGACATATTGTCATAAAAATAAAGTACCTTTATTTTTAGTATATCTGTGTATTGTGTTTTCTTATGATATTGTGCATATGACACCAGTGGTATAGTGGGAGCTTTGCATATCTCCTAGTTCAGACTAAGTTGCTCTGCTAAGCTCCCCTTTTCTATCAGCCTAAGCTGCTAGAACGCCTCTTCTACACTAATAAGGGATAACTGGACCGGGTGCAGAGTGTAAGTACCCCTTGGTACCCACTACAAACCAGGCCAGCCTCCTACACACATCTGGGGCAAACTGGGAGGTTTTCTGCATTTATCCTAAGGACAATCACAAGATAATGGGTATCCACCACCAAAAAAACCTAAACCATTTTGAGAAGACCATGGTATCCTGGGTGCCTCGATCTCAGCCGGGGCTGCACACCTACCACATAAATATCCCTTAGTGGACTGTCTTTCTTCACAGAAGGCAACAAGCCCCAATAATGCCCAGTATGTAACTGTTTCACACTTTTATAAGCAATTTCCTTCTGAATGCCACCTATGAGGACACACAAGAAAAAGATTTGACTTCAAACAGAGCTCTGGGAAGAAAGTTACAATCTGATTGTCCAATCTTTTCTTTCTAGTCCACATAGACTGCAATGTCCTCATGTGCTGCAGTGACTTACTACTCCTGAGTTTAGTCTTTAATCATGGAATGTCTCACTTAGGACTTCTTGGTGCATTCAATGAACGTATGCAATAGTCCCAATTAATCAATCAATCAATCAATCAATCATCTATCTTTATTTGATCCCTTAAAATCATATCATAAAAGTTGCTAATACTGCAATACAAAACCACATAAATATCAGTAAAATCACAAATACAGGATACACCATATAAATTATTAAAAACTAAGACATCAGTAATACAAACATAAATTATCAATCATTAAAGCGTAGATCAGATTAGAAAATCATTACATTGCGTGAGCGTACTGCAGATTTTAAAAAAGAGCCTGCAGCTGCACGTATTTCAAGACAATCACATTTCTGCAAATAAAACAGTGCCACTCTACACTTGCAGAACTTACACTTCTGTAAAAGAGGCATTAAAAAGCGTTGTGCAAAAGGGAGATAGAAGTGACAAAAAAAAGATCAAATGCAGCAAAAACTGAGTAGAAACCTCATCACATGGACAAAAACATATATCAGAATTCTTGAATTGATCTTGAAAAAAAAACATAATACCCATCTGATTTAGCCCAATCTAAACTGGTACAACAGCATGCACTCCCGAGGTCCAGGGACCAGGTCCAAATAGGTCACCCTCATAGAGGTTTGTACTAGGCGATATTCATTAGTTCTCTGCTTTCCCTCTCGGCCCTCCTATCTGATAAAAACTATTCCGAAGCCACCCTTTATCCTTCTTACAAATGTCAGAAGGACTCTCAAAAATGGAAGGGCAGCCAAGAGGAACAGCTTTATCTCTGATGTGTTCGATCCAAGGAATTATATTCATATATACACAAGAGAGGTAGTCTGAAATAATCTCTCTGTTTAAACTGGCCTGCTCATTACTCCAGATTGGATATTCCAGAAGCAGGGGGGCAAGTTTGATCAAATCCTCAAAACAGGCTAAGCTCAATTCTTGATAAGTAACAAAATGAGATGTTGTCAAGGCAACCCCCAAAATACATCGACAGACTACATCAATGCCGTCCACATCCTTATAGCACCAACCCTCCACTCTGCAAATCAGGATAGGGTTGCATTTTTTTTTCCTAGATTTCAATTAGGGGTGGATGGACTTTTTCTCAATACAAGAAATAAGAGAGAACATTTTGGGCAATCACACACAGGATTTATCAAACATTAAACCAAGGTAAGCAAACTGTTTCACTTTCTCAATGTTTCTTTGATTGATTCTCATACAGCAGGTTTTCACATTTTTAGGGCCACAGACCGTGATAAAAGTTTTAAAGAGATATGTCTCCAAGTTAATGTTTTTCATTAAGGAGACGAAGGAGACAAACGATAAATTTAGGCTATTTGCCGTCCTAGCGAACAACATGACATCATCTTCAAACAAGAGTGCTGGAATGGGTGTTTTATTTACCATCACGTCGTCTGATTCTGGATTCACAAGGACGTATTCTAACCTGTTAATATAAAGCAGAAACAAAATGGAAGCCAGCACGCATCCCTGATGGACCCCCGCCTTACAGGGAAAGTATCAAAACATTCTCCTCCCCGGTTGTATCTCACAGAAGCAACTAAATCCAAGTGCAGTGATCTGCAGTGAAACCCATGGCAGTCAGATTGTCCTACTGTTTTGAGCAATTGACACAGTCAAAGGCACTGGATAGGTCCATAAATGCTGAATGGAGAGAGCTATGTTTACCAAACCTATATATACTCACTAGGAGATGCAGATTTAAACATTGTTCAGTTGTTCAGAGCCTTTCCTAAATGCACATTGGACCTGTGATGGAGTTTTGTTTTCCAAGGTCCAAAGCAGCAGCTTAGCCAGAAAGATTCTTCCATTGACCTTTACCGTAAAGTCAAGAAGGGACATAGGACGGTATCATTTTGGCTTCTGCATCTTCACATTTTTTAATACAGGTAAAATTATAAATGGACACCAGAAAGTTGGTATACTAATCTATGCTGAATTTATAATATTAGTAAATAGAGGAGCACAAGACTCTTGGGTTTCCTTGTATGGATCCATAGAGAACCCATATGGATCAGGTGCCTTTTTTGAGGGGCTATTAAGTATAGCTTCAAACACCTCCTCTGTGGAGAATGAGATATCTAAGGGAAATACAGGAGAATCTCCATTCTCAATAGACTGGATGCAACTGTCAGGACAATATATACTTTACTGAAGGTCTGCTTCTACCCCTCAGGGCCAAACGCTCACCTCTACACACCCCACGAGGAACGAGGACACCATGGAACCGGAACTCCAAATTCTACCTGCAATAGTCTTCCTGCTCCTCTACCAGGAGCACGAACGCCGGCGGCGAAGACCACGGTGAGTACTGCACCTACAACACGGGGGAGGGAGGAGGCAAAAAACAGGGACACACACACGCAACACTCCCACCCTCACCCACTACAACACACACACTAATACAACATGATACATTACCGTTACACCGCCCAAGCCCTCCAGAAGAATGCAAAGACAAAAGGAAATGATTGTAACAATTGTAATCTATTAAAAACCAGTACTCCAAAATATATATACACTATAAACAAATATATACACCAATAATACAAGTCCAGGTATAGCACCATTTATAGTCCGTGGACCACTGGGCCCAAAATGCATGGGCGAGGCCCACACTCGATACCCGATTAAAACAGAGAGAACACATAGAAATACAACAGGCACCTCAGGGGGAAGGGAAGGGGAGCATCTCAGCCGGATGAGTGTACAACGCCAGATCCACGAGGGGGCTCAATGCCCACTGATGTATCCTGGGGAGTGCAAAGCCACAGTCTCTCAAATCTCTACAGTGGGTGGTTTGCCCACTGTTCAATCCTGGGGAGTGCAAAGCCACAGTCTCACAAGTCTCTACAGTGGGTGGTTTGCCCACTGTTCAATCCTGGGGAGTGCAAAGCAACAGTCTTACAAGTCTCTACAGTGGGTGGTTTGCCCACTGTTCAATCCTGGGGAGTGCAAAGCCACAGTCTCACAAGTCTCACAAGTGGGTGGTTTGCCCACTGTTCAATCCTGGGGAGTGCAAAGCCACAGTCTCCCAAGTGGATAACAGTCTCCATTGGTTCTGGAGGGGGACTGGTTCCCAGAGTGCTTCATCCTGTGAAGGACAGAGGTAGTGGATGGATGTCTCCACTGGTTCTGGAGGGGGACTGGTGCCCAGAGTGTTTCATCCTGTGAAGGACAGAGGTAGTGGATGGATCTCTCCACTGGTTCTGGAGGGGGACTGGTGCCCAGAGTGCATCACTCACCCCGTGACGGACCCAGTTGCGTCAGTGCCCCTGCCGCTCATGGGCTAGCGGTGCTTGAGTTGGCGGTGCCCTGTTCAGCGGTGCTTGTGCTGGCGGTCTTTCATGGCCCAGCGGTGCTTGTGCTGGTGGTGCCCTGTTCAGCGGTGCTTGTGCTGGTGGTGCCCTGTTCAGCGGTGCTTGAGTTGGCGGTGCCCTGTTCAGCGGTGCTTGTGCTGGCGGTCCTTCATGGCCCAGCGGTGCTTGTGTTGGCGGTGCTCTGTTCAGCGGTGCTTGAGTTGGCGGTGCCCTGTTCAGCGGTGCTTGAGTTGGCGGTGCCCTGTTCAGTGGTGCTTGAGTTGGGGGTGCCCTGTTCAGCGGTGCTTGTTCTGGCGGTCCTTCATGGCCCAGCGGTGCTTGTGCTGGCGGTCCTTCATGGCCCAGCGGTGCTTGTGCTGGCGGTCCTTCATGGCCCAGCGGTGCTTGTGATGGCGGTCCTTCATGGCCCAGCGGTGCTTGTGCTGGCGGTCCTTCACGGATCAGCTGGGCTGAGGCTGGCGGTAGCCTCCTGGGCAGCTGGGCTGGGGCTGGCGGTGGCCTCCTGGGCAGCTGGGCTGGGGCTGGCGGTGGCCTCCTGGGCAGCTGGGCTGGGTCTGGCGGTGGCCTCCTGGGCAGCTGGGCTGGGGCTTTTGGTGGCCTCATGGGAAGCTGGGCTGGGGCTGGCGGTGGCCTCCTGGACAGCGGGGTGATGGCGGTCTTTTCCGCCGTGCAGCTCTTCCCAGACTTGCCGGGTTTCTTGTGGCCCTTCCCCACCTTGGGAGGTGTCACAGCTGACTCCACACTCCCACGGGCCCCTGGGAGTGGCTTTGGTGGCTGGAGTCTTCCCCCTCTCCCGCTGGGCACTGGCCAACTTCTGATGCTTCACAGGTGGGGGACTGGCTGTGCTGTGGCTCCGTGCCACACTGGCTGTCCTGGTGGCTGGTGCACTCCACATACCGGTGACTACAGGCACCACTGACCCGAGCGGCCTGAAAAACTTCCTCCCCATCTCGCTCCTCCCCTTCCCCGCCAAGGTAATAGAGAAGGCCGTCAACAAACAGCTGACCACCTTCCTTGAAGACAACAACCTGCTCGACCCTTCACAAACCGGATTCCGAACCAATCACAGCACTGAAACCCCCCTCATCTCAGTCACAGACGACATCAGAACCCTGATGGACAGCGGTGAAACAGTCGCCCTCATCCTCCTCGACCTCTCGGCTGCCTTCGACACCGTCTGTCACCGCACCCTAATCACCCGCCTCCGCTCCACTGGGATCCAAGGCCAGGCCCTGGACTGGATTGCCTCCTTCCTCTCAAACCGATCCCAAGAGTCTACCTCCCTCCGTTTCGCTCAGACCCCACCGAGATCATCTGCGGCGTACCTCAAGGCTCATCACTCAGCCCGACACTCTTCAATGTCTACATGAGCCCCCTCGCCGACATCGTACGCAAGCACGACATCATCATCACCTCCTACACCGACGACACCCAACTTATACTCTCCCTCACCAAGGACCCCGCCAGCGCCAAGACCAACCTACAAGAGGGCATGAAGGACGTCGCAGATTGGATGAGGCTCAGCCGCCTAAAGCTGAACTCTGACAAAACGGAAGTCCTCATCCTCGGCAACACCCCGTCCGCTTGGGATGACTCCTGGTGGCCCACGGCCCTCGGCACCGCACAAACCCCCGCAAACCACGCCCGCAACCTCGGCTTCATCTTGGACCCTCTTCTCACCATGACCAAGCAAGTCAACGCCGTGTCCTCCGCCTGCTTCCTCACCCTCCGCATGCTCCGCAAGATCTTCTGCTGGATCTCCGCCGACACTAGAAAATCCGTGACCCACGCCCTCGTCACGAGCCGCCTGGACTACGGCAACACCCTCTATGCTGGGACCACCGCCAAGCTCCAAAAACGCCTGCAACGTATTCAAAACGCCTCGGCCCGCCTCATCCTCGACGTACCCCGCAACAGCCACATCTCCGCACACCTGAGACACCTGCATTGGCTCCCAGTCAGCAAAAGGATCACCTTCCGACTTCTCACCCACGCACACAAAGCCCTCCACAACAAGGGACCGGATTACCTCAACCGTCGCCTCAGCTTCTACGCCCCCACCCGTCTCCTCCGTTCCTCAGGCCTCGCGCTCGCTGCCGTCCCTCGCATCCGCCGCTCCACGGCGGGTGGGAGGTCCTTCTCCTTCCTGGCAGCCAAGACCTGGAACTCCCTCCCCACCAGCCTCAGGACCACCCAGGACCACTCCGCATTCCGGAGACTCCTAAAAACCTGGCTCTTTGAGCAGCAGTAACCCCCCCCTTTTTTTCCCCTAGCGCCTTGAGACCCGCACGGGTGAGTAGCGCGCTTTATAAATATTAATGATTTGATTTGATTTGATTTGACTGGTCCCGGAGATGTTGTGGCTGAGGTGCTACTTTGGGACCTATGAGATGGACGGAGTGGGGGAGGTGTGGGAAAAAGTTCAAGGCTGGACATGAAATATTTCTTGGACACACTGGGATGGGTAGCTGGAGAGGGTTTTTGGTGTGGAGGAAGAGGTGGTGGTAGTAGGAGGTGTGCGTTTGGTGACTTTGGGTGCAGGTGCATGCGCTGGAGGCTGTCGTGAGGTGGATGGCTGTTGGGTGGGTGTGTGGCTGCGTTTGTGTATCTTGGGAGGGGGCGTCACAGACACACTGGGAGAGGACACAGGGGGCGTGTGAATGGTAGTGGGGGTGGTGACTGCACGTGAGCGGGGTGTGCTGGTGGGTGTGCTGGTGAGGGACGTAGTGGCTGTAGAGGTAGTGCATGCAGGTGTGAGTGTAGACGAGACTGGGAGGGAGGAGGGAGACGAGGAGGAGGGGGACACAGTGGAGGCAGTGGATGTTGGTGTGTCTGCATGTGCGTGTTGCTTGCGTGAGTGCCTGTGGGATGTGTGGTGCTTATGTTTGCCTGAGCTTCCCTTGTGTGGTGAGGTGTGTGCTGGCTGGTCTGATGGTGTGCTTGGTATAGGCAGAGGTACAGGGGATTGGGTCTGGGTGGAGGAAGTTGGAGGGGGGAGGCTAGAGACGGGGACAATGGCTGCCATCAGTGCTGAGGCCAGAGTTTGAAAAGCTCGGTGAAGGGCCGCCTGACCAGAATGAATGCCCTTCAGGAATGCATTAGTTTGTTGCAACTGCCTTTCTACACCCTGGATGGCATTCAAAATGGTAGACTGCCCAACAGTGAGGGACCTGAGGAGGTCAATGGCCTCCTCACTGAAGGCTGCAGGGGTGACTGGGGCAGGGCCTGAGGTGCCTGTGGAGAAGGTGATGCCCACCCTCCTGGGTGAGCGGGCACGGGGCGAAGGCAGAGGGGCTGCTGGGAGGGCAGTGCTGGTAGGGGGGGTTGCGGCTGTACCTGTAGATGCGGGGGCACAGATGTTGCTGTCACCACAAGGGAGCTCCCATCGGAGGACGTGTCCGTGCCGCTGGTGTCAGCTCCTGTCCCCGCCGTGAAGCTCCCCTCGCCCTCCGTCCCACTGGTGAATTCCTAGTCCGTAGTCTCGCCCTCCAGGGACATGTGGGATGTAGCTCCCTCGTGCTCCGGTGCCACTGCTCCTCTGCCTGATGATGCTAATGCACACAAGAACAGGGAGACGACAAAAAGGGGGGGGGACGACAGAAGAAAGACATGTTGAGTGCATGGATTACCGCTACCGTTGGCAGACAAGACAGACACAGAAGCCCCCTGCACTACGCCGCGCTCTTGGGCTCCACTGTTCAGTTCCTGGGAAATGGCCTACAAGGCTATGGACGACATCTGCACACATAGATGACACAGGGGCATGAATAGCTGTACTTGGCAGTCTACAGAGGTGGGGTGGGGTGCCACATGGCCTGCCTTATGGAGGGGCCTTGCCTACGGAACTCGCCCTGGCCTAGGGAAAACCATACCCCTCCTCCCCCACCCAGACAACTCCACTGCGCGCAAAGTCAGCAGAGTGAGAGTGTACTCACCCCCTTGTGTCTGCTGTGATGCCCCCAAGCGCCCATCCAACTACGGGTAGGCCACCGCCAGGATCCTGAACATCAGGGGGGTCATGGTGCGACCGGCACCCCTCCCACGTTGGGAGGCCATCCCCAGCTGAGCCTCCGCCGTCTTCTTGCTCCAGCAGCGAATGTCGTCCCATCTTTTCCGGCAGTGGGTGCTCTCTCTGTGGCAGACCCCCAGGGTCCGGACGTCCTTGGCGATGGCATGCCAAATATCTTTCTTCTGGTGGGTGCTGATCTACATGAAATGTACAGGGGAAGAAGAGAATTCATTACCAACTGCACCGTCAAAGTGATTGGACCCCATCCCTACCCTTGCCATGTGGCACATGCATTCATCGTCTTTCATGCACGCAGCACTCTGCACCCTTCCTTCTTACAACCAGCCCTCTCCACACAGGCATAGCCCATACAACATGCTCCCTGTGTACTTACCTGTTTGTCTGGAGGACCGTAGAGTAGCGTGTGCTGGGGGAGGACCCCATCCACGAGCTTCTCCAACTCTTCCGATGTGAAGGCAGGAGCCCTTTCCCCAGACCCACGAGCCATTGTCTCTTCCAGACCGAGGTCACAGCAGCACTTGCAGTGCAGGTCCTCTCCTGTCGAAGATCAGGTATCGAGTGATTGAACAGATAGAAAATGGCGGTCACATCCGCGGCGGTCCCGTCTGCGGCGGTGCGTACCGTCACCGCCGGCGTACATCGTCATTGGCTCCTGGGCCCCATAGGTTCCAATGTTAACCTATGCAGCATTGCGCCGCGGTCTTCGACCGCCTACCGTGACGGTGTACAACGCCAGGGCAGTTACCTCACATCCCATTGTCCCACTTTACAGGTCAGGCAGCCACCATTTCAGGGGCCCACATGGCTTCATTTTCAACTGCGTCACACATACCTAGGCCTAGTCTCAACACACATACAGGCCACCTTTTGTGTATGATTGGTGTTCTGTGTAAACTGTGGGTACGTACCTCTGAGTTGTTTGACTCTGTGTTTGCTGTTGTCCTTCCTAGGCACCATCCGCTGGGACATCTGAGGAGATGGCGGCATCCTCCGGTGTACCGACCGTTGGTGGACCTTTCGACAATATCGACAATGGATGAGCGACATTTGATAACCACCTACAGGCTTGACCGTGCCACAATCCAGGAACTGTGTACCCAGTTGGACCCATCCCACAGGAATCCCCCCTCAAGTGCAGGTGCTGTCAGTGCTCCATTTCCTTGCAAGTGGGTCTTTTCAAACAACTGTGGCCATGGCATCAGGGATGTCCCAGCCTATGTTTTCCAACGTATTGTCCAGAGTGTTGTCTGCCCTTCTGAAACACATGCGGAGCTACATCGTTTTCCCTCAGGTGGAGGATTTGCCTACAGTGAAAGGTGATTTCTATGCCCAGGGACATATCCCCAACATCATAGGTGCCATTGATGGGACACATGTGGCTTTGGTCCCCCCCCCACAGGAGTGAACAGGTGTACAGAAACCGGAAGAGTTATCATTCTATGAATGTACAGATGGTATGTTTGGCAGACCAGTACATCTCCCATGTGAATGCCATGTTCCCTGGCTCAGTGCATGACGCCTACATCCTGCGGAATAACAGCATCTCTTATGTGATGGGTCAACTCCAGAGGCACCGTGTGTGGCTGTTAGGTGAGCACCTGGAAGCAAGTCAGTGGGAATGGTTGTCTTGGTCTGGGGTTATCCCTCCAGGTTAGTATGTGTCCCTCACCATTTGCAGGTGACTCTGGTTACCCCAACCTGTCATGGCTACTGACCCCAGTGAGGAATCCCAGAACCAGGGCAGAGGAACACTACAATGAAGCCCATGGGCGAACTAGGAGGGTGATCGACCGGACCTTCGGCCTCCTGTAGGCCAGGTTCAGGTGCCTCCATATGACAGGTGGATCCCTATTCTACTCACCAAAGAGGCTGTGCCAGATCATCGTGGCCTGCTGTATGCTTCACAACTTGGCTTTGTGACGACAGGTGCCTTTTCTGCAGGAGGATGGTCCAGATGGTGGTGTTGTGGCAGCTGTGGAGCCTGTGGACAGTGATGAGGAGGAAGCAGAGGAAGAAGACATGCACAACAGGGACTCAGTGATCCAGCAATATTTCCAGTGAAACACAGGTAAGAATACAATCCTGCCTACTACATGTACTTTTACACTACTACCTCTCTCCAGTCTGTCGTTTTCACCCAGTGTATGGTCACTGAGTTGTCACTTTCCCTTACAGTTTCACAGATGTGGGTCCCACTGTGTGACATCTGCTTAAATTCCTCATGGACTAGAGCTGTCTGACATAGGTATGTTGACATTACTATTTCAAAAACATTTTGTCATTGTAATTGCTAATACACTATTTCGAAATCACAGACAGACTCCAAATCATTTTGTGCTTTAGGTGTGTTTATTTAAATGCAAAATATTGGAGGGGGTAGTTAAATGGTGAGGGGTGATGGCGGAGGAGTGTCCATGGCAGAGTCCAGTCTATTAGTCTCACAGGTTCATTACCCATATCGGCATAGGAAGTGGAGCTGGGGCAGTTTAATTATGGACAGGGTGACAAAGTGGGACAGTAGGATGACAATCAGGGTGGTCTCATTTCTTGGCGGGGGTCTTGGCATCGTTCTCTGTCTTGTTCCTGGATCTCAGGGACTGTTTGCGGGGTGGTTCTCCGTCTGCAGGGGGTGGGGTGCTGGTGTGTTGGTCCTGTGGCGGGGCGTCCTGTCCATAAGCGCCGGCGGAGGTGTGGGCTGTTCATCGTCCATGCTAGTGTCAGGGGCCCCTTGTAGTGCCACAGTGTCCCTCCTGGTGTTGAGTACTTCCTTTAGCACCCTTACGATGGTGCCCAGGGTGGAGCTGATGGTTCTGAGTTCCTCTCTGAAGCCCAAATACTGTTCCTCCTGCATGCGCTGGGTCTCCTGAAACTTGGCCAGTACCGTTGCCATTGTCTCCTGGGAGTGGTGGTAGGCTCCCATGATGGAGGAGAGGGCCTCGTGGAGAGTGGATTCCCTTGGCCTGTCCGCCCGCTGTCGCACGGCAGCCCTCCCAGTTCCCCTGTGTTCCTGGGCCTCCGTCCCCTGGACCGTGTGACCACTGCCACTGCCCCCAGGTCCCTGTTGTTGTTGGGGTGGTGGGTTATCCTGGGTTCCCTGTAGTGGTGGACACACAGCTGATTGATGTGTCCTGGGGACGGAGGTATGGGCCCGCTGGGTGGGTGCTGTGCTGGTGTTTCCAGAGGGGGGAAGGTCTGTGGTGGCCTGTGCCTGTGTGAGGGGAACCGACTGTCCAGAGGTGCCCGATGGTCTGGGCTTGTCATCTAGATCCAGTTGGACAGAGGTGCTGTCATCACTGTGGGCCTCTTCTGTTGGTGGTGTGGACATGTGTGGACCCTCCTGTCCGGTGACGTTGGGTAGGGGTCCTGCAGGGGTGTAAAAGGATGTTTATTAAATCTGTGTGTGTAATGGTGTGCAATGGGCGGGTGACCGTGTACCCCACTGCTAGCATTCCTGTTTGGGAGCTTGTGTGATGGTGGTTTAGGGGGGTGCATGGGTATGTGCAGTTGGCATGCTTTGGTGATGGGTGTCCATGCTTTGTAGTTGCATGCAGGGCTTGGTGTTGGGATGTGTGGTTTGTGATGTTGGGACATTTGTGAGGAGTTGGGGTGCTGGGGGTGAGGGTGAGGGTGGGGGTATGTGCTGGCATGCAGGTAGGGTGGGGGATGTAATAGTTAAGATTTGACTTACCAGAGCCCATTCCTCCACGTACTCCTGCAAGGCCCTCAGGATGCAGAATCGCCAAGACCTGCTCCTCCCATGTTGTTAGTTGTGGGGGAGGAGGTGGGGGTCCGCCGCCAGTCCGCTGAACCGCCAGGTGGTGTCTTGAGACCACGGAACGCACCTTCCCCCGTAGGTCATTCCACCTTTTCCTGATGTCCTCACGATTTCTTGGGTGTTGTCCCACTGCGTTGACCCTGTCCACTATTCTTCGCCACAGCTCCATCTTCCTTGCAATTGAGGTGTGCTGCACCTGTGCTCCGAATAGCTGTGGCTCTACGCGGACGATTTCCTCCACCATGACCCTGAGCTCCTCCTCCAAGAACCTGGGGTGTCTTTGCCGTGCCATGGGGTGGTGTAGGTGATGTGTGGGGTGGAGTGTGTGGTGATAAGTGTGGTGATATGTAGTGGTGTGTTGTGTGAGGTGCGTGGAAGTTGTGTGGGTGATGGTGTTGTGTGCCTGTGGATGCTGTTGTTCTTGCTGGTGGTGTCTTTCTCTGGCCTTCTTTCTGAATGTTTTGTCGTGGGGGTTTGTGGGTGATGTCAGTGTGTGTTTTATATTGTAATGGGTGTGTGGGAGTGGTGTGTGTATGTGTCTCAGGTGTGTGTATTTTGAATTGTCCAATGTGGGGATGTTTTGTAAGAGTGTGTGTATTTGTAGCGCGGCGGTATGTACCGCCAATGGAATACCGCAGATGAAAGACCGCTGCGTGGATTCGTGTGTCGTGATAGTGTGGGCGCATTTCTGTTGGCGTGACGGTGGAGGATTTGTTTTCGCCAGTTTATCACTGACCTTTGGTGTGGCGGACTTGTGTGGGTGTCTGAATTTTGGCAGATTCAGAGATGTGGGTCATAGTAGCTGTGGTGGAATTCTGCGGCCGCGGCGGTTTTTTGGCGGTCTTCTGCACGGCGGTAAGCGGCTTTTACCGCCAATGTTGTAATGACCGCCATTGTGTATTCTCTCCTACAGGTTCTTATAGCTTCTTTATTTCTGGATTTGCCCTTAGTTCCATTCTAAGTCTATCATTGGCTTCTCTGCATGCCAGGTTGAAGCATGATTTATTATGATATGATAAATTGCCAACAGGCCTAGTAACCATGGCCCTAGTATTATAATTCAACTTGCAAACACTGCCTAAAACAGTGGCAGGATAACTATCAACAGAAAGACAGGAGCAGATCAAGCTTCTACTTCCAACCATAAGTTTGCCCAAAATTAAGGGCATGCTTGCTGAGTGCCAAACTACCCTGCACCCAGAATCTTTTGTTAGGACTGGCTGGTTAGGGCCAGTTTCAGGCGTCAACCCTCACTTAGGAATACTTATCATAACAGTTACAGGGTTGTGATTACTGTACATTCTGAGCAAGACTTTCCCATTGGAAATGTGATTGTGCATAGACATAGGCACAAACATAGACATAAAGATGTAATCAATTGTGGAGCAAAAACCTCTGCCTGTGTAAGTTGATATGTCCTCTTGCTGGTTAGTCTTTATGCTGTCTAGATCATAGTACACTAAAAAGGTGGATAAAGGATGACCCCTAGAGTCCACAATTCTGTCAGAACCATACTCACTTTGTAAGGAGGGGAAGCCAAGATAAGGGTAAAGCATCCAATTTGGCATTAAAGTCACCAACCAATAAGAGATGAAATGCTAAATTCAAACAAGTGTTTCTGTTAACCACTTTGCCAATAAAATCAAATAAACTATGAAAATTCTGATTGTCCTTAGTAGAAAAATTATTATTATATACATTGATTAGAATCAACTTCAGTTTGGATCCCCAACTTAGATTGAAAGTCTGAATGCTTCCCCGCTCAGCCGTAAGCTTCTTTATGTTACAGTCAATGGAGACTTTAAACTAGGTAGCGCTAATGCATTTTTCTCATTCTTCACAGGATTCAAAAACACTTCTCTGAGGTCAAGGGATCTTTTGATCCAGTGAGGAGTGTGGTTAACCCTACACAATCATTTCAAACCTAACAATAAATGTAAACAATATGACTAATGTGGTCACAGAAGAAAACTCCAATCAATAAAAGTTCCAAAGCTTTACTTTATAACCACAAAGCCAAAGTCATGTAAACTTTGTGCAAAATCAAATTGTAAAGATAAACAAAAAACATGGGTTGGCCAAATCAACAAAAAAAGTTTCATCTACTCAATATCTACACCATTAGACATTCAAGAAGAATAATACATATCAATAATGAAATGATTTAAGAAACAGAAATATTCTTTAAATAAGACTGTGAATACATCAATCAAACCAAATTACAAAGATTTAGAAATCAGGATTTGGACATAGGTTTCCCCACCATTAGCCACATTAAGTCAAGCATGTGTGGCAACGGACTAAGACGTGTGGGCACAAGTCAAAAAGAGAAACAAAAATAATTTGAAAAATCATCTATCCCAGGCTAAATTAGACCAACTAATGAAAAATAAAATAGGCAAGTGTCAGCATGCTAACTTCTACTAAAGAAATGCAGGCCAGGAAAAAATAACATTTGCAATAGAATATACCTCTCCTAGTGTCAGCATTCAATTAG
The DNA here is from genome assembly GCF_031143425.1 of Pleurodeles waltl. Lineage (NCBI taxonomy): Eukaryota > Metazoa > Chordata > Amphibia > Caudata > Salamandridae > Pleurodeles > Pleurodeles waltl. The sequence goes on along the minus strand of NC_090450.1, from coordinate 347,280,102 downwards.
GTGTCAACAGCAAAGCATGTAGATCCAGCAAAGTCCATTAGAAGCACCATCAGGAAAAGTGTAGAACACAGGGTCACAGGAAACATCCAAGGGGCAAGGAACATAAGAAGACTCTAAGGGACACTGACTGAAAAACTTACGATGTCCTTCCCTATAGTAAAATTCACAAATGTGTCTGACTCGACAGTTCAATGGTTCTACATTCTGCAAAAGGGGCAATATCCAATTAGAAGTCAAATTTCATCAAATTTGCAACATGACAGAAAATTCCCAGGTTTGGTCTGAAGTCTTCTCCTCTTTCCGTGTGAATCCAATAGTATATAACAATTTTATACATCACTTGATACAATACACATTCTTCCTAGGGTGTAAAACGATTTCAACAGATCCCATGTGAACGTTCAGGTTCACTGTATCAACTGCTGTAGCGTTTAGTCCACAGACCTAAATGTTACAGAATCAAGGTAATTGGGAAACAAATCTTGTATTTTGAACAATTTGACACTTTACTATTAATGAGAAACAACCTTGGATAAATTCATGTTTGGAAAGGAAGAAATTAATCATTACTTTTACATGACTGCAAATATGAAGTCTTCAGGCCTAGTTATGCTAATTACAAGAAATACAAGAAATATAATGCATTAATATTGTTATTAATAAAGCACACATAATATGCAAACCTATCAATTCAGAAATAATAATATATCATCAGAATATGTTAAAACAATTAATAATTGCAATCTTGGTTAAAGCATCACATTAAGTATGACACAGAAGTGCATTAATTTTTCTGTTTACATAACGTTATACTAATAAATCACATTAAACATTATAAATCAAATTAATTTCACTACTAACACTCTAATGTATAAAATATACTTTAATATTATTTTAATCTTTTCACATTGGTGTCAACCACAAAATAAAATGTGAACACTTTTAAAATAAAAGTCAGTGCAACTTTCCTCTATTTTACGCTTTTTCAAACATTAATATAAATGCCATCTAATGCTGACGTCTGGGTCACTAAAAACAATACTAAAGGTTTACGCTCCAGCAGTCCCTCCTCTAACAGCTACCTATGCCACCACAAAAAGGACACTCTCATTTCAATGAGACAACTCAAAGCCTTGTGGTCTGATAAAGTATTGGTCTTGGTTTACTGAAACTCTCAATTCTCTTCAGGTTCTTGTAATAAGCACTCCTCATCTTCTCCATCTTTTCCTTCCTCTTTTTGCCCTTAGCTCTTTGCACCTTCCGAAATTTGTATTGTTTGAATCCAAGTGCAATTAAGGCACACAACGCCAAAATCAACAAAGGTCTTAGGATCATCCTTACTATTCCCTTTCCCAAGTCACCAAACCATGATCCAATGCTCAAAAATCCTTTACCTATTTATTCCCAGGCATTTGTCTCCTCTAAGTCTTTCAGTTCATTTTTCAGATTTGTCATGTTAGAGTTAAATTTCCATATCTCCTTACTATTGTCGGGTATAAAAGTGCAGTAATGTTGCACCTGTAAAACTTTACATACCTGACCTTCCTTCATCAATAATATGTCTAACGCAAGACGATTTTGCAAAACCATTGATCTCACAGCAACCATCTCCATATCCATTAGCAACATTGCTCCAGCATAATCAGTAGGCATCTTGTCCATTATAGTTGTCACTTTCTAATCTTGATATCATTCAAGATCACACCAACTGATGGAATGATGGCACCAAATATATCACCTGTAATCTCTGCTGCACTAGCTCCTCTCTTTGCTCTGGATTTAGGTCTCGCCTGCCAGACTGGATTGTCAACATTGTCCACATGGTAGATTTTCAGAAAAACTACCTCTAAGTAACGGGCCTTACTAGCCTTCCTGCAGTTTGTAATAGGCATTTTTCCCACAAATGAAATAAATACCTGGTACAGCAGGGTCTTGTCCATTTAATAGAAAACTCCAAACACTCTTAAACAAAAATATGTCTACATTCACTAGTCCCTAGAAATGTTGTGTAAGCCTTTTACTGAGTTCTAGATGTATAGATAGCTTTCCTACATGTTGCCATTCTAAAGCTAAGCATTCTTATATATCACTACCTGCAAGATGGGTAGCATCCTCTTGCCAACTCTAGAAAACTACTCCTTTTGCTAATTTGATTTTCATTGCTTTTCTCCTGGCATTCACTTGGTTAATGAACTCCTTCTCAACTGGTGTGAGAATGTATGTTAAATTGTTCTTGGTTGCATATGCAGTTCTAAAAGTCAGGTTCAGTGCAAAGAAACCTCCAACAGTATCAATGTTTTTCCCTTTAGCAATACTACTCAGATACTGATTAACAGGCACAAAAGAAAATACTGGGTTGAAGTTTGAGTAAAAATATTGCATATACTCTTGGTTATACATTTGGATTAGTAATAGATTGCAAGATATACCGTAAATTAGTGGTAAGCTGTAATATGTGATTCCTTCCTGCTTTGATGAAGGGATCTGTGCGCAAACATAATAATCACACACATCCATAGTTTCAATGTATTCATACAGTGACCTGTAGTATACATTTGGAGACAAATCTCCCTTTGAGTTGTCAAGATGAAGCAATTTCTCATCCTCTCATTTTGTATGCAACTCTTCCAGCACTGGTGTAACTGCTCTCAACTTTGTCTTTCACAGACACACTCAAACTAGCAATCACATTTTTTTTCACAATCATCCCTACTACACACACACACTTACATTTACTCCATTTTTCCTGATCCAAATTCATGGCTTGTCTAGAGTCAGACCAAGATATCAAATCCAAAGATTAAAAATCAAGAAAAAAAATCAAAATGCAAAATCATAATTGTAAAGCAGCTTTCAATTATTTTACAGCTTCTCTTTTTCTCTTTTTTCTGTAAATGAGCAGAGCGAAAACAAAAACAAAAAAATATTTTCAAAGTCTTTTTGCACTTATTTACAAAGTTCTTCATCTTCTAGAAAGTTCATCAAGTTTTTTTTCTACTTGTAAATGTTCCAAATCAATACTAAAGTTCAGATGTCTCTAGTAATAAACCATCTGGTAATCACTTATTAGCACTTCAAGCAAATAATGTCTCTGTTTATTAAGCAGCAATGAAATTTCAAAGTCCAGTTCTAGAGCAATTTCAAGTTCCAAAATATTCAGTTGAATCTGAAATGTCTACACAAGGGTAATGAACTCCTTCCATTAATTAGCTGTGTAGTAAGTCTGTTCAGGTGCTGAGTAGCTGCGACTTGGCACTCTTTTCTTTTTGACCTCCTTGATGCACAATTTTCACTGTCACTTTGATCAGATTCTTCAGTTAATTCAGAAAAAGTTAGAAGCACATCTGCTTTTGGGTGTGGATTTTTTGCGGGACAGTGTTCTCGTCTTACAGTTCTCGTTCCAGGCACAACTGGGGTTTCAACATTCACTGAGCTAGCAGGAGTCGACTGATTCTGACTTGAACCTCCTGCACCTTAGATTGCTTTTGACATGCTCAGATTTCCACTTGTCTGTGCATGTTCTGCGACACCCACTAATCCAGTCTTAATAGTTAGGCTTACCCAGATCCACTCACTCACTGATTCCAACCCTAGAGGAACAGGCACTGTATTTTCAAGGTGACTTAGAACTTTGCATGTATGGCTTTCACAAACCCAATTTGGAAGACCAGCACACTTCACAGCAGTTTTAGTCACCAAGTTAACCTGGAAAGGCCTATCCAGAGAGGCTCTAAACATGATATTCTAACTTGCTTCTTCACCAGAACCCAATTTCCTGGACTCAAGTTGGGACACTGTTCCTGTGGCATTTGAGCAGTTCAACCTGATGAGAAAACGAGCGACCCACATCAGCTAGTCCTTTGCAAAAATTCAGCACCAAGTCATCTGTAATTTTCAGAAGTGCATTTGCAGGCACAGCTGGTAACCTCATAGCACGCCACATAATGATTTCATGCGGGGACAGTCCTGTCTTTCTGGTGGGTGTGCTATGCATGCACATCAGAACAAGTGGCAATGCATCTGGCCATTTTAACATTGTAGATGCACACACTTCAGTTAGTTGAGACTTTAAAGTTTCATTAATTTGCTCAACTAATCCAGAGGTTTCTGTTCTGTAACTGCTGTGCAATCTTTGCTCAATTGGTGACGCAGAACACAACAATTTTATGTTCTCATTACTAAAATGAGATCCTTCGTCTGATTCCAAAGAAGCCAGGAATTCAAATTGAGGGATTAATTCCCTTACAAACAGCTTTGCAACAGTGAGGCTATCATTCCTGCAAGTTGGGTAAGCCTCAACGCAATGTGAGAACATGCATACCACTACCAACACAAACCTCAATCCATTGCATACAAGTATCTCAATAAAATTAAGTTTCATTTGGTTGAAAGGACCTCCTGATCTGCCTATGTGGCTCTGATTAATCACAGTGTGTTTTCCTACTTTCATCTGTTGGCATGTTTTGCATCTGTGACACACAGCTTCTGTAATCAATCTAAATGTGGGGTTGTACCATGTTTGCCTGAAAGTTCTGATCATACCATCTCTGCCAATATGTACCTGACCATTGCAATACCTTGCCATTGAAGGCAATAAACCATTTGGCAACACTGCTTTTCCTTCACTGGAGACCCAAACATCATCTTCATCTCTCTGAACACAGCTTGCTCTATTCCAACCTCTACATTCCTCTTCAGTTACTTCTTCCTGCAGTTGCTTAACTTCTTTCCAGGTATCAATTGCTGTCAGCAAGAAACTTTGGTTTGTCTCGCTGGTGTTACTTCCATCGTCCCATTCCTCATTAAAGGATGTGCCATGGAGTGCACAATATCTGGCCACTTGGCCAGCATAGGCATTGCCCAACAAGATGTAATTATTTGACTTTTGATGTGCAGAATATTTTACAACTGAAATTTTCACAGGCAACTGTAATGCATTCAATACTTGGTAAACTCGTACACCGTTTCGGATAGGTAATCCAGAAGGGGTCATAAAACCTCTCTGGGACCATAACTGTCTAAAGTCATAAACAACACCAAAACCATATTGACTATCAGTGAAAATGGTCACTTTAAGAGTTCAGAAGCCAAGCATGCTCGAATAAGAGCTACCGATTTGGCTATTTGGGAAGAAAAGACTCCTTGAAGCCATGAAGCTTCTATCATTCCGGAGACTATACAAACTGCGTAAGAGCCATCAAAGAACATGACATAGTCATTTTTGTTTAAGGGAGTATCTTGAATATCAGGTCTTGGTTTGATGCACAGTCAGTCACATCGAGATAGTCAAACTCCATTTATTCTTCATGATCATTAACCTTTTCAACAGTACTGGCTGAAAGCTTTTCGGTATTCAACACAATTCACTTGATATTAAAGTTAGTGGACCCAAGTATGATTAGCTCATAACGGGTTAAATGTGTATTGGTCAGGTACTGGTTTTTAGTTTGTGTCAAAAGGACTTTATTAGAATGGGGCACAAAAACGTTCAGGGGTGGCCCATGAAAATGCTTTTACATTGTCCAATGCTGAAACTGACAGCTGCAACAGCCACGCAAAGCAACAACTACAGAGGCCAGAGTGGTGGAAAAATAAGCCACTGGTCTGTTGACCCCTCCGTGTAAATGCGACAAAACAGAAAGTGCACATCCTTCTCTTTCAGAACAAAACAAAGAAAAACATTTTTTGTAATCAGTCATTCCCAGAGCTAGGGCTGTGCACAGCTTTCTCTCAGCTTGGAAAAGGCTTTCATGCATGTGTCATCAATTGGTACCGGATGAGACACCTCCTTGTGTGACAATTTTTTGCGAGGTTTTGGACAACAGTGGAATTTGGGATCCACTGGTGGCAGTAGCTGACCATTCCCAGGAACATTCTGACATCTCTTTGTGTTACAGGTGGATTAATTTGCATGATTGCTGAGATTCTCTCTCAGGACATCTTCCTTGCACCTTTCTCTACATGGTGACCTAAGTATTTCACCTCTCTTTGACAATGCGATACGTTTGCGGGGGAAACCTTATGATCATTCTCGCCCAGGTGGCTTAACAGGGCAATGGTATCTCTTCTACAGGCTTCATGTGAGTTTTATGCAACCATCAAGTCATCAGTATACTGAAGTAGGACTGAATGAAATAGTATTTTAAGGGACTCTAAGTTATTTTTTTTAATCTGATTAAAAATGGATGGTGACTCTGTATACCTTTGAGACGTACAACACCATGAATAAACACAGCTTCCACATTTTAAAGCAAAAAGGAACTAACTATCTTCATGAAGTGGAATAGAAAAGAATGCCTGACGCAGGTCAATGACAGAGAGCCATTCTGCCTCACAAGGAATCGAACAAAATAACTGCAAGATTTGATTCCGGACAACAAGGAACAACAAATTTTCCATTGGGCTTCCACAGTCCCAAAATAGGGGAATTACAGGGACTTTGTATGATTTCTTTCAGGACACCTGTGCAACAAAATTTTCAATTACGGGAGCAATTGCAGCAATTACTTCTGGAGCCATATTATAACTTCATTATATATAATTTTAACTGGCTCAGCTTCTCTTATGAGTCCAAAATCTTTTCCTGAAAAATCCCAAACTCTTGCCATAACTGTCTCTTGTAACCCTTCAGGCAAATCCTTAACTGTCATCATTGGGAACATTTAAATGAGAGGGTACATTTCATCAATTGTGCTGTACATTTCATCATCACTATTTGTTTGAATTGCTATTCCCTTGTGGGCTCAGTTAATGGAACAGTTTAGCTTACACAATAGATCACAACCTAACAGGCTCACAGGACTTGAATCGCAAACCACAAATTGGTGCTGGCCCTTAAATGACGCTACTTTGACTGGGATATGTCTGTAATAGGGTTAGTTAACTGCTGATTTGCTATTCTTACCACCTGAACCTTTCTTCCTGACAGGGGCACATTTGATACTTCTGCTGTTCTGACATTGGAACCCGTTGCTCCAGTGTCAACCAGGAATGAAACATTGTGTCCCATAATGTTAGCATTTACATAGGGGCCACATTGATCCACCTTTAAGGATATGGCTAACATGCAATCCTCCTGATCAGAAATGTCACTGTTATATGTTTCTGGAACTTCCCCATCACTAAAATCAAATAGGGGGTATTATTTTACCAACTGATTTACATTTGCATTTGCTCTCTGATTCATGTTTTGCTGAGAAGCCATCACTTGCTGCTGTTGCATTGGGGCTTGAGGAACATGCATTTGCTGAGGGACTTGAATCTGTTGGGGGACCTGCATCTGTTGTAGTCCTTCAGGAATAGTACATTTTGATTTCGGGGTCTTTGGATTCTCTGAACTTGTACTTAGCTACTGTCCACAGTCTGAGCAACACCACCATTCTGCACCAAATTATTCACAATCCTCTACTGACCCTGCAGCTTCCGTGCTGGAAACTCCAGCACGCATGACATGGATGCAATTTCTTAATTGACTGAATATCAACCGCATTACCCCTCTGATCTATTTGAACACCACGTCCTCTACCTCTAAACTGAGGCCTGCTGTTAACCTGCTGTTGTACACCTTGCATCCCACTAGTGTTCAACATCATTTGCGGACTCTGTGTTCCTGTCTGAGCAGATTTAATTTTCATCACCATCAATTTCTCCTTCAACCTTTTCTTCTTCAATTCAATTTCATCACTACAGAACCTAGCATACTGCAATACCTTATCAATTGGTTTATTCTGACAGCAAATCAAATGCTGTTGAATCATGGTGCTAATCTCTGATTTCAATCCTTGTACAAATCTACACACAACATTACATATCTTTCGACTCAATAATTTCAGACCCACTATGCTGTTTGATGGGTTGCAGCAATCTCTCATAATAATAGGCATGATTCGACTCCTTTGTTTCCTGTGCTGTCCTGTCAATCTTTTGCCAATCAACATCTTTGGGGAAATGTTGTTTTTCAGAAACTCTATCACTTTTGTAATACCCTTTCATCATCCCTTCAAAGATTGTTACTGTATCTCTCGGCGGATCACGAGTTGGCCAATCAACATTTCGCTTGCACTGGGCCCACAAATCGACTGGGACCACAATAACAAATAATGTATTAAAATATTCTGACAGGCATTTTGAAAGTTTCACAAACCTCTCTGTTTACTTATATCACTTGTTAGACCTGGCATCCTTGGCGTGGTTTCCCCTGTCTTAAGGCTCTGCTTCCTGTATTTTTGACTGTGTGCTGGACTTTGTTTTTGCTGGTTTTTGGTACTCTGGACACTTTACCACTGCTGACCAATGCTAAAATGTAAGTGTGCCCTGTATAAATTGTGATTATGATTGGTTATCCCTGATTGGCATATTTGATTTACTAGTAAGTCCCTAGTAAAATGCACTGGAGGTGCCCATGGCTTGTAAATCAAATGGTACTAGTGGATCTGCAGCACTGATTGTGCCATCCACATGAGTAGCCCTGTAAACATGTTTCAGACCTGCCACTGCAGTATTTGTGTGTGCAGTTTTGTACTGCCAGTCAGACCTGGCAAGTGTACTCACTTGCCAGGCCCAAACCTTCCCTTTTACCACATGTAAGTCACTGCTAAGATAGGCCCAAGGCAGCCCCATGGGCAGGGTGAAATGTATCCAAAGGCAGGACATGTACTAGTGTGTTTTACATGTCCTGATAGTGAAATACTGCTAAATTAGTTTTTCACTATTGCAAGGCCTATCTCTCCCATAGGTTAACATGGGGATTTTCTTTAAATCTCTTTTAAGAGCAGTTTCCCATTGGGAACAGATAGAGATGTGGAGTTTGGGAACTCACAATTTAAGAATACATCTTTTGGTAAAGTTGGTTTTTAGATTGACAGTTTGAAAATGCCACTTTTAGAAAGTTGGCATTTTCTTGCTTAACCATTCTGTGCCTCTGTCTGGCTGTGGAATCCACGTCTGGGACAGACTGACAGTAGGCATGTTTGTGAATTCCCTCTAGACAGTGATACAAAAGGAGCTGCAGTGTGTCCTGCATATCCTGATGAGTCTTCCTGGGCTAGAGTGGGAAGGGAGGAGCTGACACCTGCACCTGAAAGGGCTATGCCTGTCCTCACACAATGTAGCTTAAAACCCCCTAATGTGTGTCTGGGGCCAGGCCTGGGCAAGGCAGGATCTTGTTAATAACAGAGACTTTCCTTTGAAGTAGGCAAAGGCAGAAATGAGTATAAGTAGCGGACCCTAAACCTTAAATTTTTAGAACATTTGTGGATCAAGAGGAACATCTGCCAAGGAGAAGACATGAAGAGCTGGAGTAGGAGTACTGCCCCTTTGCTGTGTGTGCTTGCTGGGTTGGCCTGCAGTTACTGCTTCTGCCTTAAAGAGGACAAAGGCTGAACTTTTCAGTGTATCCTGCTTGTGAAGAGTCTCCAAGGGCTTGGACTTAGCTTGCCTCCTGCTTAGAAGCCTCAGGGACATCAAAGACTTCACCTGCCAGTGCCTGGGCTCTTCTGTTGAGAGAACTGACTTGCTAAGTGGTGTCAAATCCAGTCTCTGGGCCCTTAGAGGTGGAAGCTGGCAACCTGCAAGGGAAAATCCACGCACCTCTGTGTGCGTGTCAGAAAAATCAACGCAGCGCCTGTCACGCGGCTAAAAATTTGACACAGTGCCTGCCGCGCAGCTGGAGAATCAACGCAGCATCCCTTCTCAACACAGACTCTTCGCACAGTGCGTCTGAATTTTCCATGCATTGACCCTGGGCGTCAAAATCTTCAACATCACCGCACAGACCTGAGGCTGCTTGTCCGGAAATTGACACATCCCTTCCCTCCAAGGAAAGAATTGACGTATAGCTTAACTGGCTGAGAAAGAATTGACGCATGGCCTCAGTTGCGAGTAACAAATCAACGCATTGCTTGCTTTTCCCGACGCATGCTCGCCTGTGCAGCTTTATTTTTGATGCATACCAGGTACTTTGTGCAGCAATAACGCATCCATTTGATTTCTTTTCTTTTTTTTAAGGAGTTTTTGTATTTACTGTTTTTTTAAATATCTTTTTTTGTACACACAGAAGGGTACATCCATTGATTTCTATGGATTAAGTTTTACTTTGAAAAATCATATCTTTGCTTGTGTATGTCGACTTTTGTCCTTTTGGTCTTCTCTGATTTAGATAAATATTGGCTACTTTTCCATACTGGTTTGGAGTCCTTTTCTGGTGTTTTCACTGTGTTACTGTGTGTGTTGGTACAAATACATATTGACTCTGAGATAAGCCTGACTGCTTGTGCCAAACTACCAAGGGGGCGAGCAGGGGGTATCTGAGCTGTGTATCTCCCTTACCCTGACTAGAGAGAGTCAGAGTGTAAACTGACGGCCAACTAGAGACTTCATTTCTAACACCACTCCACTGGTTTCTTCCTCAATCTCGAGTAGTCATTTGTGAATGACAGTATGTGACTTCTGCTCCATGTACATATCCTCCACCTGGAATTTCCCTCATTGGTAGCCTTTTTACACTTTCTTCAGCTTCATTTACTCCACCCAGAGGCAAATTCTGATTTGATCTATTTTCTTTGTCCATCTTCCTTCCTATTTATCTAATCTCCCCATGTTTGAATGTTCGTAACAAATTCTTTAATGTGCATCCTCATGCCGAGTGATCTCATGTTTGCAATGTCTTTGGAACTAAACTTTAATCTAAAACTGAGTTTTAAGGGCTTTAACTTTTCTAAATCCACATCATATCTTTAAGCCAATTCTACTAATGTCTCATAAGTCAGTCCTTCAAGTGGTGTGACATCTTTACCCATGAAGCACAATTTGTATTCAGTGTATGTATCCAATCATTTCAGCTCAAGTGTTCCCTGAATTAACTCAATTAATTCTAATTTTAATCTGGGCACAATCACTGTCCTGTCTCTTTCTGGGTTCTCTTATGTTCTGACACTGCTGTTTGCTGCACCCGTTGCTCCTTGCTGACTCAGACTGTCTAACCACTCAGTTAACTGTTGTTCTGAAAAACCTTGCAAACTAATGTTACTCTTGTGAGTCATATTTTGTGGGTATTGCAATACATATTGGCAATCCTGTCTGGTGTGGGCATGTGTGGAAGAGTTCCCTGTGGACATCTCACATCTACTATCGATCCTGCTTGATTTAACATCTGGTTAAAATTTTCATTTCACATCAGGGTTAAAGTTGGAACAAACAAAGCTAATCTCTCCATTTCCAAATTAGTCAGGCATACTGATCTCTGCATGTCACATGGTGACACCCCTGCAGATATGGGATTAGGAGTCCGGAAGTTATTTCCAGAATTACCTGAACCATACAATGGAACAACCGGACCTATGGTTACAGGGACCGTCAGTGCATCAGGTCCTGTCAAATTTGTCTTCAGTCCTAGTTATGTCAGTACAAGAAATATAATGCATTAATATCATATTAATAAAACACACATATTATGCAAACATACAAATTCATCATCAACAACATATCATCAGAATATGTAAAAGCATTTCATTAATAATTGCAATCATGGTTAAAGCACCACATTAAGTATGACAGAGAAGGGCATTCATTTTCTGCACACATAAGTTTAATCTAATAAATCACATTAAAAATAATAAATCACATTTGTTTCACTACTAACAGTTACTCTAATGTATAAAATATACTTTAACATTATTTTAATCTTGTTAACACATTGTCAATTCTGGAAGGCACATTGGTGTCCACCACAAAATAAAACGTGGGCACTTTTAAAATACGTGTCAGTGCAACTTTTATCTATGTTAGGCTTTTTAAAATGTGGATATAAATGCCACCTAATGCTGACATCTGGGTCACTAAAAACATTACTAAAATTGTACGCTCCAACAGTAATCAAACCCCCTTTTTCCTGACTGGAAGCGGTTGGCAAAGCTAGCAAATTATAACATGTGTAACCATCAGAGAAAACGGCATGCAAAGCACAAGTCTCTTGCATTAAAACAATTTTGAATTTGCTGATTACGGTGGACCAATCCTTAATCGGTAGTTTGGAGGATAAACCTGCAATGTTCCAGCTCAATAATAAAAAATTAGCATTGGAGGAAAGAGTCTGCGTAAAAGCCTGCTCGGCACAGAGTAATAAGTAATGGTTGGACAAAGCTGTTTGTCCTTCAAAGGCCCACCAGATACTGCTGCAATCTCATGATTATTTTTGTTAGCAAACAAATCCATACTGCAAATTAATCCCAAAGACGATTAAAAACTGTCTGGAGTCGCATGTGAGGAAAGGGAATTAGTAGTAATATGACAGGGAATTTCAGCTGCGGGTGGTGTGAGCAGAACCAATTTATGATTTTGATCCAGACCCCTACAGCGCTGTCAATCATTATCCTGCAGATCAGACTGGACCATAAATCTATTTACAGATAAGAATTGATTGACATGATACAGCTGAGAAAACGGACTGTCTCATTAATTATGTTGTGGCATGAAAGGATCCAGATGCTCATAAAAGAAGCCTAGGGGTAATAATTTTATTGGGCCTACCCCTAGTTTTCCTGTCCTTATTTTTTAGCTGGGCTGGGGACTGTGTCACACCAGGGGCCAAGCTGGGAACATTAACCAACCCTGCCACATATGGACAGGAGTCCACAGGCAGTAAATCACAGGGAGGGGAACTGGCTGACTATCGATTGAAGTTGAGTGGTCTGACTGGGCATTTTCTTGAGATGGAATACTGTTACCCTCATAACTGATAATACCAGAGATAGTTCCCAAATATTACGTCCCGATGCTGAGGTTGGACCCAATGGAGGTACTCTGGAGGCCTGAGGGAATAAGGGTAGGATTAACACTAAAGGACTGCCTAACAGGTCTTACCACACACCGCTCCCCAACATTACTCAAACATTTTTCAATAGAAGCAAGGCAGTCAACAATAGGGTGCAACTTTGCCTCTAAGAAAATGCTAAACATCCCACTTAAAGCATCAAAAAAGCTGAATCGGGGTGGCCATGGTTACCCTCTTGCTGGAATGTTTAAAGGACATTAGACTTTGAGGCTCACATGTCCTAGGCTTCTGCACTCATTTTCGGGACTTAGTGGCAGGGCCAACTCTGGGTGAATGCTGGCCAGCTTCCATATTAATGGAACACTCCCACAGGATTTCGGGTACATCACTGATGCATTGTCTAAAATCGAGAAAGCAGGCCCATTAGATGGAGGCTCTCTCTGCCGATGGAGACCTGCAAATGTTTCAGTACCATCAGCTGGGAGCGAGAGTTGTTGCTCTGCTAGTTCAATCTCTTTTGAGATAACCCCTACAGCTCATGCTAAATATCCATTGGTAGTTCATGAGTCTGGAATGAGACTGGGGCAGTTCGCTGTTTCCCATAATGTCTTTAGAACGAGAAAAACAGTAAAACGCAAGGTACCAGTGCAGTGAATGCTCCAAGCATCAGTCAATAATTTTTATAAAAGCCCTGCAATAAGCAGTAACCAGCCGGCTGCGAAAAAAAGTTGGAGGAGCATACAAACTACAGCAAACAAAGTACTTGAGAAAGGAAACAAGGGCGAAAACAGGCCCGCCCTTGGCCTGGCCCACAGGTGTCCAGCACAGCTGTAGATAAGATGCGCTTTATGCATCACTGAGTAAGGGCCCGCCTCCTCCTTTGGCAGCAGGAAATAATTCTGGAGCTTGTAGTCCGCCGGCATATGAATAGATTAAACAGTCTAATGTCTATGAGAATTTTAAGTACTTTTGATATTTTGAAGGTTCTCTTGCAGTGACAAAAGTACATGTCTTTTGCAGTAGCATAATTTTACAACGTATTCACCGTTCAGCATTTGCAGTCTTTGCCCCTCTAGAAACGATAGTGATTCTAACAATAAATCACTCATTACAGTGAGCAAATGTCTTTCAGTGAGCTTCTGACTTTACTTCACTACTGTAGTTCGACAAAGGACCCCTCATGAAATTTATGTAAGAAATCATACCAGTTATCTGATGGAAAGTTCAAAGCCCAATTAAACTTCCTTTTTCTTTTCACAGTGGTTCTTGAAAACATTACAAACGAATAAAATAAAACAGAAAATCGTTTAATAACAAAGATAAAGGCTAATATATCAAATGAAGATAATAAGTGAGATGTGAGTCTGATACATTCCAGGCACTTCTCAATTAACAGTGGAATAACTAAATATTAACCACTTCATAAACATTGGTTCATTATGTTAAGAATGCAGTGTTTTTCACAGAGATCATATGAGGTCACGGTAGTTAAAAAAAAATGGTTTAATGGAGAATAAGAGGGGTAGGCCCTTTTAACAACGTGATTCTTAATTAACCAACATACATATTGTGTGAATGCTACAGTCGTTTATATTGTACAGTAACTCTCTATGGACAACTAAAATCAGCTGAAACCGATGTAGTGACAAGTTGTTTCTATGAAAGTGACTCGATAGAATGATGACCACCTAAACACTGTTGGCTTTCGCTAAGTCTGTCTCTGGGAGGCATTGGGGATGGCGTACATTGTTCCCAATATGGGGATTTTGGAGGGGGAACCATAGCATCAGGTTTGTTGAACTGCTTTTATGTTAGGAGAAACATCTGGGACCACTGGATGAAGACGAGGGGCGTGAGGCTAAAGTGGCCTATTGCGACTTATAATTCTGCCTTTGCTCGACTAATTTGAAATAATTTTGTTATAATATAAGGGACTCTGTAATTTCTTATTATCAGCACTCTCTGATTTCTTTATAATCAGGGACTTGTGACTCACTCGTGAAAAACACTCAAGAACAGCATAAGCGCTGTCAGGTGAAGGTAAATCTTACCTGGCACCGCTGGTGCTGTCCTTGAACGTTTCGCCAAACCGCATCTCTGTGATTCTACCAGGAGCACTTTACAAATTCTTTTTCTGAGTTAATTCACCGTATGTTTATGTAATTTTGAAATGTACACACTGATCAAATCGGGGACTACAAATCTATTGTTCTAGCTTAAACTGTGCTGAGGATGGTCTTGCGGACTTACATCTGAGGCCGGAACATCGACGTTTTTCCACTTCTCCTCTTTAAAAGTGTTTTGAGGATCTATGTCCTTATGCCATTGCCTTCATCCAAAGGACTGATGCGGTACATGAAAATTTGAATAATAATGCATCTCTTCATTACTGATTAATTCCTTTATTGACTTTCTTCATATGGTATTAATGTATAACTGTGTTGTATATTATATTCCCCATGGTTTGTCTATGTGAATATTATTGTTAACTCACTTGATTTCTAATGTATTTTTTGCTTGTTCACCTGCTTGTTCTCATTGATAAGGTCCACTTTTACAGTTCTTTGGTCCATGATTATGTGCTGTTTGATTGAGTTTTGATGCCACCTATCGGGGCAACCAGTATACCAAAGTTATCAAAAATATGTTTCAGTAAATCATCCGCCTGCTAGCTCTTAGTCTTATTATTTGATTTGGGCATCTCCAACACTTTGTCCGTGATACCACATTTCCAAGTCAGAGCAAATAAAATC